>NW_004524598.1:17403259-17415350 GCF_000260255.1 Octodon degus | reverse complement strand
TATTTTGTACCAGGAATTGAACTCAGGACCTCGTGCTTGCCCAGCAAGTGCTGTGCTGCTGAGCTATCTCGCAGGAGAGATGTCGTTCAGCAAATAATGAATACACAAGTGGATAGGTCTTTGTAGTGAAATATAATTCTACAATTAAAAGCTTAATCATGACTGGCCATGAAAAAGATATGCTCAAAATTTAATTACATATTACTAAGTAAAAGAAGCCAATCTTGAAGGTCACATAATATCTGATTTGAAATATGTAGCCATCGAAAAGGACAAAATTATGGAGACAATAAAAGAAGCAGTGGCTGGCAAATAACTAGGGTGAGAAGAACAAGGCTTATCCACAGCATATCTGTGCTGCCTAAGTGAGGAAAAGGTTAATACATAGAAGATAAGGAGCTCTTAGAGCTGTGACAAAATATGATATTAACCCATAGAACTATCAAACGCATACACAATAATGTTCCCTGATGCAACTACAGACTTTAGTTAATAATAACATAGCAATATTTGTTCCACTACGTAGGACATTAATAAGGAAAGCTCTAGATAGAAATGTAGGGAAAGTCTCAGGATTTTCTGCTTAACTTTCTTGCAAACCTGTAACAGCTCTAAGAAATAAAATCACTAATTTAGATCAAGACAAAACAAATGTAAGGTACTGCACCTCTACATTTTTACTATGTACAAGATGCTGTTTATCATTGACATTTCCATTGAGTTACAGGATAATACAGGTGGATTAATTTTTGTTTACTAAATTTACTTTATAATCATTTTCTCTAGGCTTTAATTCTGCCAGCAATGAGACGTGGGGACAAATTTCAGACTACTCATTACCAGGACTAGAAAACAGCTCACGAGTGTCTGCTCCACCTTTCCACCTCCAGCACAGTGAACCAGAAAGACCGCACAGCAGCCTTTCGCTGGCCCCATTTTACAGATTGGTCGCTTAAAGATCTGCATAGCTTTTATGCCATAAGAAAAGCATTAAAAGATTCCTTCTCCTAATTCAAACCTAACTGATGGAAGCCAGGAGGAAGCCATTTTGGTTCCATCAGTCCCACAATGCGTCTGCGAGTGGCCTTACCCCTGTGGGATCGGTCAATGGCCTCGCTCGTTCCTACCACTAGCATGTTTCTCTTCCATAGGCCTCACTTTCCATTCTGCCTGCTTTAGTTCACTGCATCTCACTGTGAATACCTTACCACTTAACACTTTATTTTCATAGACAATTGCCAGTTTAAAGAATATAGTCCAGACTAGTGAGATAGCTCGGTGGTCTAAGCACCTACCTGGCAAGCACAACCAGTTATGGTGGGGCGCGCCTGTAATCCCAGCACTGGGGAGGCTGAGACAGGAGGATCACTAGGAGTCCAAGCTCCATAGCCAGACCCTGTACCAAATAAACAAATAAATAAATAAATATTATTCTTAAAAAAGAATATGGTCCAATAAATGTAGTGGACCAAAACGGAGATGCCAAGAGAATAGCTTCCATGTTAGCTCAAAATGATCCGGATTTGCATTGTGTGTGTGTGTGTATGTTTCTATATGTACGAACTGTGGTCTCTGACTTACATATATGTCTGCCATCTGTAAACCTATCTTTTCTTTGCAAAAGAATCCATGACAAAACATACTTAGAGTCTAATTCTCTCACGTTTTTAATTTTCACTATTCTCCCAAATAATGTCACTACTTATACATGACTTAATATGTTACATAAATAACAGTGGTTCAAAAACTTCATACATTTATTTTATTTTCCATTATAAATATGTTAGCAGCACACCAAATCTACACTTTCATAAACATTATTTCTCAGGGATTTTAATGAATAATCTTTAAAGAAAAATAATTCAGGTACAACATGGCTAAACCAAGCCTATCAGGAGAAAACATCATACTGTTTGGGAAACATAAATTTTAACCAACAAAATAAAGCACATTAAATTACTACATAGTGACATTTTTGTTTTCTTTCCTTTTCTAATAAGTTGAATTTATTTATTTGTTAGTTTGTTTATTTATTTATTTCATGCAGGGTTTTGCTATGCAGCTCAGACTCATAGTGATCTTCCTGTATTCAGGCTCCACAGTGCTGGGATTAGAGGCATGTGGCACCACATCTGGTCTTGGTGGCCGTCTAGGCGTGCCTGAGGCAAGGCTGTCATCTCATGTGGTACCGGAAGTTGAACCTGGGGCCTTGCCCTTGCTAGTCAGGCACTTAGTCTGCCCAGCTATCTCTCCGGCCCTGGTTTTCTAATAAGATAAATCTAACTTAACAGATCCACCAGTAGAAACAAAGTCAAGGAGAAGCACTAGGATTATATCTAAGCAACTCTGAAGGCTGATAAATGCTGCTTCCCAAGTAAACTTTCCTTCAAAATCAGGCGATGGTTACAAGTTTGGAGTTACTTGTGGGGCCTCCTTTTTCACACCCTACTTTCCCTTAAATAATACGAAGCCATCTGGATTTTCCAGAACATTTCCCTTTCAGGATTTCCAAGAAAACTTATTTGTTTTACTATTAAATTTATCACCCCACCCCCTAGTCCCCACCTGCTCCCACCCCCGCTGCTGTCTTCATCTGATCAAGTAGAAAGTCACATCCAGTCACTAAGTTCCATAATTTCTACCTTTTCCTTGTCCACTCATCAGAATTACAGATTTCTGTTCTGGCCCAATTTCTGTATCATTCTCTTTGGTGAACCTTCTCTTACACTCAGGTACAGATAGAAAGCCTATGAATGCTTCCCTGAGGCACATACTTCTCCTCATGTTGAAGATATGTACTGCATGTCTGTGTCTGTCTAAACTTTATATGTTGCAACCTTACCCTGCAACGTGCGGTACGGCGTTGAGGAGATAATGAAGATTAGGTGAGATCATGAAGGTGGGGCCCACATGGATGGGATCAGTGCCCTTACCGGAGTCCTGAGAGGACGTGCTACCCTGGCCTCTGTCATGCTCACATGACGAGGGAGAAGTCAACAATCTGTAGCCCAGAAGGGGAAACTTATCAGAACCTGACAATACAGGGACCTTCATTTGAGACTCTGAGTCTCCAGTATTGAGGAAAGTGAATTGCTACAGCTTATAATCTACCCATTCTATAGTAATTGATTATCCTGTAAGAGGATCCACAATTACAAATTTTAACAACTTGTTCTCTTGCCTCTATCAGACAGATATTCCAAAAGCTAGTATCTTTTTCCATCTTAAACATTAAATTATGCTGCATAAATGAAAGAGTAGGAAAGAAAGAAACCTGAAACTCCTGGTAAACAAAAAGTTGGTTAAGGCTCTCTTGAAATAGAGTTTATCTGTTTCAAAGGATAAATAGTGTCCTGCCATTAATGAAACCCTAGGTTCTTTAAAACAAACTGACAGCAAAACACTCCTCAAGCTTTAAGCAAAATTAATCTTGGGAATCTAATCATGGATGATATTTTGATAAGGGTTTGGAGACATATTGTCTTAGTCTTCTCTCATTGCTGGGACAAATACCCAACACCCAAAATGAAGGAAGGAAAGGTTTAGTTAGCTCACAGTCACTGGAGGTTTCAGTCCATCCTCAGCTGGGTCCAAGGCAGAGCAGCAGAAAGCAATCTTTCATGGTGGTGGCAAAGAGCAAGAGCGCAAAAGGAGAGGTAACAGCAGCTCAAGCAGCTAGCTTCTCTTCCTACCTTAAGTTGTAATGCAAATTCCCTGCCCCAGGGCAGGTACAGCATCCACATCCACAATAATCAATCACAAACTCTAGAAGCAGCCCCAAGACTGCATGAGGCTTCAGGGGGCCAACTATATGCAAACCATAGCACATATTTACAAATTATTCTGTTTCTCAATTCCCTTCTTGCCATGTCAGCATACTGCTTCTCCAGCTTCATAACCTAATTGAACCTGACTCTGGATAACAAGAATCAGTACATTATCCTCCGTGGATGTCTTCTGTGTAAGCTCTCTTTGCTGATTTACCCGACATTGAGAATGATCCTGATTATCACAGTGATTAACTTTACCTTTAAAAAATTGGCTTCCATTCAGTTATCCCTTCTCCTCATCACTACAGTATACAGTTAGGAATAAAATAATGAACGGTGCCTTGGAAACCTATTACATGAGGTACTGACTTCATCTTGAGGCTCCCCCTACAAATTCCTTGCGCTAAAAGCTTTCTAATGAATAGCAATAATACTGAAAATGATCAAAATAACATAGTTTATATAAGGGTATTAACACGGTGATGAATTTTATATATATGTAAATATACGTGTATACTTACATATTATAATATGTTATATATTATAACATATAATATATAAATTATGAAATACATTTGATCTTCTTTAATTAAGAAAACTATGATATAAGTTTGGTTTTCATCCTTATTGTATGGACGAGGAAACTGAAGCATAAAAAGTGTAACCAACGTCCCCAAAGGTGCACAGATCAATAGAGAATTGCTAGCTAAGTCCTGAGGACTAGTGGGGGGCCAGCGAGGAAGTAAGAAGCACAGGAAAAGCATTCCACCACAGTCAAATCGGGAAGCATGGTGTGGGGGAGCAGAGCCTTGCGAAGCTGTTCAGAATCTCATTAGCATAAAGGTGAAAGTGTCCAGGTAATAACAAGCCAAGCCCACAGGGGATTTTAGGCAACATTAAATATTTGGGCCATTAAAAAAAAAAAAAAACAATGAAAACATAAAACATTTGGTTGAGAAGATCAGATTCACATTGTTTAAACATTTGTTTGATAACATGATTGAGAATAAACTGAATAAAGTGAAGTATTTTGTAAACAATCCTTTAATGTCGGCGAGTTAGTTTCTGGAACTCAAAATTATTTATAACTTCTTGTCTTAACTAAGCTTTCTGGTAAGAATCATCTGGCATCTATCTGAGAGGTGACATGACAGAAACTGACTCTTGCTGTGTTTTCTAGAAATATACTTCTATGACACCATCTGCCAACTAATATATTGTCCTTTGTAGATTTTCCATAGTGATTACTTTCTACCTAAACCTAAGACAAGGAAACTCTTAGTCATATACTGTTGATGTGTTCCTACTCCCACTCTGTAACACTGTAAAGTTTGTCATCTGCAGTGTTTCAAGGGTTGCCTCTCAAGTATGAGCTATTCAATGAATCCCTAGTAGCAGAGACTGTACCTTTTATAACAGTGCTTAACAGAATGGGAGGATGCACATAATGTATGATACATACACTTGTGAACTGAGAAAAGTAAAATCAAATGTGAAAGTAAACCTAGAATCATAAAATAAATCAACTTGGCTATTGGAACAGAGATGAAAACACAGTCATCCTAGAAAAGAAAGATCACTTTAACCTCGTGCTACTAATCCCAGTCTCTGGAAACTGAGAATTCATCTTTCTCCAGCATAAACAAGCTGGAAAAAACCATACAGATCGAACCACATAGCTCATTACCTAAGTGCAGTTGCACAAGCTCTTACTGGTCCAGCCACCTCCTCTTTGGATTTTCAGGAGGCTTTTGCAGTACAGAAAAGTGATATGTGGTTCTCTACTTAAAATGGTTTCTTTGAGCTTGTTCTCATTTTACAAATAAGAAGCTGCCTGAATAAATCAACTTTGCTTGGAGTCCCCAGCCAATTGTGAAGTGGGACAGGGATTTGGTTCCAGGTGTTTTGGCTCCAAAGCTGATGTTCTTCTCACTACAATTTTCTGTCTTTATAAAGTAAGATTTAAAATAAGGTAGGAGTGGACTATTGCTGTAATTTACTAAGCACAAGATCTTCATCAAATAATTAATTGTTGTATGAAACCACAGTGGAAGAAAATAATTCCGTCATTGCTATTTGCTCTAAAGGAATTTAAAGACTTCACTTGGAAGATTTTGTAATCTCTTACAGCTCTCTAGTACCATAAATGAACTCAGGAGCAGGTACTTTGTTCTCTTAGCCTGAATCTCCTTTCCAGGAGCCAAGCAAGAAAGAAAAGTGCCTGCTGTGAGCTCAAGGCCTTAGTGCTTGAAGCTCACACATCAAGCGAAGGGGAAAATCAAAGCAAGAGAAAATCCAAACTGTCAAATTCCAGGAAACAGGTGGGAGGAAAATTATCAGATTAAAACAAAGGGCTTCTAAACCTCAAGAGTTCTTGTCTATGAAATGGGGATGATCAGAGATTTATTAATTAAAGGAAAGCATATGTGTAAAACACTTAAAATAATGCCTGATCAATAGTTATTAAAGAACAGGCAAGATTGAAAAAATAGAATCCAGAAGTCAAGGTTGAAAAGGTTCCCAGAAGTAGGGTTTGAAGAAAGATACAAGCTTAAAGTAGCAAAAGTCAATCAGAGACAAAATGTAGGAAAGATAAGTCTTTTTTAACAAATGGTGCTGGGATAAGTGGCTACACAGATTGAATCTAGACCCGTATCTATCACTTTTCACCAAAATGAATAGAAAATGGATCAAACATGTAGATATTAAAACAGAAGCATTTGGTTTGCTGGAATTAAAAATAAGTCAAACTCTTGATGACAGACACAGACAAAGACTTTTTACACAGAACCCCAATCACACAAGCAGTGGCATCAAGAATTGACACATGTGATAATGTCAAATAAAAAGTGTTTGCACATCAAGGAAAATGATCAATCCAGTAAAGTCAGAACCTATAGAATGTGGACAAAATTATCCAGACACTCCTATGTCAGAGGACTAATATCTAGATTTTGCAAATAACTCAAAAACCTCCAACTGCCTAAAATAAAGATGCCATCAAAATGGTCAACTGAAATAAGTACACGCTTCTCAGAAGCACAAAATGTCAGGAAATGCTCAACATCTCTGGCCATTAGAGGAACAAAAATGAAGACAAAATTGAATTATCTGACTCTAGAAAGTTGGCTATCATCAAAAAATAGATAATAATGAGTGCTGGCAAGAATGGGGGAAATCTTTTTTATGTATTTAATACAGGGTCTACAGGGTTTCACTACACAGATCAGACTCGTAGTGATCCTCCTGCTTTCAGCCTTCCAAATGCTGGGATTATAGTCACATACCACCATGCCCAGTTGTCATCTCAGTGCCCCCCGGGGGCAGGACCTGCACTGCATGCCTGGGATCGAATCTTTGTCCCTAGAAAAAGTCTCTCTTGGTGGGAATATGAACTGGTATCACCATGATGCAAAACAATGTACAAATTCCTCAACAAGCTTAAACTAGAAATTCTGTTGTAATTCAGCCAAACCCCTTCTAAATATCTTCCTCAAAGACTCAAAGACATCCTATCAAAGTGATACATTCATAACCATGATTATAGTAAATGATCTGTAATATCTAAATCTTGGAATTGACATGTATCTCCATCACTAGAGGAATGGACAGATAAAATCTGGCATATACACACAATGGAGTAATACTCCACCATAAAGGATAAAACTGAGTCATTTGCAGGAAAATGAATGTACCTTGAGACCATAAAATTAACTGAAATAACTCCAACCCAATTTAAATATCATAAAACTTACCTTATATGAGAAACTCAAAGTATAAGCAATGTCAAAAATAAAAGATAGAAATAGGAAACATTTGGACAGATAATTTGCAAATGAGGAAGGATGTAGAAATGGAGGGGGGTATAAAAAAAATTAAAGATATGTTAAATATATCAATTTAGCCTAGGGTGATTGTAAACATGTACACTAAATATATACTACTAAAAGAAATTTTTAAAAAATAAGTGTCACTTCTGGAGTCCTAATCCAGACCTACTGAATCAGGAATCCTGGAGATAATACCTTTTAGGAATACTTCCAATTGATTCCTATGAACATTTAGTTTAAAAATTCTGACCTAGGCTGTCTTCTGGGATATAACATCTCTACCAGGAGAAATCCATTATTCCCAGTTTATACATAAGGACACTATAGCCTACAGGCTGGCCAGATAGCTCTGTGGATTAAAGTACCTGCTTAGACAGGCCCAGGACAGGAGTTTGATCCCTGGAATTCTGTGTTGGCCCCAACCCCAGGGTAAACTGAGAAACCAATTGAGACTGGACGTGGTGGAGCACATTTGTGATCCCAGCACTTGGGAGGCTGAAAACAGGAGAATCACTACAATCACTCCAGGGGTGAGACCCTGGAGACCCTGTACTAAATGCATTTAAAAAAGGACAGTATAGCCTAACCTAAATCACAATGTGCAAGTGAGATAATAAACATTTGAAGGTAGCACTCTCAATTCAAATACAAGGCTCTTAATCATTTTTATGTTACCACTAGCGCCACTGTATGACTGTGGAGGACCACCTGAGCAGCTCTCCTTGAAAGAAGGGAGCTCGTCTTCATTTTGGCTGAGCCTTATTTCCTTATATTGGTATGTACAGAGCTGGCTAGGACTTTTCTTTATCTTTTCAATTGGCCTTAAGCAACGTATATTGGTCTAGCTGAGGTGCTGGTGATGGTCTTTGAAGGTGGCATGTGTGTTTCCCTGGTAACCTACACCTGCTGCTCTTTAATGTGAGCAGGGTCCAAACAGGAGAACAGCCGATGCTCCATGCTGCCAGCTGGGATCGAGCCTCGAGATAGAAGTTGTGCCAACCTGGGGCTTCAAAGACTGCATCAGAGCCAAAGCACCAGACCCTCAAAACATTAGATACTATCTCAATAGCATAACACAGATTACTTTCTCTGCATACCACAGAGGCAAATGTAGACCATCCACGTAGCTCAGCTCACAGTACTCACCTACTTCCTGCAATTCTCGGTCATTCCTCCTCAAGCCACTCCTCCTCCACTGAATAAAACCCAGATACAATCCTGGGTCAACCTCTTTGTTCTGGAAAGCCATCTTCATGGCTGGACGTAGGGCCCGTTGGCTCCCTGACAATTATAAATATGTTTTAGTGTCTTTTCTTTCACTGTGGGTTGCACTGGGAGTGGTAGATTGGAATTAATGCGGTGGGATTCCAATAACATATATTTGGAATTACAAATACTGAATTCTTGGACTGAGAAGAGAACCTGAAGAGGACTCTTACATTTGACCATTATTCCTCTAAAGTAATCTGACTTCATTATAGATCTAACTTGAAGCTACCAAATTCTGTTAAAGAAAAGGTTTGCCAACCATGTATTTTACAACTATTTTTGAATATTTAAAATCCATTCAAATAAAAATAAAGGTGACAAAGAAAAGCTCTTTGAGCTCTACTTAAAGAAATGAATAATTATCATTTATATAAACAGTATGTTGAGGTCTAGGGACAAGTACATTTTAAAATGGATTACAAATCTTTTACTAAGATTACTTACTGCTCCGGCAGTTCTTGCCTCAAAATTTTAAAGTGATTTTGAAGCTGTGATTCTTCAGAATCATTGCCTTATGTTTATTCATGTTCACATTAAACTTTCAGCCTTGCGATAAATTAGAACCAAGTGAATTTACAGAGATCCGAGTCCCTAGAGAACTGCATGGAGGCTGGAGATGTGCAGGACATTAGAGATTCAAAAGAAGACAGAGCAAATAGATGAATATCATTTATTGTGAGAATCCAACTTCTATTCTAGTAGAGAATAAATAGGTGTATTCTTAAAATAAGCCTGCTATTGGAAAGCCATGGGTAAGATGAAGATAAATTAGTCTCTTCATTCTAGATCTTTTTGTAGTCTTTAATTTGACAATAAGAAATGAATTGATCCAAGAAGGTAATTATTTCTCCTTTTTGTCTTCTTAATTTCTTATACATTTCTTTCTTTTTTTTATTTCTTCTTCCAATTTTACATGCATATATCAGCTAATATGAATAACTGGTTGGAAGGCAACACTATGCTTCACAATAAATACTGTGAAATTCATATTATTTTGTTAAGTAAAAATCTGTATCACGTGTTGCTTTTCTGTTTTAATTCTGATTTGTACTCTATAAACTGTCTCATTGCTGTTTGTTTCTCAATAAAATTAATAAAAAAGAAAACAAAAAGATATATATATATATATATATGCTTTAATCTATTAAAAGAAAGCTGACACTGTGCTCTGTTAAGAATACAGAAGGAATGTTTAGTGTAAACAGGTGAGAAATAATGAATTGATTTGACATATACCACTGAAAGTTCTGTGGAGAAATTCCAAGAGGAGGAGGAGCTACCTTGATGGAAATTAATAAATAAGTGTTTAGCACAGGTAAATTTACAAATTTAAAAATAAAATCTAAATAATAGCTCTTTATACAAGCAAAGGAAAAGTAAGAATGTGTCTACCCATCTCAGAACAAAGATCAGGGTTGGAATTTCCTATTTGTTCATGTTGTTGATACTCTTTGAAGAACTGTCTAGTTATCTGGTTGATTTTTCATTACGTATGTGCAGCTTGAACCCAAGTCATTTCTCGACAAATTTTTCCTTTCTATCATACAATAGTTTAATATTTGGGCTGTCTCAAGTTCAACAACAAATGAATGAAAGAAGAAAGAAAAACATACTCACTCAGATTCCTCCTTTGAAGATTAGTGGGCTTCTGTTTTGTCATTGCTGCTTTTTTCTCTCAAATCAAATGATGTTACCAAAAACAATATACCCAAGAGATGACTCACATTTCCAAAATACTGAGCAATGTTTGACTCACACCTCAAGAATCACCTTCATGTTTCCTTTTTTGTTCAAGTATAAATCTGGATATTTCGATAATTGGGTAACTGAATCTTCGCTTAGTTTAATGGCAGATTTGAGCTAATGTACCAAATTAGCAAAAATGACTCACAGTGAACATTCTCTGGCTAGCTTTATTAAATTGCTACTCGGCAGTCACCTAAAATTTCTTTCACAGGAAATGTGTCCTTCCTCCTTCCAAAGATGATACAGTATGCTCTTAGCAGTGATACGGTCCTAATGAGGAATGTTTACCCATTGAATGCGATCAACAGATTAAGCCTTGTCTAATGCTAGGACACTGATTACGAAAGCGAATACTTAGACTCAGTTCCGAACTCTAGCAGGCTTCAAAGTTCAGTTGGCTAATCCTGCTGAAATCGAAGTGTCTAAAGACCAAGTCAGGGAAGTATGTTTTAGCTTCAGTATGCAGACAGGTTTCCATTGCAATAGTCTCCTCTTTGAAAATAATTTCCAAGAAATGTTCAAGGTCTTGGAGTTTTAGTTAGTATCTTCTTAACTAAATGCTTCAACTCAGCTACTGAGTAAACCATTCCTTTTGGTGAAGAAAAGAGAAAGCCAGTGTATAGCTGAGTTACTAAGTTCATGGTAACATTCTTGCATTACATATTCCATCCAATTTATTCTGAATGGCAACCAGTGTTTACTTAATGATGTCATCACAAATAGCTTTCTACCACATTGCTCTTCAATCCCATTAAAGCCTAAGTAGAAAAATTTATCTGCAGAAACCAGGCAGGTTTCATTTCCAGCCAAAAAAGCTAGTTTTTAGAAAGCATTCAATTTATTTTTCGTATTATAGAAAAAGTTATATTACAATAAAAATTCTAAGTGAATTGTACCCTTTGGGAAATGTATTAATGGAGACATAATAATGGTAATTATCATATTTTAAACCAAATTGGTAAGATAGTTTCAATAATTAATACATTGCATACATTCTTCCTAGTGGTTAATTGCTGTACAAGATGCGGACATGATATCCTATTTACAAACACTACTAGAACAAATCCCTCTATTCATTAAGAGAATGTAACTATATATCTATTCTAACCATTTTGAATACACAGACACAAAATGGACATTCATCTGTATTTCCTTTTTTGTTTAGTTCCGTTATTTGAATATTATAGGTGTGTTAACTCAGCAAAATATTCTAAAAGAGTCCAGTAATCCATAATAATATTGGGACTTCTGCTTCACTGACAGTGTCAGAAATCGTGGACCTGAGTCCCCTACAGCTCAACATAACACCATGGCTTTACTTTTTATACTTCATTTTTATACTTTTCTGCTGGATGGTTAAGACCAAGATAAAGCAAGACCTATGCAATAAGAGCTGTAGCTTTTGAGTCTGATAAGGTCAGTGAAATCCCCTCAGGATTTATCCTGAGATCCTGTACCTCAGATTGTAGATCCTTT
>NW_004524598.1:17387610-17399169 GCF_000260255.1 Octodon degus | reverse complement strand
GTATGTACAGTGTTCTTTTAACAGTCAGTACAGTTGTGAGAATACACTCATATCTGGAGCTGTTCAGCAGGATACTGGAATGTTGAGCATGCTGCCACATTCCTGTAATCCCAGCACTCAGGAGGCTGAGGCAGGAGGATCATTGTGAGTTTGAGGCCAGCCTAAGCTACGTAGAGTTCAAGGTCAGTGTGTGCTACATAGTGAGTCCCTGGGTCAAAAAAAAAAAAAAGAAAAGAAAGATGCTAGAAAGATATGTTGCATAGCCACATATCTTCGTGTTTTTGTAATCTAGATGACTAGTTTTACTTAGTAATATATAAAAATATTAACCTCATTAAAACTTTTAAAATATAAAATAGATATTGAAATTGTACAATGAAAGGAATAAATTATGGGCAAAGAAAGCAGCCCCTGCGTAGTCACACGTTTTGCCTGCTCATGAGCTTTGCACGTGCAGCTCACTGGCAAAGAGTGAAGCATGATTTTTGGGAGCAAAACTAAACCATGAAAACCTAGCTTCGTTCTCGTCACCAAGAAAGTCATGTCATACCAGTGCTGTTCCAATGACATAAACTCCAGTGAATGAAAATTGCTTGTTTACCCAGCAGAAAATGGAATCATATCATATCTAGATTTTAGTTGTTCTTTCTTTAATGAGAGTTTTATGACATAAACAACTTCAACTTAATATTCTATTCCTATGAAATCTGTCAACATGGAGAGGAGACAAACTGTTCTTTTTTAATACTGAATAATTCCTTGGGAATAACAGTATAGATACATTATGAAAACTTTCTCAATTTGTCTTCTATATCTTCTAAGGCATCTCAAACACACTATCAGATTAAGCACTGCAGATTTGCTTGAAATAGTTATTCTTTAACAATAAAAACCCTAATCCTTGGAAGATCATAAACATAAATGAAGAAAGTTATCTTTATCTAGTAAAAAAAGACATGACAGAATGCATTTACTGTTACTTGAGTTTCTGTCACACTGAATTAAAACATTGATCCAGCAATATAATTGCCATTATATACAACTTTGCAAGTAAAATTCCAGAACCTACACTATAATGCAAAGTTTGAAAATAAAGTCAATAGTTTCTTCTACTTGTAAATACTTTTTCTTTTATAATTTCATGAGTATTAAAAATAATATGTGTAATAGTATGTGTAACAGTATATACTTTAAATAATGAGAAAGACATCACTAATCTCACCATTGTTTGAACATATAGCGTGCACTTACACAATGTTACATGTGATAGCTTACTCCACACCGACACTGTGTGGTGCAGCCTCTTGCTCCTAGGCGGGAAACCTATGCAAAAGGTTAGTCTACTGAATATCGCAACCAGTCGCATGACAGCGATAAACACCCGTGTACAAACATCCACAAACCTAGCCAAGGTACAGAAATACATGGTACACATGATATAAAATGGTTATTTATCTTAAGTAAATGAACCAGTAGCAACAACTTATTATCCTATAAAATATTGTGCATTTCGTAAAATCACATAAGTAACATTTTATACCACCAGCAGTGCAGCAGCCTCGTTCATGCCAGAACCACCACGAATGTGTGGATAACATGAGGAGACAGCACATCCTACTCAAGCCATTATAAAATATCCTGTTTATTATAGATGGGATTTAAGGTCTTAGGTGCATAAATTTGCCTTCTCAAAACACATTTTTTTCTTCCAACCAATAGTACTATTACAAAAATAAAACTAACATTTGTGTTTGTCTAGAAAAATACTAGACACAGGGGCCGGGGGTTTGTTCTGTGGGCCTACACTGCTGGCCCCACCCCCAGGGTGCGCTGAGACAGCAATTGAGACTGAGCGTGATGGCACACTCCCATAATCCCAGCTCTTGGGAGGCTGCAAACAGGCGGATTACTATGAGTCCAATCTAGTAGTGAGATCCTGAACACCCTGTAGGCCCTTCCCTAAAACACACACACAAAAAGAAAAATACTAGAATGATCTATGCATCCATGTTATCTTATAATGCATTTGTACTTTTGATCATTTATTCTATTTATCGATAAATAAAAATAATAAATACATGTTGAAAAACGTTAAACATAAAACAAACATTGAAATACACTGTACAAAGCATGTGAGCCTCACACATGTGTGAAGTGTATGAAGCAGGCTCCCTTACTAATAGATTCATCATAAATCAGATTTCCAAAGCTCTACAAATATGTAACTTTATCTTTCTCCTCTGCGGGCGCTATGTAGGGATGGAATTACTCCTCAAACTGCAGAACGATAATGCTAAGTAAACTGTTTTGCATAGTGAAGGTGTACATATCAGTCACGCAAAATAGTAGGTGCTACATACTAGAATATTGGTCAGTGGGAGACCATATATACAACTGTTGTCCCACAGATTATAAAAGATTTGAAAATGCATATTAACTAGAGATGGTGCATGTGATATGCATATTAACTAGTGATATTATCTCCTCACAGGGCACAGCCCACATGTGTGTTCCCTCCATCTCTCACCCTATCCTCAGACTTCATGCAAAAAGCTGGTTTTCTTTAACCCTTCACCTGCTCTGGCCAAGTTTCTAGATGTTTAGCACTACGGTTATTAATTACCATATTGTACTCTAAAGGCCCTGGAAAAAATTGAGATGTGACTATAAAAAAAAAAACCTGCTTACATTCTCTCTGTAATATGCTGTAATACACACTATCAGGGTTAATGCAATGAGGTACAATGTAAAGAAAGAGAAAGCCTGACTGTAAAGCATTTCACACTGAAAAGGCCTAGACATTCTATTTGACTCCAAATTTGGAAAGTCCAACAAAATTACGTATCTACTTGTGTTCCTACAATTGTGTTAGTAGTAATAAGTGTCTAGATAGAATTAAATTTTATTTGTGTCTGGTGATGGGCAACAGCATTTGAAAAGTATATTGAGAAGGAGACATGAAAGGATCTCCTGGGAAAACTTGACTGGGTGAGAACTGCGTTATTACTCAAAGGCTTGGTTTGGGGAGGAAATGTATGGAGAAGAGAGCATGATCTCCCAGTATGTGAAGGGTTTTCATCCCAGAGAGTTATCAGATAGATTCTTAGCTGATTCTGAAGGACTGTTTTCCTCAATGATTCAACAGGGAGTAATTCACTCAGGAAGTGACTGTTTTCAGAAGCTAAAATTATTAGGCACAATTATGTGAATTCCCTAGAAACAAACAAGTAATACTCAGTCTTCTTGGGACAGGAAAAGATGATAGCAGAAAGAGAGAAGCTTATGATAGTCTTTGGAAAGCTATGCATTTTGGTTACGTGGATAGGGGAGAGATTAAAAATAAGGCCAGAACCTCAGAATCTCAGAGTTTACCTTAATAATAAATCCCTTTTGCAGGATCACATAAGCTTTCATGTTTTTCTCACTAAAATTCCCTTTGATATTATGACTAATTTTTCATTTTATTGCCAATATTTTGCTAACTGGAAATTCAGTTAGTAAAAGAGTGATTAATGGATACTAAGGTGAGGTAGGTTTTGCAACTCTTTTAGTAGACATGTTGGTATATATTTATGGAATACATGTAATTTGATTCATATATATATTGCATAATGTTCAAGTTAAGTAAATTAGCATTTCCATCTGCAGACATACTTTCATTTCTATGTATTGAAAAGCTTCAGACCTTTCTCTAGGTATTTTTAAATATATTATAATTTTTAGACTATAGTTATCCTACCACATAATGGAACATTAATACTAATTTCTCCTAACAGTACGGGAGATGAAAATAGAAAGAGGACAGATAGAAGGTACCAATGTCCCTCTTATTGTGATTTCTTACAGTTTCCTACTATGCTTTACTTTTGAAAGATACTCAGGTTAGTAGTTTATGGCATTTGTGCTTCCCAATGCTCCGGGTTAATTCGATTCCATTATATCATATAAACAAAAATAAAAGGAAGTTCTGGTCTTTAATGAGGGAAAAAATGTTTATGATACTTTCAAGACTAGAAAAAAAATGCATTTAAATGGACTGGAGTGCAAGAGGAAATGAAAGATGGGCTGCGATTAGTGAAGGCAGGCTTTCTCTCTGAGGGAAAAACTTTGAGCAAAGTCTGCTCACCACAGCTGCAGTGGTTTGGAAAGCAAAAGGAAATGCAAACAGTGGAAAGTCAACAGTCCTAGAAAGAGGTTAAGGGTCTCCTGGGTGGACTTAGGAGGTATAATAGAAAGCGTTTATGCACAACCAGAAGATTTGTACATGATTTTGATACTGATCATGGGATTTCAATAAGATTAAATTTATTTGTAACCCAGATTGTACCCAAGTGGAAAGAAATAAACACAGTGACTTTGTAATCCATTGTTCTATTCACAACATACACATTAAGTCTGCAAACAATGCTGCCCAGGCAAATCTTTGGCTTTATGTGATTTTACCTCAACAATATGTAGCTCAGGGTTGCCATGTAGCATTTCACTGTATATTAAAAGACACAGCATAATCTGAAACTTCTGAAATCATATAAGAAATCATACTATTAGTGTCTCTTAGTTCAATAAAAAGGAAGGTTTGTGATAATATTAATTGGAGAAATTTTTATGCCCATATCTTGTACCCTGAGCAACTACTTTAAAGAAAATATATGATGTATTAACCACAATTATTCTATAATTTTGTGATGAATTTTTTTCTTAGCTTTATTCCATAAAATAAAAAATCATAGAATAAATCATAGAATTTAAGTTCGAGTACTATATTGATTTATTTTCAAATTAAAAGCATTGCATAGCTTAAATTAAGACAATAATATGAGATATTATACTACATTGTTTATGACACATGCATCACAAAAACAGAGTTCAGCATTTCAATTAAATTTTCAACCAAACTTTGGACTTTTGGTCACCATGACATCAAAAATCCAATGTAACAAAACACCTGATGTCTTATAAAAATAATTTTTCGAGACAGATATAACCTGACAATTTAACTTTAGAGTCATCACCCTTTTGTATAAAAATAATTGTCTTTTTCTGAATAAAAATGTATTGAGGGTGTCTGGGAGATAAGATAGCTCGGTGGTCTAAGCGCCTGCCTGGAAAGCGGGTTCTAACCCCAGTACCGCTTGCTGTGCACGGAAAGTGGGCATGGTGGCACACGCCTCTAATCCCAGTGCTGAGGCTGAGACAGGAGGATCACTCTGAGTCCAAGCTGCATAGTAAGACCCTGTACCAAATAAATAAATAGGGCCAGCCAAATAGCTCAGCATATAAAAGCACCTGCAAGCGGGCGCAGGGGCTGAGGGTTCCACCCCTGGGCCTGCCATGCTGGCCCCAACTCCCCGGGCATACTGAGATGGCAATTGAGACTGGGCGTGGTGGCGCGCACCTGTAGTCCCAGCTCTTGGGAGGCTGTAAACAGGTGGATCACTATGAGTCTGATCTAGTAGTAAGACTCTGAAAACCTGGTAGACCCTTCCCTAAAATATAAAATAAATAAATAAATATTTTTTAAAAACTTTGAGAAACTTTACATAAATGAACTCTACAGTTTACTTCATTCTATAGACCATTCTCTTTTTTTATAATGTACAGTGTTTATGGTAGTGTTTACTAAGCATTGGAAAGGTACAGTGTGTACTCAGTATGAAATAAACTTATCACATTAAATAAGAGGTAGAAAAAAGTATCTCTATTTCTGTTTTTATCAAATCATTTCCTTTGACTTTGGTGACCGCTATCAAATGTTTAAGCAGTTTGTTTCATGTTTGTCCATAGTAAGTCACTGACTACAATTCCTGACAAAGGTCACTAGGGGGATTTTTAAATCATTATTAAGGACTTGGGAGATGGCTCAGTAGAATAAGCACTTGTCTGGCAAGCGCAAGGTCCTGAGTTCAATCCTCGGTTCTGCCAATAAAATAAATAAAAAATAATATGTCAATAGGAATAAACTTCCCAGAACTTGAGTTTTCCTGCTTGTCATCATTCCAAATATGATTTGATTTTTGCTTTTACAAGTTCCTTTCTTCTCACGCACAAGCCTGCACTCATTTCCTCTGTTCAGGACTTTATCAGCGTTACTTTGAGCTCTAGTGTGACCGGCGCTGTTAGTTTGTGCTTCATCAACGAATGAAGTCACTTATTCATTTCATAAAAATGATTTATGGATGAAAACTTTAAGTACACAGCATGGAAAAAATAAGAAAATAACAATTCGGACCATGAATGCAGGTGCTGTTTAAAATTCTCCAGTGCTTTGTACACAAGAACACTTTCACATGCTGTAAGAGATTTCACATGTTTCACTAAGTGGATTTAGATTATTCCTTAAAGAATACTGTTCCTCAAGTTCCCATTCCCGATAAATATCTATTTTCATTTGAGGAAAGAAAAAAAGTAAATTCTCCATTTTATAGCGCAAATGGCGCTTAAAGCCTCTGTAGCTGTCAAATTGAAATTAAAACAAGAAATCTGTTTGCATGTGACAAGCTTAAATCAACTCCAAATGATGTCCAAATTGGACAGAGCATGCATTTTGTCACCACAGTCCTAACATTTCAGTTTAGATTAAGAACAGACTCGTGTCCTCCAGTGTCTCTGGACAGAGTTGCTCCTTTTCTCCAGCTGCAAGGAAACAAATCCTGACTTAGATTAATGAGGGCCACACCACTCCACAGCAGAGAGCTGTGCTAGGCACAGAGGTAAAGTTTCTCAATTTTTCAAAAAGATAAATCATATACATTTGGTTTATAAATTGAAGTCAGTATATATGAGCTAAAATATTGTATTGCAATGCATTTTACATTAAAATTATTCACATTATAGAGAATAGGGTAGAAATACCTGGGAAAATTCTCAGTTAAAACTCTTCTTTTTCACACACAAAAATATTGCTTCTATTACTTGTAGGAAATTCTTTCTATGTTAAATTATCACTGTGTATCTGCCAGCAAATGTTATTGTAAGTTTATTGCTTTTGATAAAAATTATTGCGACATTAAAGAGGAAAGTAATTTTGATCACTATTCAAGAATAAAAATCTAGACTGAACACATTCCAAACTTGTTTAAAAAGATGGCTGAAGTGAAGCTCTTTCACTTAAAAAGAAACCAAATGAATAGTGTAAATCCTAAAACAATAAAAGGGTCTAAAAATATTTGAAGTCTTTGCTCAAGAATATTATAGCCATGAGCAATTGACCAACCTACCTATTCTTTTTGTGGAACTGAGTACACACTACCCTGATTTATGTGTGTTTTTTCCTCTATGTACTAACATTTGGAGAAGAAAAATAAGTTGTCAACTTTTGAGACACCCTAGAATACTGGAAAGGTAAGATTTTGTAGATTTTTTTACTTGCTCCTGTCTCAGTTATTCATGTCAGGAGGTTTGTAGCAGCATAGGAAATTCTAACAAATATTAAGAGCTCAAGAAATGCTTTCTTCACCCCTTGAGTTCCCAACATTTATTGGTGCAGCCTCCCATTCCATAATGATTGGACGATATACTGTTCATGAGAACAATGCCCAATATTATATATTGATATATTGCTAACCATGATAATAGGATTGGTTGTATTAGTTATAATGAAACAGTTCAATAAAAATAGACCTCAATAGTTCAATATCTTAAAACAATAAAATTTAATTTTTTGCTTATGTTGTATGTAATCTTACACATTCAGACAAGAGAGGAAACTCTACCCTGGGGCCCAGGATACCAGCAGCTTTTCTTTGTATCTGACCATTAAGCCTCCCTGACTATTGCCGCCCCAGTTTATTAGGAAAGGAGAAAGAGTATAAAGAAACACATGGTAAATTTTTGGCATCCCATAAGTTGCAGCTTTGGAACTAAGTTTGCATTTGTTAGAACTCAGTCATGTCGCCAGAACTCATGTTAGTGGCCTGGGTAGTATAATCAGACTGTCCAGAGGGACACATAATAGATTTGGGTGTGTGCCATATCAATTTTATAGGAAATAAACATTTATAAATCTGTTCAGAATTAAAATTTTAAAGCATGGCTTACTTCTTTCTAAGAAAGAAACCAGACTTTTGCTGATTATATTAATTATTATTCTTACTATTCTTGGTACACATGAATGCGGGGGCCCTAGTTGTGTGAGAGGAACGTGCTCAAGAAGCTAAGAGTTTGGAGCACAAAACTCAGCCCTGTAGACTCCATCCTAGCGCATGGGAAGCTCTACCATTTCTTGTTCTGGATCTTGCATGCATTAGCCAACATCCTCTAGTATCAGTTTCCTTCATTTATAAAACAGGAATCATAATGTCGCCGACTTCTTCAAGATGTAGTTTGGATTAAGTGAGTCATAGAGAAACCAATTAGAACATGTCTTCGTACATGGTGTTTGACAAGTTCTCATTGTTATTATAATAAACATAGTGATGGCTTTGTTCCTGAACTCTCTATTTTAATTCCCTCCTACAACCTTTTTCACAGCTTGTAGGCTCAGGGAAATGTAAATGAAGTTCAAAGAGATTTCAATTCTAATTCAGTTAGTCTCGTGGGTTCAGTGATTTTTTTTTCAAGTACCTCTTCATTTATAAGCTACAATGAGAAGCTTGAGTATGAATGGAGACCAATAGAGAAGTATGATTTCTTACCTTACATTTACCTTCCAAACTAGGAAATGTGAGACTGCAAAAAGAAAGGATAAAGAAAACTGAATAAATAAAGATGTGTGGGATTTATAGAGATGTAAGCAGCTGGTTGTTTAGTCTATTGCATGTGATGAAGGCTCTAGGAGCTTGGTATAAGTATGAGTTAGTATGCTGCTGATGAGTGAAAGCCTGTGATTATCACCTGACAGCATGTAAACCAGACCCAGGCACAGAAGCTTCTAACCCCCAAGAACTGGGACTTATACATGCTCTGGCATTGCCTGAGTCACTTATTGCTTGTTTCCTTTATTCTTTGCTTGTTGGCTTGTTTGTTTTGAGGTTGGTGTCACTCTGCTGCCCAGGATGACTGTGAACTCATGACCTCTTTCCGCAGCCTGTCTGCTCCCTGTGACTGTGTTCTTGGGCCCCTGTGCCTAGTCCAAAGCAACTTATATTCACAGACAGTTGTATCAGTCAATCACTGGCAATCAATAGAATTATTCTGGATTCGCTTCTCCTCTTCTTTGCTTACTGTTCTTCTTGGCTGAGATGTAATTCACATACCACCAAATGCACTTCACCTTCATGAAGTACATCATTCAGTCTATTTAGCTCATTAGCAAAGATAGGCATAGTGGCATGTTCCTAGAGGTCCAATATTCTGGGGAGCTGAGGCAAGAGGATCACAGTTTCCACTCCTTCTTAGGTAAATGAACAACTTACCAAGGGTCTGTCTCAAAATATAAAATACAAAAATGACTATGAAAATAGTTCAGTAGAAAGGCCCTGGGTTCACACTCCAGTACCACAATTTTTTTAATCACAAATTTGTACTGCAACCCTCATGGATTCCACAAAATTTCAGTACCTGGAAAGTAACATCACAATTATTAATAGTCATTCTTCACAGCCCTACCAACAACCAAGCTTCTGCTTTTCTGTGGATTTTTTTAGTCTGCACTAAATTATATATATACATATATTATATATGTATATATTATATATGTATATATTATATATGTATATATTATATATGTATATAGTATATATGTATATAGTATACATGTATATATAGTATATATGTATATATTATATATATGTATATATATAGACTTTCATGAAATAGTTTTTTTTTGTTTAGCATAACATTTTCAATATTCATCTATGCAGTGGGGCATCTCAGTAGTACTTAATAACATTTTATGGCTGAATAATATTCTATTACATAGCTACACTATTTTTGTTTATCTTTTTATTAGTTGCTGAAAATTTGAGTTGTTAATACTTATTGACTTTTATAAAAATAAACAAACATTTAAGTATGAATTTTGGCATGGTCATAAGTTGTATCTCTCTTATGCATATGCCTCGAATCAGTATATATTCTTTCCATTCGCACCAGCAGTACATTCACATTGCTTGGCTTGCCTACTGTTAGCACTCATTATCTGACACCCACTATTTAAGGAGAAAATGAAAGGCTTAATTTGGTTCACAGTGTGAGGGATTTATTCTAGGGCTAGCTACTTGGGCGCAAGCATGGTGATGAACAGGTGTAATAGAGAAAAGCTACCTGTTTTATGGATTCTAGGATGCAGAGCAGGGCTACAATGCCACAAAGAAGGAGCCAGATGCCAGATACGGCACCCACAGTCATGCTTCTGCACCAAACAGACACAATCCAAGGTATGCTCTGCTGCTCTGCTAGGTATTTCTTAATGCAGCCGAGTTGAAAATCATGAGAATCACACAGTTTCTCCACATCTTCATGGATGTTATTAACTGTCTCTTCCGCTTTACCCATCCTAGTAGGTATGAAGTGGTCTCTCATGGTGATTTGATATGTATCTCCTTAAAGAAAGTTATGCTGAATATTTTGTGTAATTATTTGATATTCGCAGGTTTCCTATGAAGAAATAGCTTTTTGATTCTTTTTATCATTTTTAATTGGGTTATTTTTATTTTCAACTTAAAATGTATTTTCAAATTCTAGATAAATTTTTTTTTATCATACTGTATTATTACTTTTCTGTTTGTAGGACCAAACACCTAATACCTCACGGTTTCAGAGGGTTGAGTCCATGGTTGACCAGTTGCAAGGCAGATAGATACATTGTAATGGAGTGGCTTAGCAGGAGCAAGAGTCTCAGCTCATAACGGCCTCAAAGTAAATCAGGGGAATAACTCAAAGAAGAAAGGACCAGGAACCAGATCTATCATACGAGATCACACCTCTTTGATCCACCTATATACATATAGAAGTGTGCTCAATAAATCCCCAATCTGCTCTGTCTTTATATAAATCTTTTTGATGTATGTCTTGAATAACTACTTTGAAGATATTATACACTGTGTCAGAACTATTACTATTCTCTTAATATTTGATTATGAGGTATTTTTTCACAAGCTGTCACACTCCAGCCATATTGACATAACACCCAAACACATCTCAAACCATGATTCATCTCCCAATAAACAAATTAAAAAATTAATAATTAAGCTTAATGTGATATGCCATTTCTGAGTAAAACTGACAAGAGAATAATGCCTTTCCCACAGTCTCATAAGTTTCAATATTTCTCAAAAGTCCAAACCAAAGTATCTTCTAAAACTTGAGGTAAGTTCTTAGCTCTGAATCTGTAAAATTCAAAAAGCAAGTTACATTGTCCCAAGGTATAATGGTTCAGGGCAAACATTCACATTCCAAAAGGAAAGAGAAGGTAGAAAGGATAGGACTAAAGTGAAGCTGAAACTCAGCTGAGCAAGCGTTAAGTCTGTCACTCCCTGTCCACTGTCAGTAGCATATCATAGCAATGTGCAAGTAGCACAGGGCTTAGGCTGAGAGCCCCACCCCACAATACCATCATGGCTTTAAAGATTGTTCTTGGCACATCTGACATCCTGAGATTTTCTTTTTTTTTTTTTTTTT
>NW_004524598.1:17381357-17386860 GCF_000260255.1 Octodon degus | reverse complement strand
AGAAAGAAAGAAAGAAAGAAAGAAAGAAAGAAAGAAAGAAAGAAAGAAAGAAAGAAAGAAAGAAAAAAAGAAATTAACTTCTTTTCAATGGCTTTAATTTCTCTAGCTACCCCTCCTTCTGTCTCAACTTTATAAGTGGTCATATTTGGGCCAAAATTTGTTTCACAAATTTCTGCACTCTGCTTTTCCTTCCTACTTCCTACTGTCTGTATGGCTGAAACAGCAGAACTAATAGCAAAATATGACTTTGGGGATGCCTCAAATTTTCTCTCCTAGGTCAATTATTTCATTTTTATTAATCTTAATCTCTTCTAAAGGCTCAAAATATGAAAAATGTGGGGGGCTGTTATTTTCAGAGTGCACGTGTCCTCCAACTCAATTACCAACTGTAGTACTTGGTATCAGTTGAAACCTCTTGAGCCTGGCTTTTATCGTCTGCCTTCTCTTCAGTACTCTGCTCTTCTGAACTTCAGTTCTCATTGCCCATCAGGCTGTGATTAAAACAGTCTAGGTCTTCTCTAGAACATATCTCCAAACCTTTCCAAACTCCTTCCACACTTTCCAAATATTTTTGGACCACTTGGTCAAGTACAGATAATCACAGCGTAAGCCTCCTCCTGGTACCAGCTTTTATTAGTCAGCTCTCCCATGGGTGGGGTCAAAACTTAAAGGATATGGTTTATTTGGTTCATTGTTTTAGTGAGTTCAGTCTATGGTTACCTGGTTCCAAGTCATAAACACCATGGTAGAAGGGGTAATGGAGCAAAGACAGAAAGCAAAGTAGAGAAACACTGCCTGAAGCAAGGGGACATGGGCAGGCACAGTCCCCTACATTATGCCCACATGATCTTCTCAGGCACACCCAGAAGTGTGTTGTATTAATCTCTTCAGTCACTCCCAAGTCAATTAAGTTTATAATTAAACTGAAATACTCTGTTGATTTATGATTTATAAATACTTTTTCCAGTCTGTAAGCAGGCTTTTGTCTCTCATGATCACCTATTTTGACGATAAACTTCACTAACTTTAATGGATCAAATGATTGGATTTTTTTTACTTTATCTTACACTTCTGGTTTTACATGTAAAATGCCATTACGTAATCTAAAATTGTGGAAGATTAGCTTTTACATTTTCCTCCACAAGTTTTGTAGTTTCAACTCATATTCAAGACTCTAGTCAATCTTAAATCAGATTTTGTATATAGTGTGACGTAAGCATCCGACTTCATTTGATTGCATGCGATAGAAATGGTAAGTTTGATCATAGAGGATATGTGTCTATCTACCAATCAGAGTTTTAATTTAAAAAAAATAGACATTGGAAAAGTATAAAACTGTTATGAAAGTGATCTCACTTACCTTCCAAGAGAAGAGGACAGACTGTAAAATGATATTCAATTACCTGGTGTCTGGATGAGTCTGAGTATGTTACTAGATTTCACTCTGCAACTCCGAGCAGCAGCTCTCCTCCAGAACCTTAGAGTATGCGTTAAGTCTCGTAACATGCTTCTCAATGTCTAATAACTAAATGACATGTGACACCCATCTGGGTCTTTCTCATTCATCAGAGAAAGTAATACAGTCTATATCAAACCAAATGTTCATAACGGTTAGAAAAACTGTTGTGAGCATGAACAACAGGCTGGAAACATGATATATAATGTCAAAATCCTCCTCTTAACAGAGTTTTCCATCTTTTCCAACAGAGAAAAAAAAATTCTAAGCATCAAGCCATTGTCTTTGATTAAATATCATATGTTCTTACAGTTTTGAAATGAATTGGTATAAGAAAATAACTTAAAGTAAAAGTTAAAAATAAAATTTCTAACATGTGTACAGTTTCAAAATACAGACTTAACAGGTCATTTGTAAAATTGTGCTGTGAAATTAAGAATGGTTGTCATCCAATGTTTTAATTAGCTGTGTGTTTACATTTCATGAAGTTAAACCCAGTTTACATTCCATCAGTCAAATAATCATTATAGAGAATCATGTCTATTAAAATGGATCACTTTTTGGGCAGCAGATAGATTCAAACCTGCTGTCCTAGTCCGGCCTATGTTCTCTTTGGTAGATTTGCCTAAGCACTGTGGTATATAAGTAGAGATTCTCTTTCCAGTGATCACGTTGCAGCTGGATATTTACAGCAGTTTAAAGCTAACCCACTTGGAGAAGATGAAGCTGGTTCCCCAGCTGCAGGCAAGCCATGTAAAGATAAATGAAACCACATTTGGCCCTTGTTCCTGTCATTGCTACTCAAAGTGACAAACCCACAGAGTTCTCCCCGGGAGCACTCTACATTCCTACTAAGAAAATTAGTACTATAAACTCAGTAAAGGAGAAGCAGTAATACCCAAAGGAACGTTCTGAAGACAAAGAAAGAGGAAGGAAAAAGAGAAGCAGAAGAAAAAGAATAAGAAGGAAGAGAAAGAAAAACCTTCAGAAAAAGATAGCCTCGAGCATTAAAAGTAGAGAAAAATCTGGAAGCTGTGAGACCCTAATTCCGAGCTAAACATAATTCAGCAATAACTGTGAAAACAGAGACTTCGAATGTGCATAGTCCACTGTCATTGGACCGAAGTTTTTCAAAGTCAGTAACAGACTTTGTGAGCAGGGCATTTGGTACATACTTGTAGTCTCAGCGCCCTGGAAGGCTAAAGCAGGATGACTGCAAGTTCAAGTCCAAGCTGGGAAACTTAATAACCTAGCAAAGACGGTCTCAAAATAGACTTTGTGGAGATGCGAGGGGCCTCTCCTCCTGGGGAGAGAGGAGGCAGGAAATGGAAGTAAGACCAAAATGTGATGCGCATGTAAACCAATACCCCACAATGAACAAACTCATTATGTATTGGAATCATATATTAATAAAATTAACATTTCTATAATTTTATTTAGTAATTTTAAGGTACCATAATCAAATTTAAATACCACTTCAGAAAAATCAATAAGCATTCAACAAACTCCTGTTACCGTATATCGAAGCCATCCAGCTATTTGTTCAAATGCAATCAAATAAATTTTACTAAGTTTCTAAGCTCATGTAGTTCAAGGATGACCTCTAACACTAAATAAAAAGTAATATAATTTTATACCACAGTCTTCAACATCACTCTACCTTTATCATTTGAGTATCTCGAAAAATCATTTGACATGGTTTGTTTGCTATCATAGTCTCAGCATGTGAGCCAATAGGGAGCCAAGTAGATTGAATTTAGAGATTCCCTGAAAAAAATAATTTGAAATAAAATTAATATATGATTTCGTCAATTTTAAACCAAAAAGAATATATCTGTATTTTTAAAATAACCTGTCAGTAAACATTTTCAAATAATTATGTATGATTCATGACAAAAATTAAAAATTTGGAATTACTTTCTCAACTTCTCTTTATAAGATGAAAAAGTCAAAAGTGTTCTGTTGACACTAAACCCATGAAGATGATGAGCGACACCTGTTTTGGTTTGAGTTTATGACACTATGTGGGACACAGTTAGACCGGTGCAGTAAAAACAATCCTCATCTAGATATACCTTGCATAGGGCCAGTGAGGTAGCTCGTGAACTGAGAGCCTGCTTAGGCAAGCGCAGGGACTGGGCTTTCATCTCCAGCATCCCCATGCTGAGCCCACCAACGAGACCAGGTGTGGTGGTGCCCGCCTGTAATCCCAATGCTGGGGGGGCTAAAAACTGGAGGATTGATACAAGTCTGAGCTGTGTAGTGAGATCGTGTACCACACACATTTAAAAAAAAAAAGGTATACCTTTCACAGAAGTCCTCCAAAGTACCTGCTGCCTGTTATTTAGGACATCTTGATGTGAATCTGTGCTAACACATTTCCCTTCCCTCAAATAAAGAGGAACTTTGAAAAGTATAGATTATAAAAGGTAAAACTTTGACACAGTGAATATATATTATAGCAAATGTCTAAAATTTAGACTGGAAAGATATTTGCAATCTGTTTGGCAGAGAAAGGTAGATATGTGGAGTTTAGTTGTCCTATAAAATATTAAGAAATTAGGAACCCAGTCAAAAATCAGCTAAAATATGAATAAACCCATCAGAGAAGAATTGCAAATAACTTGTACAATCATGTTTATTTTGTGTTCTTCTCCCCATTCTGGATAGGTCTACCCTTTTGAAAAGATCAACAGCACCCTCAGAAAAAAAAAAAAAAAAAAAATTATATAGAGAAACAAGAGAGTTGAACTGTTTATTCCAGTGTAGAGGGTCAGTATGAGTGTCAAAATCTATAAAGAAAATTTGCCTACGCTGCTGTAGCTATCACAGACTGCCTTTACAAGTTATCAGAAAACCCAACAGACCAGATTAAATATAATCCTTTCATGAAATTCAGATTATATGTTTCCAAATTGTGTGAGGCAAAAACCTCACTAATCTTTCTGAAGATGTTAGCCCAAATGTAAAAGAGCCAATACGTCATGAGTGGCACGAGGCCACGCTGGCCCGAGTGCCCTGTGAGAAGCAAGAAGCTCTGGACAGCCCTGAAGATGAGCACGATGTCCTGCAATGCTGTCAACGATTGATTCTATTTCATTTCATAACTGTAAGGGTTTTGTCTCTTCATTTTCCATTTCTTCTTGAGTTAATTATGACAATTTTCTCTTTCTAGAAAATAGCTGTATTATCTAAGTTTTCAAAGTTTTGGTGGCATGTGGTTACAATTTTTTCTTTATATTTTTTTCTTTTCCCTATTTTTTTCTTCCAAATACTGCTTATTGTTTTTGCTCTGCTAATACTAGCCCAAACTGTACTCAATTTGCACAATAGGCCTTTTCAGTCATCGAAAGTTTTGTTTTGTTTTGTTCATTCTGCTCATGAAACTTTTCTTCTAGCTCGTAGACACTGGCTTCTTATCTTTCTTTCTGCTTTACTTGGGTTTATTTTCATTTTATTTTTTCCAAATTCTTTACATATTCAATATGTTATCATTTTCTGTGTTTTTTGGGAGGGTACTGGAGATCAAACTGGGGACATCATGCTTGCCAGACAGGTGCTTATGAGGCTGAGCTTTATCACCAGCCCTTGTTTTACCATTTTATAATGTGACCACTTAACGTCATAAGCTAGCCTGTAATACCAGTTCAACTCTATCTCACAAGATTTGACATACAATAATTTTGTGAACATATAGTTTCTACCATTGTGTGGTTTTTTACTATGAAACTTTTAAAATATTTTAATTATTTCAAATTTTCATTTCAAATCCTAAATATTATGACTTCAAGACTACAAAATATTGACACATTCATATTTATTCATTGTGTATGTAGCCAATTACTATATCTCTTTTATATCATGAGAAGAAATTATGTTCTAATTGATAATTCAGGGCTCAATGAAACAATTTTAAATAAATTTTATTATTCAAACCTTTTGTACTCTATCTTATTTTAGTCTTCCTGATGTATTTTCTCCTTAGTGAGTTTGTCGATGTCGGGGGTGGGGGGGATAGCTCAGCGACGTAAGTGCCTATCAAGCAAA
>NW_004524598.1:17379595-17380781 GCF_000260255.1 Octodon degus | reverse complement strand
CTGCTGCCCATGTATGGTACCTTGACTCTTGACCACGTGGTGTCTCAGTGGTGGAATCTGTGTCATATATTTAGCCTGCTCTTTGCATCACTAGTTCTTTCTTCACTTGTGTCTAATGTTGTTGGCCTAATAAGATACATGTTTCTAGAAGTTCCACCTGATTTTTTTCCCCAGTTCAGCACAGCCATTTGGCAAATTTTTCTAATTCACATTTTTGTCTTTTTAAATTCTTTACCCATTCTAAGCACATGCATTTTATATTATGTATCTAATAATATCAGTATTTGAAATTCTAAAGGGTTAATACGGTGGTCCCTCACTTAACGTGGGGGTTATGTTACAAACACCCCTGTGATAAGTGAAAATCAGCAAAGTATGACATTATATTTATTTTTATAGGCTTTATAAACCCTTCCCACCACCTTATAAAGCTTTCCCAAACATCTAATGTTCTTAAGTATTTTCTAAACACATAAACCTACATAATTTTAACAACATATCTATACTGTATAGTACTTCAAAATCCCATGATAAAGCAAAAATCCATAATAAATAATTTAGATTAATATTTTTTAAAACCCCTGAAACAGTGAGTCCGTGAAAATAAAACCACGAAATAGCAAGGGACTACTGTATTGATGATTTGTTTTCTTTTTCCTTCTTTCATTTTCTAGTTCTGGCTTGCCTAATTGTTTCCATGCATGATTTGCAATATTGAATCATGTGTTCATATCTGGATTTTATCTGTTTCCAAATCCTGCAAGACCTAATCTGCATATCCACCAAAAGACTATTTGCATTTTTGTTGTCAAGGTATCCAAGATACTCAAAATTCACGAGATAGTTGGAAGTTTGTTTTAAAGTCAGAGTTTCATAAACATTAGGAAGGGCAAGTCCAGTCCCTGGACTTTTATTAGGAAAGGCACTACCAAAAAATGTGGAATACTTTCACACTGACAGTCAGGCATCATTTTTAAGTTCATTTGCCATCCCATTTTTTCCAATAGGCACTTTTGGCTTGTCCTCTCCTTTTACTGAGTACTTGTTTCAGTGCCACAGCCTACCTTTCACACAGGCCCATGCCTTTGTCTTTGGCCCTTTGGCCTTAGTATAGTATTAAAGCACAAACTTGTGAGAGGACAGGAACACTAAAATTAAAGGAAGCTTCCACTAGCTACCTTCTTCA
>NW_004524598.1:17360050-17378016 GCF_000260255.1 Octodon degus | reverse complement strand
CTCCTCCTCCTCCTCCTTCTCCTTTTTCTTCTTCTCCTCCTCCTCCTCCTTTTTCAATGCTCAAACTCAGATATAAAGAAGGCATTGCTGTCTAGTTTCCCTGTATAGTCTTACTTTCACTCTAAATACTAAGACAAAGACTTATACCCTATATAAATAAAATTATATGAGCTCAATAGAGTAATAAATTCCACAGTACTACAAAAGCAAACAATAGGAAAGCCAGGATGATTCATTTTGAGTTATCATTTTAAGATTATTGCATACCAACATTTTTAACAAATCATAGATTATTTATTTCTGGATGAAATGTCCCCATTCCTAATCTATTATCCTCCCGTTTCCTTTCTTAACCTAAGAATTTATCTATTTGTTCTTTTGGAAACTACAAATCTTCTGGGAGTTCTGTTCATTGGCTGTTTTAGTTCTTCATCTTTGACAAATAGACTCCTCGGCGGAAGCTTCAAAAGCAATTCTTCCAAAGGAACCCTACCACGACGCAGGGACTGCTCAAGCAGCGACTCTAAGAAAACTCCCTGTGAGTTGGCCAGACAGGAAGAAATTGGGCAATTTTCTTTGAAACCATGAAGAGGAGGAGAGAAAATGACTTGCAACTGAAAAGGCATTGCGGTGCCAGAGTGAATCTCCCCGTACAGGGAAAGGACTGATCGGACACCAAAGCAGAAGACAAAGAGCAAGGTCTCCGCTTGCTACTGTCATGGTCTCCCCTCAGGGCCAGGACTTTTCTGCTTTCCACAGTTCTCCTTGAAGTTTCCTACTTACCAAGTTAAAGTAAATTTTTTTAAAGAGTAAGAAAAAAGTCCTTCCAGAAGATACTGCGTCAAAACCTTAACATTCTGATGTATACGATATTTGAGATGCATTGAAAGTAATACACCATTGCAACTAATGAAGGCAACTTTTACAGTAAATAAAATTCTTGGCATAGTTCTTCAGCATTCCATTAGTATGTTCAGTGGTATTTCCCTTATGTAATTCCTTGCTACTAAGAATTTTTAAATTAAGAAAATAGCTTTAATTTCCATGAAGAATTATAATTCTAAATTATAAATAGCATCAGCACTGAATGACACCACACAACGTTTTCTTATAAGTAAATGAACTAAAACTGAGAAAGATGACCAAGTTCTCTCAGCTAGTTAGTAGCAGGATCACAAGCATAAACTATGTACTCTTGATCCCTACTATTTATTGGTCCACTATCTTGGCTGCTGATCATAACCCAGTGTTCTAGGAGGTAACATATAAAAATAATAATGGCTCATGCAGATACAACTTTGAAAATATTTCTAGAAGGAATCTAGGTTTAAGTTCATGAACTATAAATTTTATCATCATTTGCCATTGGTAAATACTGATAAATTTAGCCAACTCAGTGCCTTCCGTATAATATATATTAATATGTAACTACATGGTATCACATCCTATAGTATGCAGAATATCATATAGTATAATGCAAAGCAGTATACAGTACATATAATATACTTTATAATATTCATGATTACCATTAATTTATCATACATATTCCTGAGATTCAGTGTGACATTTCAATACATGTACACAGGGTAAACTGATCTAATCCAGATTCCCTTTCTCCACCCTTTTGATACTCTGATCCTACCCAATCTTTAGTAATCACTATTCTAAATCCAAATTGACTCATTTTTTAGCTTCTGCATATGAGAGAGAACATAGGGCACTTATTCCAGTCTGTCTGGCTTATTACACTCCACATAATACCTGCCAGATCCATCCCTTTTGTTGCAAAGGGCATGAGTCTTTGTGGTTTATGGCTGAATAACATTCCACAGCATATACGTACCACACTTTGTCTATCCGCTTCCACTACTGATTGATTCTACATCCTAGCCATTGGAAATAGTGTCACAACGAAATGGTATACTGATTTTAAAATTTTTCGAAACAAATATTAACGTAACATATCTGGCTATAAAATATGCAGAAAGACTTTAATTCAACTTTTATATCAAACATATCAACAGGAACGCAACAGCCATTGTACTTGCTGTGCACAGTACAGAGTATACTAAGTCAAAATATTGATCATAATAAAATTAAGACTGATAATGATATATTGATAACAGAGCATATCATGCATTGTAGTCCTAAATTGTACATTCTGACATAAATATTTGAATTGTGCAGTACTATTTTTCTTTTGTTTGTGCATTTACTGCAGGGTCTACAGGGTCTACAGGATCTATAGGGTCTCAGTACATAGACTGGATTTACAGTGATCCTTCCTGTTTTTCAGCCTCCCAAGGGCTGAGATTACAGTTGCACGCCACCACACCCAGTCTCAATTGCCACCTCAACACACCCCATGGGGGAGTGGACCTCACAGCAGGCCAGGGATTGAGCCCTAGGCCCCTGTGTCTGCCTACGCAGGTGTTTTAATCCACTGAATTATCTGGCTGTTTTTCTATAAATTAATGTCACTTCTGAAGTCTAAAAGCAGAAATTTCAAGTTAGCTTCTATGTGAAGTATACGTCTAAACTTTATGACTGAAAGGAGGAAACACTACTGAAGTTAGTCTCAGTGATGTGAAATACCAAGAAAATCAGAATTTATTAAAAATGTCATATTTGAGTGTTGTTCATAGTAACTAATGGAAAACATACTTTATTTGTGTAAACAATATACTCAGAAGAGTTTCCTTAAACTTTAGACATGTAGCAAATGAGAAATTTCCCTGGAAATGATGAACATTTGAATAACAGCTCAAAAGTTGCTGAGCATGGAGTTGGAAACTGAAAGTGAAGAAGGCAATGAGGAAATCTGAACGCAAGGCACGAGGGACACCAAAATCACATGGACAGCTTGTGCACTCAAGTTACTTCAAGTCTAGTTGGCAGGCAGAAATGTAAATGTAACCCATATGTTGGCTGGGTTTTGCTGTCCTTCGAGACATCCCATCAAAGAGGAGTGATTTCCGTGGGACTTGTCTTCTAAGGCTAATTTCACATTCTGATAACCTGCTCTTCCGAAACTCCCATTCCCACAGCCATCTTTCGGCCTCAATTAACCAGACTATGAATGGAGCACTTGGCCTTTAATTTAAGTTGGAACACCCCTCATATAAGGCATCTGCATGTGGCAGACAATACTGAAAGTTCATGGTGATGGCAGTGGGAGAAGGGAGGGTGAATCAAGCAGAAAACGGCACAGAACTTGATCAGTAGGCAGAGATTTCTGTACTTAAAGCCCTCTAGTCACAATATTGTGGCATTTTTGTCCAGTTCCCCACCTTCCCGTTATATTCTGCTCCTTCACCTCTCTGTTTTGTCTTTCTTATCCTTTGACATCCATTTCTCCTTGACCTCCTTAAGGTGTTCTCTCCTTTACTCTCTTCTCACAAAGTAGGCCTTAAGAATTCTACCACTGCCCTAAAGTAATCAATGGAATACTTTCTAGAAACACTGCTTCCCTAATGACAAGCTCTTCGATCAGTTGTGAAAATAATAAACTTCTAGCAATATACATGATTCTTACATAGCTTAAAGTAATTCTTACAAGGATAAGCAATACAAGCAACATGAGTAACAGACACTTCGGTTTTATCATAGCTATTTAAAAAATTATCGCTTTTTCAGAGCTATTATGAGGATTGATTGATTATATGAATGTGAATTCTTAATTATATGCAAATGTAACATACACTATTCAATAATTAGTAATGTCTGACCTATAGTAAGCATTCAACAAATTCTGCAGCAATTATTCTAGACTTACCACATGGCAGCATGGAAAGAATGCAAATATTGAACAAGCAAACAAAAAAGTCATAGATGTGTCATTTGAAAACATTGATTTTTTTGAGACAGAATCTTTCTATTACAGTCCAAGTTGGCCTTGAATTTGTAATCTGGTCTCAAACTTATTATCTTTCTGCCTCAGCCTTCTAAGTGCTGGAATTAGAGGTGTGGACCAGCATGCCTGATTTTAAAACATTTATGTTTGAAACAGATCACCACAAAGACATTCTAGAAGAGGAAACAAAATGGCAACTATACAGTAAAGAAAACATACAAAGAATCCGTGCATGGAGCAGTGGTAGATAAATTAATACAGGTAGCTTTGGCAGGTTCCTGAACAGAAGATAGTGATTTGGGACTCAATTATATAAGCTGAAAATAAAAGCACCACTGTCATATGTGATGTGACTGATGATCCAATGTTGTGGCTCTGTAATTTCCTCAGAGGATCCCAAGCAAGGATACTAAAGTCTGTTTCCTCTCCCTGGTCAAGCAGCACCTATGGAGTTGTGTGCAGTCCAGGAATCCACATTATGATGGCTTTCAACTCCAACTCGCTAGAAAGAGAATAATAGTAGAATAACCAAAGAGCCTGGGGCACTGTGATCTATAGAAATGGCAGAAGTGAAAAGGGGTGTTTACCCCTATGGAGTAGCAGCCTAAGTGGGTTGACAGAGTTGGCTGGGACATTCCTGAGAACAGGGTTTGGTTTTTTGAATTTGAGCATTGGGTGCCCACATACAGCTGTTGCTCAATAAAGACCTGTTGAATGAGAAGAAATGAATTATTCAATGCCCCATGCCCATGCATAACTACAACTAAATTTGTTCTTTGTGTCCTCAAGGAGCACAGGGTGGTAGAAAGAGTAGCTATAGAGATGGTAGCTTGACTTAAGGATGGTTAACCAGTGAACAGAGCTGAGAGGACCCAATTCCCAGGCACGCACAAGTGCGCCCAGGCTCGTGTCTGGCAAAGGCAGCCTAGAGAGTCACTTGTGCTCTGCCACTGTTGAGCCTCATCAAAGAGCTTGGCTTTCTGGCATTATCCAGATCATGTGCAATGACTTGCCAGCATCTTGCTATGTTGTTTATGCATGCACAGCAAACTTCTGTGCCACACTCTTTGCTTAAATCTGCTTGTTGCTTTTGCTACATTTCATGAGTCAGGTATTGTCAAGGAGAGAAAGCACATATGTGCAAACACGTTCAATCCACATCACCTGAAATATGCACACATTAGATGAATTTTCCAAACTTTTCACCTACAAGTGTTAAGTCTTTTCATTAATCAAATGGCCCCCATGGAAACTCCTCAAAAAACTAAAACTCGGACTACTACATGATCCAGCTACTCCTTAGAATGCACTCAAAGGAGTTAAAGTTAACAGAGTATAGATATAATTTTATATTCATGGTTATTGAATCATTATTCACAATAGTCAATATATGGAATTTACAATAGCCAAGATATGAAATCATGACAGGTGCCCATCAGTGGATAAATGGAAAGGGGAAATGTGCTAATTAAACCCAGTGGAGTATTGTACAGCCATAAAGAAGCCATAAAATAGTTTGAAAGTGGAAAGAAAGAGGTTATTAGAGAAGAGGAAGGGGATGCAGAGAAAAACAGAGATGAGAATGAGGAAGGAGAGTCAATGTGATCAAAGTCTGTTACATCCAAGTATGAACAGGACACATGAAAACCATTGGTCTATTAGAGAAAGGAAAGAACAAACACAAAAGTCAAGTGGTCCCACCAGCAAAGGTGGATGTAGCAACGCTCAATGCACTTTCCTTTGCTCTTGCTGCTGAGGTGAACATATGGTACTTGTTTGTATCTTCTAAAAGTATGTTATTATATGTTGCGCTTTTGTGTTTGCACTTACGTCCTCATCTAGAAGAGCTTTTGTGTTAATTACATTATTTCATTTACTCTAACATCATTTATGAACTTGATTAGCATCAACAATGTATTGCTTCATCTTGGAATGAAATGGTTGCTACCTAGGCTGAATGCAACTCTCATGCAGTTTTCTACAATTCCTGAGATCTATTAATTTTCTTAAATTTTTAAAGGATAACTTTTTTCCTTCTTCCATTCATCCTACTTCTCCTCTCATTGAACAATTTATTTCCTTCCCATAGAACAGTATCATTCCCTTTCACACTATCTGTTGCATCTTTTAGATTTGCATTACTCTTTCAGGTTCTTATACTTGTGAAATAAAATGATGTCTGCACATGTGGATCTAGTTTTTTTCACTTACCAATATAGTCTCTAGCTTCATACATTTATTTACAAAATCCTCAAATTTATCTTTTTTATTCCTGAATAGCACTCCATTATGCAAAATACCATATATTTTTTATCCCTTCCTCAGTTGATGGGCAGTTGGGTTGTTTCTAAGAATTAGCTAGGACAATTGCATTCAGATGTCTACTTTATTATGATATAACAAAAGTTATTATTGAGTAATGCTTTCTCTAATGGCTGCTATGCATGTAATACATAATACTAAAATCTGCCTAATAACACCCATCCTTCCAAAAATTATTAGAACAAACCATTTTTAAATATAAAAAGCATACTAATATTAATGACTACTTTTACTTAAAAAAAAATCAAGAAGAGCCATGTCTAGTCCTAAAGGTTTTAAGATACTGAGGCCTAAGTGCACTTATGAAGGAGATTTACCCAGTATATTTATGTGTCAGCTGTAATTTTAAAACTTACACTTCTATGGTGCAGGAGTTCGCTCACCTATTGAGTATTTATTGCTGCACTGTGCCAGAAGATGTCGTGACTTCGCTTGATTTAAATAAAAATAGGAAAGTAATCCTGCCCCAGAGAACTATTAACATTATTTTTTGTCTTTCTCTTTCATCTTCATCTCGTAAGTTCTGATTGCAGGCATGATTAGGACACATAGGAAATGGGGCATTTGTTCAAAACTTAAAATTAGTTAACAAGAATAGTTTTTAAATAAAATACTAATATTCTATTAATCATCATTTTCCCACTTGATACAGTTTGACATTCTAATAATATTAAATCTTAACCTTTAATTCAAGATGCTAGTCTATACTAAAATCTATTGTCTCTCTCAAAGAGCCCTCGACAATTATTCTTCACAAATAAATATCACTCTCCCTCTTTATACGTATATGTATATATATTTCTAAAAGTATATATCAAATACTGATATAGATCTATCAAATGCTGACTTTTATAATGATAGTAAAATGATCTGTGACAAGAAAGGACAGAAGACAATGTCTGGAATGCAAAGTTTTGTCAAACTTTCATTGGATGTGAAGCAGAATCAACAAGAGTTATAGTGTACCGAGTCAAAGTAGAGCATAATGTATTTGATGCTTAGCACGTGATGGAGCTTAAAATCTCTTTCTTTTCTCTTCTGTTTTCAGAAACATTATACATGTGTATTGGTGTAGGCCAACTGCACAGGATAGCAGTAACGTTTCCCTTACTGTTACTACAAATCCCAGTTCTTTGTAGCACACACCTACTCTGGTTCAAGCTCCAAATCAAGAGCGTTGGATCTCCAAAATGTAAGCAGTTTTCAAACACAAATATCAAATAAGAAAGTTAGCCAGTGAGGGATGATTTTTCACAGTACTGTGTAAGTTATGAAATACTGTTTAATGAAGACTGAGATTTTCTAGTAAAAGTTACACATACATTTCCATAAATTTTAAAATTTGCACAATGCGTTCAACTATGGCAACATTTTTCTTAAAAGGATACCCTGACAAACTTCAAGAAGTACAACTACAGGTATGGGGGGTCCAAGAAGACAATGTCTGTAGGCCATGCACCCAGTGCTTGAACCAGAGCAGGTGGGCACTACAACGTATTGGGATTTGTAGTAGCAGTAATGGAAACGTTACTGCTATCCTGTACAACAGACCACACCACCAGACATGCATAATATTTTGAACAGACAAGAAAGAGGCTTTGAGCGCCACAGCATGCTAAGCATCAAGTTCATCATCATTTCAGCATCACACCTGTCCCATGAGGTAGACTCATGTCAGCCTTACGGGATGACAGACGGCCGGCTCTGAGCACATGGCATTCCACAGCAGCCAAAGAGCTCGTCTATTTGACCCCAAAATTAACTCTCCTTTGTGAAGCCACATAGATTTGTTAAATAAGCTCTCGGTTTTACACTTTGAGTGTTTTTCTTATGTTTGCCTTGTTTTATGACAAATATAGCTACGCTCTAGAGAATAAGGCAGATCTCCAGGTGAGTTTATTTCTGCCACACATTGATTCTTACTTAGGGCTTATTATAAGAATGGAGCCTTCCTTCCTTCCTTCCTTTCCTTCCTTCCTTCCTTCCTTCCTTCCTTCCTTCCTTCCTTCCTTCCTATTTTCTGTCTTCCTTCCTTTCTTCATTCTTTCCAAATAAAACCAGGGATATTTTAACAAAACAAGTAAATGGTAAAGTGAGAAAAAAAAGATAAGTTCAGCAGACTAAACAAGGGAGATAAGAACATTCTAGTCTATGGGTAGAAGGTTGAAATTTCTTAGTAGTAAAAGAAAGCCAACATATAGTTTTAAACAAAGGAAGTGCTCTGTAAAATATCTGAGCCGATCCAGCTCACTACTGCAGAAAGAATGGAAGTGGTTGTGGTGAGTATTGTGAATGAGACCAGTGAGGTTACAAAAGACCTGTGCCTTGAGGGACGAGATGACGTGGACCAGGAGGGCAGCAGTAGAAGTAGGGAGGGGAATGCTAGACACTACTTCTAAGTAAGCATCAATAAGGCTTGCTTATCTATGTGATCTAGTTTATCAAATAGGAAGGACCACCAGGTTTTGTCCTCACCAATTTGATGAGACACTGGTCTTAAGAAGGAGAACAGAAATTTGAAAGGTGGAAATGGAAGGAGAAAACCCTAGAATTTTTTTCTAGATCTGTTCTGTCAGAAAACCTTAGCTACACACAAGGAGAGCTTTCAGACAGACATCTGGACATGAAAAGCCAGGAGTTCATCAGACATGTGGATAATTCCAGGGGCAATGTGGGAGTTATCAGCGGGAGTGAGCTCACAACCGTGAGACAAGGAACTCACTCAGGAGTGAAAGTTAGAGGGTCAAGCCCTGATTTACCAAATAAGGTGTTCAAAGAGGTCAGCAAAGAAAACATAGGATGACTGAAGAAGGAAGAAAAGCAGGAGAGAGGAAAATAGTAAAAGGCACAGGCCATAAAAAATAGTAGGCACCTGAGTGATTTAATAGAATATATTTTGAAAGATAAACTTTTTTTTCTGCTAGAACAGGAAGCAAGGGACAGATGATACTGCAATTTTTGTGAAGAGTGAAACACTTCCTTCATGATAGACAGACAGACAGACAGACAGACAGACAGACAGACAGACAGACAGACAACAGATGGGTTTTACTGTGAGATGAGGGAGTGCATCTGATGGTAGCAATTGACCCAGTGAAGGAGGACACCTTAAATCAGATCAAATCTCAGCTATTTACAAGCATGGGAATACAGGAAAAGCTTTCAATGCGCATGAGCTTCTGTCTCAAAGTACTGTGCAGTGAGGACTGCCCATATAACCACGCACATGGACATAGTGACAACAAAAATGGTAAAAAATTTCAAACCACAGCATGGTACAAGAAAAAATGAGCTGTCTGAAAAAGTTTAAAGCATCAAGTATATGAAATAAACAAAACAATGGACTGTTCTGCTTCTCAGAGGGCAGACTTGCTGCAGGAGGACAGTAGCTCAAAGAGAAATAAAAACTTTGACTAGGAATAAATTAGTTTTTGTTCCCAATTCCTTTTTTTTTTTTTTTTTTGTAATGTCAATTTGACTTACACCAAGGTTCTTATCACACTGATGGGTCAAAGGACTATGAATCCCAGGATAGCAGAGATAGAGGAGAGCAAATCACTTCAATTGATAGACCTCAGCTTTTTAATCAAATTGCACCCGATGAGTGAGAAGGGATTGCAAGAGCTCAGATGAGATACGTATAGATAATGCAGAACATGGAGCAAGGCGGCCTGGGCACCTAGTGAGCAACGGAATACTGTAGTGTAAGCAGAAAACTATGCGGAACTTACAGAGGCTCTTAAATCCAGTTTGAAATTAAAAAGAAGATCAAGACTTACAAGCTAAAGTCATGCATTAATAAGTTAAGGGAATGAATAAATTTTTCCAATTATTTTGATTTTTCTTAGTTTTCTCACAACTTGGAATTAACTTTCTTCTTAGTCCTTTGGTGATTCTACCCTGAATTTTAGGGACAGCTCATCACACCCAAGATGCCTGAACCAAGATGGCTCACTGATTTTCCTCCAACATTGCTATGTGCTCTCTCTCTCTCTCTCTCTCTCTCTCTCTCTCCCCCCCCTCCCTCCCCCCTCTTGCCTTGGCCACATCAAGTGCAGACATTCAGTGCTCCTCTCCCCAAGCGAAGTGTCATCTCTCAAACCATTTGGGAAAAAATAGTGACATACTATTGTATACCTAACGGAAAGGTCGAAATCTAAAATACTACCAACATTAAGTGCTGGTGAGGCTGGGTAGCAATAGGAACTCTCATTCATTGCTGGGGGGCATTGACAAATATTAATTAATTAATTAATCTATGGCTGGCTCAGCCCTGGGGGCAGGGCTAGCACAGCATGTGGTTCTGGGGATCAAACCACAGTCCCTTAGGCCTAAGCCTGCCTAAATGGGGGTGTTAGACCACTGAACTATCTCACCTGCCCCAGTATTGGCAACTTTAGAGGATACTTGGTTTTCTCCTTACAAAAGTGAGCACAGTCTTTCCTTAAGATTGCATAGTCATGTTATTTGGTATTTATTCAAATAATCCTGGAACTTATGCAAACACGAAAGTACACAGATGTTTACAGAAGGTTTACCTTTATTGACAAAACTTACAAGCAAGCAGATGTCCTCAAACATCAGAATAAATAAACTGTAGCACACCAAGATATGTGTACCCTATACAGTGCTGAGAAAGAAATGAACCATCAGGTGTGAAAAATGTGGAGAAAAATTAAAAGCAAATTACTATGTGAAAGATGACAATACAGAAATGCTAGATGATTCCAGCTATATGACATTCTTAAAAAAGGAAAACTGTAAAAAAAAAAAAAAAGTAGTGGTTACCATAAGCTAAAAAGAAAGCAAAGAAGAAGAAGCTGAAGCAGAGGGGGTTTGGAAAAGAGAAATACTCTGCGTGATAATATAATGTTGAATTATGTCGTTACCTCCTCAGTGTCCTAATGCAAACTGTAGACCACTGTGTACTAATGACGTGCAGGCTCACAGGTTGAAACAGATGCACCAGTGTGACACAGGGGACAGACGGTAGGGAAACCCGGGGGCTTGTACAGGTTGAAGCTATACGGAAGTCTCTGAACTTTCTGTTCAATATTTCTGTGTACTTAGAACTGCTCTCAAAAGTGTAGTCTATGTCCAAAATTGAATGGAAAGCTACCTCGTCTACAAATATGGTTCATACTAGCTGAAAATCCCCAGCTCTCTTTCACAAACAGGGCCCTCCGTGGACACTCTAAAACATTCTTGCTTGATTCTCTGTTTAGCTGAATAATGAAATCTGTAAACTTTGTCCCTAAATTATCTCAGTTCCCTTGGATCTTCCCTGCCTTTTTCCCCACATACAGACCTAGTTCAAATAGGTAGCAACACATCCTTACGTATCTAGGATACTCCATGCCCTGCAAGGCAGAAGTTATATTAATTTTACATTTTTATGATCTCTAAATTTTAAGTAATAAGGGAAGAGAAAACTTCTATATTACCCTAGCTTAGGGTGACTTCTAAAACTTCATTATTTAAATCTATCTTTATTTTGAGAAAGTGACTTCAACAGGTCATGGTAGTTCTGAATTCAGACAGAACAAGCCCAAATTCCATCCCTCGCTGCCATGCTAAACAGGAAGAAACACATAAAACTGTCAGGCCGTTTCACTGAAAGGCCTGTATTAGAGCCGAAAAAAAAAAAAAAAAGGAAAAAGAAACAGAAAATAAGAAGGAAAAGGAAAGATTTTGAAAGGCAAAGGGGAGATGGTTCAATAGAGTAAGTGCTTCCCTGGCAAGCGCAAGGTTCTGAGTTCAATCCCCAGTAAAAAAAAAAAAAAAAAAAAAAAGGAACATTTCCAGTAGTCGTCTGGAAGGCTTTATTTCATTTGTTTGCCTTATAAAGTCGTGCCTGGTCATCTTATTAAAAGACAACCTTGCTATAGAAAACACAAGACTGCTCCTTGAAATTATGCATCAACAAATATTGATTTGCACCAGATTGGACTGTCGTTGCAGGAAAGTAAAGCTGTGTGCCAAATAGTCCATTGATTCAGGACAGAAGAACTGTGTCTTCTGTTTGTTTTGACTCTCCAGGATTTTCTTAACTTTTCCCTCATCAAATATATATCATTCTGCAGATCAAGGTGTTGAATAAATGTTCCAGGAGGTGTGAAGGGCTGGACAGCAGTGCAAAGGTCTTTACACTTCACCGTCGAATCCTGTCCACACCAGGAACCCTGCCTCGCTCTCCATATAGCTACTGCTCTGGCTTCATGATAATGCTATTTCCCAACTAGGCTTTCCCTCAAAGGTCATTTCACTCAGTGCCAGAGTAAAAACGAACCATTCCTTAAGCCTTAAAAACAAGGATAAAGTCAAGAAGAATGTGGAAAATAGGAGAATGTAAAAGGGACTGTGTTGAATTTAATTTCATATAATCCTCTACCTTCATCATTTTTTAAAGAAAGGAAAAGGACAGCTGCACAGAGGTGAATTAGGAGTCTGAGAGGGGAATACCCTGAAAGTGCTGCTCATTGCATTTACTAAAAATCCTTAGAGAATAAGGGTGAGCGACGCTGGTGATCCTGAGAAGCTGTGACGAAACTGAACGTGGAACTAAAGGGATGTAAGTGAATGAAAAGGTGAGACAATGCCCTAGTGTCAGTGTTTCCTTGCAAAGCTCGTGTTAAAATTTCATTAACACAGCGATAGTACTGGGAGGTGGAGCTTTTGAGAAGGGGACAGGCAGGAAGGTGTCACCCTTACCAACCTGGGCTGCTACTGCCTGTGCAGAGCGAGATCAGCTACCGTGGTTTTCTCCTGCTCCTATGGGCTCACCTGCCCTCCCACCGGTTCAGGATACAGCAAGGATGCCCTCACCAGATATCAACCCTTGACTTTGGATTTGCCAGCCTCTAGAACCGTAAACCAAAAAAACTTTTATTGTTTGTAACATACCTAATCTGTGATATTCTTTTGCAGCAGCATAGAATGGACAAAAAAGACCAGAAGTTACTTCATTGTTCCCACCCAGCTTTTCAGAAAACATCCAGCAAAGAAGGAATAGTCTCAGGATCACACAGTTGTTAGTTATAGAAATGGGATACCCCACCATCTTTAGAAGGACTGAAAGATGTAAGTTCAAACCTTCATGTGAGTTATTTTACTTCAATAAGCTTTAATTTCTTCATTTGTAAGGTAGTGACAAATGAAATGCTCAGTGCTCTGAGCATACACTATTTTTTTTATTTTTTAAAGAGAGTACAAATTAGAATGAAAACAAAAAAATTCCAAGTGATACAGATTTTCACTTCACAAAGTAAAGTGAGGGGCCGGGGAGATGGCTCAGTGGAATAAGCGCTTCCCCGGCAAGCACAAGGGCCTGAGTTCAATCCCCGGTTCCAAAAAAAAAAAAAAAAAAAGGAAGAAAGAAAGAAAAAAGAATAAAAAACAAAGTAAAATGAATTTCACAGTGTTTGTTGTGATACATAGTGTTGTCTTTCAACCAGTTATTCCTATTACCAGATATATGCATGTAAAATTGGAAGAAGAAAAAAAAGAAACAAATATATAAGAAGCTAAGAAGAGAAAAAAAGTACATATAATTGGAAAAAGTGGATGAAACAAATTAAACCATTAAATTCTTCTTTCCATAGGTCAGCAGAAATGCACAGTACAGTTGTCCAAACCATCCTGCTTACATACATAGATAAATCTCTCCCCCACTCCCTCTCCTATCCTTCTCCTCAATTCAGTAACTCTTTCCTTTTGAATAAGTTCATTCCCTTTTACCAGTGTCTATTGTACCCTTTAGATTCCATTTTCTCTTTCAGGTTCTCACACAGGTCTGAATTATTTCACTTAAGAGTGTGCTCTCTAGTTGTATTCATAAGAGTATTAATTATGTCTTTATTGTCTCTGCATCTAGAGTGTTAGCTCCAAGCGTGCAGGCAGTATATCCATTTTACTAGACATCATTGCAAATGTTCACGGGCCTCACTCAGTACCTGCCACATGATACATGATTAATATGGATGTGGAAATTATTGAGGGAAAGAAGTAAAAGAACAAGTATGAAGTTCACGCATAATCCAAGCACTCTCTCGATGTTATCTCACCTTATCTACCATTATGTCAATAAAGATAGTTCCTCTTATTCATACAATTTTATTTGGAACACGTGTGAGTACCCTTCAGTACCATTTGATATTTGCATCCAGGCTTATCGTTGCACTTCATGAATAATAATTGTCTAATCTATATGTTTTACCAATAAACTAGGCATGATTCCTGAGATGGGCACCTGCATGATTCTTAATAAAGGTGATGAACATGAAGAATTGATATATCCAAGACAAATATTCCCTTTATGCACTTAACCTTTAAGTTTTTCTCAGAGGAAAACAGCTATAAGCAATGCTTTAATTAATTTTGTTATCTTGAGATCTTATTATGAGTTTCATAATTTTATTTTTTTTAATTTTTATTTATTTGTATGTGTGTGTGTGTGTGTGTGTGTGTGTGTGTGTGTGTGTGTGGCCAGCTCAGCCCACCAGGGGGCGGGGCTGGCTGGCATGTGGTGCTGGGGGTTTGAACCGCGGTCCCTGTGCTTTGCTAAGCTTGTTCTAGGTAGGTGCTTTAGACCACTGAGCCATCTCACCAGCCCCATAGTTTCATAATTTTAAAATTGCTGCTGTTTTAACTCTTCCATAAGCACAGACTTCTGCTTTACAGTGATTACGTGATGGATGATGCTGGGACAGCAGGAACCCTTGGAAAGTTCTTCAGCTCTGCTAGAGTATAACATGGAGCCTCAGATAAAGTCCCTGTGCAGAGTAAGTGAATTTGTCCCAGCAAGCCTACTGACATAGCGGTCAACTCATACAGCAATGCTGACTCTCTTTATAGATGAGGACTGATCGAGATATTGAGAGCTGTTAAATTTCACCAATAATATTTGCATCAATTCCATTAATTGTAACTAAAAGTTTACCTTTACCTTAACTGGTAACGTGGCCCTCAGACTCAGAAAAGCATAAAAGAGAGTTGAATAGAAAGTCAATCAAGTGTCACTTTCACTCATCTTTCCTTTAAAAATAAGAAACATATACAGGCAGGCTTAAAAGAGGTACAATATACAAATTTACTTAGGTTGATAAAATTTCTTATCATCATCATTTAGAGGAGTCACATGATCTGATTTGAACCTAAATTCCTAAGTGCTGCATTCTATACAGACCTATATAGATGATGAACTCTCACCATGTTGTTAAATGTCTCCAGTTTAATTTCTATATGCCTAGACTCACAAACTAGAACATTAATATAAGTCAAAAAATGCTTCATAATTTTTTATTTCATAAGATACATATATGAAAAGCCAACAGGGGGGCCCAGGAGATGACTCATTAGAATAAGTGTTTCCCTGGCAAGTGCAAGGGTCTGAGTTCAATCCCCGGTTCCTCAAAGAAAAAAAAGTCACATTTAAGGTCGGGAAGATGGCTCAGTGGAATAAGTGCTTCCCTGGCAAATGCAAGGGCCTGAGTTCAATCCCCGGTTTTGCAAAAAAAAAAAAAAGAAAAAGAAAGAAAGAAAGACAGAGAGAGAGAAAGAAAGAAAAGCCAATAGGTAAGTGAAAATGCTCAACAAATGCAAATCAAAAATACAGGGATGTATATTATTCTGTATCTTTTTTAACAGCTACTATCCAAAAGAAAATAGAAACATATTAATGAGCATGTGGAGACAAAAGTACACTTGTACCTCTTTATGGGAATGTAAATTAGTACAGTCATTAAGAAAAACTGTATGGAAGTTTTAAAAATATTTAAATAGAGCTGCCTTATATTCTAGCAATCTCATTACCAGCATATAATCCAAAAGAAATGCAATCTGTATGCTGAAGGGATAGTTGGACTGCAGTATTCATTACGGTGTCATTTACACTCATCAACCTGCATGTCCACCAATGAAGAATGGATAAGAAAAGATATTCAGCCTTAAGAGATAAGGAGATTAGGCCACTTGCAACACCATGAATGAATCAGTAGGACACTATGCAAAGTTGACGAAGGCACACATGATCTTATTTATACGTGAAACCTAAAGGGAACAAACGAGCATTAGGCTCACAGAAGCAGAATCGATATCTAGCCCTTTGCACTATCTCATTTACCATTGTTGAGAAGCAAAATGTTTGGTACACTGACCAAATCAAGAATGGCTATTCATATAAAGCAGCAGTAGATGACAGGCAATGAAACTGGCAGAGAGGACAAGGTGGGAATCAACTGAAGGTAACTACAATCAAAGTCACCTTCTCCATAAGGAAAATTAATGAGAACAATGTGCAGTGTAACAGCCATGGTTGCATTCCTGTCATCGTTCTTTTAAATTCTGTATCATCTATAATAGCTTATCTATTATTTTTATTCATTTTAAAATAAAATAAATAAGACAAAGCTAAAGGTTCTGGGGCAAATGAACAAGGGAAATAAGAAAGAATAGCAGCTATGTTGCTATGTTTCTTTAGAAGAAAATTGGTGGGCAGATCTAGTTGTTAATTTTTTTTGGTGATTGAACTGAGTTCAATCCCTGATTGAACCAGGGATTGAACTCAGGACATCATGCTTGCCAGGGAAGCACTTATTCCACTGAGCTATCTCCTTAGCCCCTGGATGTTAAGCATGTATGGATAGTGTCCAAGTCAGCTTGTGTCTACGTATCCACCCAAAGCCCCATATGGTTTGAAGAGCTTCTTCAGAGATAGCTGAATCTAGAGTATGTGATGCTGGCATAAAGACTGCGTGATTAGTAAATCAGTCCACTGATCTATTTGGCACAGTTCTGGCTAAAATTAAGGATGTGAGTGCCACATCCAACGTAGGCCAGGTAGTCTGTTTATAATGTAAGGGACAGGAAGAGTCCTGTCTCCCACCTTTGTCGCTGTTGCTATCACATGAGCTGGTCTCTGTGATGGTCCTTGGCAAGCCACCCTGCCTTGGACTCAGCCAATTACCAACTGCAACCTCTACATACAAACGGCAAGCTAAATAAATCTTTTGTTCCTTAACTATGGTCATCAGGTATTTGTATTGGCAGTGAGAAATATAACTAAGACAGGATTCGGTACCAGAGGAATGGGCCACTGCTGTGGTATTACCTGGCCACATGGTTCAAGAACCATCACAGCTGGTTTGTGGGGTGGGGAAGAGTTAGGAAATGTTTCAAGATGCTGGATAAAAAAAAAAGCTGGGCAGCCATAGGCTTCAATATATTGGAGCTTCTGGTCAGAGGTCAGAAGACCCGAAAGCTGATGAAGACACGCTCAGGGGGTTTCTGCTGGGAAGAAGCAGAGCATTGGCTGAGTCTCCAGATGATGTGTGTTAAGGCTTGGCAGAAAGCTTGTCTGTATTTTACTCCTCCCAGAGACTTTCCCTGAGGTTGAGGTTAATAGTGACATACTATATAATCTGGAAGAAGAAATTTCAAAGCTGACAAATGGTGAGGTAGTTGCATGACTACTGTTGGGCTTCTAGCCAGAATTATGTTGAGAATCATGAGTAAAGAGCCCAGAAGAATGATCCCCAGCTTGCTGTACTGGCTCTGTCCCAGGGTCATGCTGAGATGGCGACTGAGACTGGGTATGGTGGCCTGCACCTATCATCTCAGTGCTTGGAAGGCTAAAAACAGGAAGATCACTATGAATCTGATCTAGTAGTGAGACCCTGTAGACCCAGTACTAAATATATTTTTAAAAATGATTTAATATGTGGCTAATTTGGCCACAAAGGAGGCTTCAGTAAATCTATGGACAGCAAAGACAAAGAAAAGAAGATCTTGACTG
>NW_004524598.1:17345050-17355050 GCF_000260255.1 Octodon degus | reverse complement strand
TAAGTAAAAATATAAATAATAATACAGGTAGGACAAGTTGCTGTGCTAAATTTCTGTCATGATTTTCTCATAGACAATATCAGAAAAATATTCTTATTTACACTTCTGGATGAAACAAAACAAAGCCAGGCTCAGAGAGGTCAACCTGCTCTTTAACACACTTCCTACTCACTATACACAAAGGCCTGAGACCTCAGTGTCTTTAGTCACAACATCTCCTGAAGCCAACAGACCCTCTGTAAATGTCTTAGAGAGCTCACTGAGGGAGACAATCATTTGACAAAAGCAGAAACTGTCTGGGGAAGCTCGTGCACCAAGCCTGGATGCCAGGATCATTCGGGCCTCTTTTGTTAGTGCTGGCCTGTTTCTGGCTAACATTCATTCCAGAAATCACCCTTTATTCCATGGCACAATCTTCAGGAGAGCCCCTCAAGTTTTATCCCTAGTATATTCACTCAGTTCTTTGTGACCCTAACACATCCTCAAATTCCTGAGAGGCTTAGTGCAGTATACCTGTTACCATTTTTTCCCCTCAATCTCCCTCAACTATCACAGTTCCTAAAGGCCAATTTACAAGGCTTCTCTCTGTAAATTGTTAAATTCCATTCAGTTTAGAAACAGTAGAGAGTTACCAAATAAGTAAAGTGAAAACTCATCAATGTTGAGAACTTTAAGAATTTCTTATACTCTGATCTATGGTTTATTGATACTGATGTCTGGTTTTTATCTTTTATTTATTTATTCATTTGGTACAGGGTGTCACTACACAGCTCAAACCCATAGTGATCCTCCTGTCTCAGCCTCCCCAGTGCTGGGATTACAAGCACGTGCCACCACGCCTGGTTTTGGTGGCCGGCATGGTGTGCCTGGGATTCCGGGGCTGGAACGGCATGCAGTACTTGGGATTGAACCCAGGTCCTTGTGCTTACCAGGCAGGTGCTTAGACCACCAAGCTATCTCCTCAGTCTGATGTCTTTTTTGAGCAGTTAAAATGGTCTTGTGTGTTCAAATGTCGGCCTCAGATTGAGGGAGCTGATCATAACACTCCTCTAATTTATTTCTCCCCCATTTCCCTAGACATAAGCATTCATTTTAATAAAAGAGTGAGCCAATAAGTATATTCCATCATCAATGATGTAGAACAGAACTAAATAACTCCCTGAGATGGAAGAAAGTCAAATTGAAGGCTTTATTAAGTCTCAGAAAAGTTATTCTCCATCACAAACATTTTCATGAACAAACACAGCTGACAACTCTGACAGATGAAGATATTCCACAAATAAAAGACCAGACTATTAAACTTTCAAAAATATAGGGAAGTTGTGTCTACCTGACAGTCTCCCAAAGAAGTCAGATGTGCCAAAGTTAATGTTGATACTCATGGGGAATTGAGACCACGGATGGCTGGCTGTCGGACATGCTGGTCGACCTAGATCTGTCTTGCTAACTGTTTCTATAGGAGGGATTCTGTAAACGGCCTCACTTTCCTCTGCTATTTGAATAATTTTTACATACTTAATTGTATTTCAAATAGAATTAAATTGCTCCAATTTGTATAGATGGGTGGAGAATAAAAGCTAGATCTGATTATGATTCTTCATTTGTTAAGATTCTAAGTCAAAAGGGGAGAAGAACGTCTCCTCGCACCAGAGACAATCATTATTCTGAGCATGATCATTTTCAGTGTTTTGTGGAAATAAATATCTACACAATTTCACTTTCATTTAAAGTAAAACTTCAAACCATTTTTACCTAAAAGCTATATTAAAACAACATGCATTTTTACTTCATGAGGTCGTAGGTTTAGTTGCCTTGGTGACAAGTTGTCTCAGGAGACTCACGTCTCACCAAAAGAGAAGATAAAAGGCTTTAAATTGACTGCATGCATTGTAGCGAAATTAAAATGACCTGGAGCAAACCTCTATCTTTGTGCTTCTTAAAGACATGCCCTGGCCTTAGCAGAGGATCCCTCACACTACTTTATATTTCTTCAGTTGCTTAAAACCTTCTGAAAATTTAATGAAATTTAGTGACAAGCATCAAGACTATAAGGGAAGATTTTAAATTTCAGTGATTTTTCATTTGTGTTTTCTTAATTCAATGCCCTACAGTTGTATTCCAATTACAGTACTCCAATGAGTCACTAATAAGACCTGGCTAGATATTGTCAACAAGTCTATTATTGGTACGCTACAATACATAATAATGACTCTAGCCTATGCTATGAGGAAAGGTTTTCTTTTCCTTTCTATTATACCAGAGTCCATTTAATTAAAATGAGAAGACCAATCTTCTAATAGGCAGGCTTCTTAACCAGTTTACTAAGTGAAATCCTACCTGAGAAAGAATAAATTGATTTGCATTGAAATTGTTTCTATGGAAAAGGAGAGGGACACTGACATGAAAGCGAGTTTCACTGATAAGACATTATTCCGTGATATTGTACACACATCAGGCTGTAAAAGGACACATTGAAAGTATCATGACATACTTTTCCAGTCCGCTACCTTTGAATACTTATGTATTATACAAATGTCAGTACTACTTATGAACTTTCTGTTCCTATTTTTGCAGTGTAGAGGGAGAAGAAAAGTAAGTACTAGAGAGTAATTAAATTACTACACAGCAATCCTAGGATACACAGTAGGGCTGTTAAGATCCCAGGTACGTTTAGTGACGCAGTGTATGCCCAGGTCTGATTACTGGCTGATGACCTGAATCAATCATGATGGTTCCAGAAAAGTGTAACAGACCTAAAGCATTTCTGTAGCCTACTACATTCATAGCTGAAGAAGGAACAATAGAAAGGAAACAAAAGAAAAGAAAATGAAGAACTTTAGAGAAAATTCATAGTGATATGTTTGGAAGATGGTTTTATGGACCTCAACAAACTCCTTAAAAATTAAAAAACATGGTCCCCATCACTAAAAGGTTTTCATTAATAAAAAGCATATTCCTGGTACATTTGCTCCTTGTGAAGAAAACTGTAGTAGAGAAAGAAACAACCAAACTAAAACACCATGACATATTTTTGAGAAAAGTGACAACTGCTAAAGCAGAGCCTCAGATCCATTCTGTAGGAGTAATTCCAGAAGGTGACCTGGCTATCAACAGAGGTGAAAGCTCCATTTTTGTTACTGTCCCTAAAGACTTCCAGTGGGACAAAATGTAGAGGTAGACACTGTGACACTGACAATCCTGAGCCTGGCTAGGCCTAGGCTAGTGCGTACTTGTATCTTTTTGAACTATAAAACTTAAAATGGGGCCAGGGATGTAGTTCAGTGTCACAGTGCCTTCCTGGAAAGCACAAGGTCCTGAGTTTGATTCCCAGTGCAAAATAAAACTGAATAAAACTTGGATTGTAAGAATTAAAACTTAAGATGGAAGAAAGATTATGGAAACAGGATGTGAAGAAAATGCTTTTTTACAGCACTATATTGTGTTTTTTAAGTGTTAGCCTAGAGTTAAAAACTTTAAAAAATTGAAAAATAACATAGGATGTTACAATGAGCTAAAACTAATCTGTAATTCAATAAAATGTCTTCTGTAAATTTAGCATAGCCTGTTACACAGATTTTTATTCACCTGTGATGACTTGTAAGGGCGGCAAACTATATATGTGGTATTAAATCTGAGCCCAGAAATTCCAATGATTGATTTTTTATAACTTCTCATTAAAATTTATAAGCTTAAGTTATGTATTTTGAAAGATTCAAGTAAGATTATTTTATAAAAACATTTTACAGTGTTTATCTAAAAGGTTAATAGGAAAAAGGGTATGTGTGTGGTTGAGTAAAATTATATTTAAAAATTTTAATTTATACTTTAAAATTTCCTGTGTTATTAGAAACTAAACAGAATCTAAGTAATAACTATTCTGGGATGTTGTTATTTTAACATTTTCTAATAATCATTAATTTGTTTATAATAAAGACAAATTCTGTACATGATTAATTTTTTTAATGTATACCTGACTTCGATTTTTTTTGTGTTCAAGGTCTCACTACACAGTTCAGACTTGTAGTGATCTTCCTGTTTTCAGCCTGTCCAACAGCTGGGCTTACAGGGGTGTGCCACCACGCCCTGACTCCATTGACAGCTCAGTGTGCTCTGGGGGCAGGGCTGGTGTAGCATGTAGTATTGGGAGTCGAACCCCAGTCCCTGTGCTTGCCTAAGCAGGTGCTCAGTTCGCTGAGCTATCGTCCTAGCCCTGCATACCTGGCTTTAATTACAATCTGTTACTCCATAGCTGTCAATCTGGACAAACCATTTCCCAGATCTTAATTTTCATATGTGTGAAGATGATTAATAATATCTGCTCTGCTTACTTGAAGTTTTATATAAGGATTACATTATAGATATGAAAGTACCATATATATTATACTACTCCATACCAAAACACAATGTTATTATAAGCAATGATTTAACTATGGCTAAGAGAAGAGATGGAAGATACCTATAGCCTCTTCTACTCCTTAGCAGGTACTCAAGTATAATATAACAAGTGGGGCAGGAGGAACAGGGAAGATACAAAAATAAAAGAAAGAAAACACTGCCTACAGATCGTTCATAATTATCACTTAAGTCGAAATCAAAATTTCTTCCCTGCAGTGTTATGTACCATTGAAACCATTTTAATCTAGGTGTTTCCGGATTGCTAAATATCCTTTTTGTCTGCTTATATGACGGCAACGAGAGTTGCTAAGTACATCTTCTAATTGAGCTATATCTTTCTTTCCTTTATCTCTTTATTTTGTTATACCAAAATATGTACTTACACATGATTATATACGATGAACTGCATGATACATCCCTCCCAAAATATGTTAAATTTTGAAAATTATTTTAATTTCCTTATGAAGTACTTATTCCAAAGATAAAAACAAAGCTCATAACAATTAATACTACATTAATATGATTTTAAAGCAACTTATTTTTAGTAATGTAATATCAACCAGATTGTTTAACACATGTAAAAATATGTTAGACTATTTTTATGTTTTAAAAATCAGATTTTAGAGTGAATACTAAAGTCTCACTACTTTTCTCAGTGACGGAAGCATGCTTTTCTGAAATAAAATATGGGTTGTGTTCCATAATTTAAAACATCAGTCATTTTAAGTAACAATTATAAAAGTCTCCAATCTGTCAACATTCTGTTTCAAATGGATTTCCATTAGAGCCCAGCTTTTTCAAACACAAATATTTTGACTTCTGCTTCTATAATCCATTATTTCAAGAAAAAACTCTCCCTTGATCTCATTCACTATTACTTAATATTACTGAGAGGTAGGTACCCTACAGAATGAGACCCCGCCTGACACCTGACCCCAGGCTCAATTTAAGGATGACAGAGTTCAATAATTAAAGATGCCCGAGAAGTGCCTCTGGTCTCACAGTGGGGGATATTTATTTTTCCTTCGGGGCTTCTCAATTTCCTCCTCTACAATCAGAGGTATATGAACAGAGCCCATTGCCCAACGTGTATACTCAGATGTGCTGATCCAATCAGACGCTTCATGAAAGATGCGTAGAGGTGGAACAAGATAAAGAGTCAATTACCTGGTGAAATTGGTAAATAGCACATCCTAAGTTCTCTGTTAGCAGTGCCAGTGTGAATTAGATAAACATATGCTTAGAATAACTCATTATTATAAGCTTTTCTCTCAATTTTTATTTTTCACTAGTAGAGTACATGTCTGCAACATGAAATGGCTACATTCCTCCTGGAAAGTTGCCACACATACATGAAACATGTCACCTTTTTTCAACCTCTTCCTTCTACTCCCATCACTTGGTACCACTCCCATTTTCCAAAGTTCTATCTCCTTGTTTCCTGCTATCTATCTTTTATTTTGTTGTTTATTTATAATTTGAGTTTTCCATCCAAAAGAAACCATATATTTAAGCACGTGTCTGATTTACTATAGTTTACATTATAGTAGAAAAGTGCATCCAATTTCCTACACATGATTAAAGTCTATCCTTCTTTCTGACACAGTAGTACTCTATTAGGTATCAATATTACATTTTCTTTATCCATTATTTCTGCTGATGGACAAATAGACATGTTTCCAAGGTTTATCTATGTACTTTAGACATGAATTTAACACTGTAATGTGATGTTTTTAACACTTTCAGAAAAATACCTAGGAAGAAGATAGCTATGTCAGGTGGAATTTCTTTCTCTTTCTTTCTTTTCTTTTCTTTTCTTTTCTTTTCTTTTCTTTTTTTTTTTTTTTTTTTTGGTAGTACTGGGGATTGAACTCAGGACCCTGCACATGTCACACAGGCATTTCCTCTACTTAGCTATCTCCCCAGCCCCTCAAGTGGAATTTCTAACTTTTTTTTTGAGAACTATGCAAACTGATTTCAATAGTCATTGTACTAGTTTCTCCAAGAGGGTAGAAAGATTATTTTCCCCACAACCTTGTCAACATTTGTTATTATAGGATTTATTGATGTAAGGCATTCTTTCTATAATAGCCAAAAATACTGAACAGTTTTTCATATATTTATTGGTCGCTTGAACTTCTCAATCTGAAAAGTGGCCACTCATTTCAGCTGTGTCTTTTATTGTGTCTTTTATTGGGGGAGGCTTTTTGGATTGCGTGTGTTCCTTTTATACTGCACACCACTGGGTTTTGTTTCTAGATTCATTCACCCAATCTCTGTTGTTCAGGGAATTGCTACTATTCACATAGAGAATTATAACTGAAAGACGTTGACTTATTCCTGTCAGTGTATTATTTTCCTGTTGCTGATTTCCCTTTATTTCTTTCTGACTAATTGTTTTCACTACCATCTGTATTCATTCTCTTAGAAGATTTTACCGTGTTCATGATCATTTCCTTCTAAGATATGTTCAAGGATTTATTGACATGCTGGTCCGGTGGTCATCAATTCTTTAAGGTATTTATTTTCAAGAAAAAACCTCATTTCTCCATCAGTTTTGATATATAGTTTTGCAAGATACAGCCACCTGGGTTGAAAGTTGTTTTCTTTAAAGTGTGAAACACTACCCTACAAGCTCTTCTGGCCTTTTTCTTTCTAAGGGTTTTACTTTTATCAGTTATTCACTACCTTAACAGCTTTTAAGGGTTAATTATTGTATTGGACTTCTAGGACTTTGACTCTAGTCTGTCATGCACAGGTTCTTTTCTGATCATGGTTGTCTGGGTTCAATATGCCTCACTTATCTGTATGTTAAATTATTTCTGCATACTGGGGAAGTTTTCTCCTATTATTTTTATGTCAGGATTTTGTGCTGTCTTCTGATTTTTCATTAATTACACTTAATTGAAGATTAGTTTCTTTCTGTCATCTACCAGATGTTGGGTCTAGTTTTTCATGAGCTCTTGTTGTTTGAAGGTAGGTATCTCTGAATAAAAATGCATAAGAACCATCTTTTTTCTAGTTCTTTTTTTTTATGGTACTGGGGATTGAATTCAGGACCTTGCACTTGCCAGGCAAATGCTTATTCTACCAAGCTATCTCCCTGGCCCTTTTTTGTAGTTCTGACACTCTGTCTTCACAATGTTTGCTTCTTCTGCTTGTACTTTCAACAGAATACTTAGTTACCTGGATTTCTCTTCAATACCTTTTCATCTGTAATTCTCTGCTAAATTTTTGTTCATGTTTTTGCATATTTTTTTTAGCTCAGCCAAACTATTATTAGTGGTTCCTGTGAACTTTCTCTCTGTTTTGTTTATTATATCCATTATTTAATTTTATCACCTTTGAGATTGTGGAGGACCATAATGTACTGTTTTATTTCAAACTATTCAGCCATATAGCATGTTAATTATTTCCCTTAAACCCCTTATGATTTTTGAGACAATTTATAATTATGAAAATCAATATTGAAGTATAGCAAATAGCTAAAGATTGAAGTTTGGGAGATATTTTCTTGCCTTGTCTTCTCAGTTTCTCATCTCTTTTTTCTGTTGTTGTTGTTCATATTGTTTAGTAAGTGTCTGCAGTGCCTGCTTTTTGGGGATACACTCTGGAGATGGCTAACAGTGGACCTTTGGGTTCCAAAATCCACCCGTCTCTCTTTATTTGGAACTGAAGACTGCAATGTATTTGGCAAAAAACTCAGTTCTCTAGGAATTGGGTCAATATTTTTTAATAATACAAAGTCAATCTGGATAATACCATACTAACAAAATCAATTATTAGCATAAATGCACTTTGGCAATAGCAATAAAATATCATTTTAAAACTGGATATTCACATATTTTAAGAATTTATTCTACCCTTAACCATACAAAAGAAATCTTTAATTAGAATACAAAATATATACCTTGACATATAGCAAATATCTACTAAATGTAACAACTCAGCCTCCATTAACAATAGAACAGTAGGCAGCAGTAGCATGAAGTTATCTATCTAAAAATTCATAAATGTTACTGGGTAGAGGAGTAAAGCCACAGGTAATGAGTAACCAGAAAATGGAAAGGTTAGAATTTAAAAATATTATTGGATGATGGGAACAAGGAGATAACACTAAGACAGAGGATCATATTTAGGTGTGAAGGAAAATTAATAGTAGTAGATAAAAGTATCAGAAGAAAATGAAACAGGCAAAAGAAAAAAGAAAAATGCATAGCAAAACAAACAAAGGAAAAATGAAACTGAAAGAAATAAAGTTAAAAAGATAAAAAGGAAAGAAAAAAGGAGGAAAAAAATCCCAAGCCCTCCAAAAACCAATGAAGAAAGAACAATTGAGTCCATTTTTTAAAAATTGTGTTTTTGAATGAATGTTTTCTTTCCAACCACTCCCAGTCCTGGAATCCAGTAGCTCATCATCTTCTCCACCTAGCTTTCTAATCTGTGTGCCTGCTACATCTTAGCTTCCCTGCTCCACAAGCCTCTCTGTCCATGCACCCCAGACTGTGGCAACCTTCTAGATTGAGGGGTATCCTTCTCACATTGGGGGAAGGAAAAAGTAAGCTAATCATTGGTCTTTGGTGGGTGTTTGCTGCAGAACAGAGATTCACACTGTTATAATTAATGGCAGCACTTTCAGATCCAGCTGCCTCTTACAGTCCCTCTCACTGGGCCTGATTTTGCTATGAAAGTCAGGACCTGTGCCCTTCCTGGCTTGAGCTTAAATTTGCTAAAGGTCCTACACCTAACCTGCACCTCTCTGTGGAAAGGTAATACTGGTGACCCTCTTCCAATGCATTAACCGTGTCCAGGTCTGCTGGGTGGTAGATGATTCTGATGCTCTGAAGGGAAACAAAATGCAGAGCCTGCTCATGATCTGCAGCTGGCCAGGTTGGAGCAAAGAATCCACAGATGCAGAGTTGGTTGGAGATCCGCGAGGGGCAGCACGGCCCACCCACAGGCCTCAGCCACGTGTAACCTATTTTTACTCCTACATTATCATTTCTATAACTACTATCCTATGGTTGTTTTAAGGGGAAGGTGGGGATAGAACCTATAACATTAAAGAAAAAAGCTTCTAAAATTACTAATATTTTCTGATATTATCTCGGTATGTGAAAGAGTAGTAGCACCCTGTTACAGTAATAAGAACTCTGAATATAAGACTGTGTCAGAAAAATTACAATATGAGTTATGTGAGAAAAATTTCATGTGGAAGCAAGTAAGCAGAAGAATGAGGATCCTTACTGAAAAGAATTCATGCTAACTAACCTTTTGTTCTTCTTTTCTCAGACCAGAAACAGTTAACATCATTTTAAAGAATCAAGGTGAAAAGTGAAATGGAATAAGATTAGAAAGCATTAATAATTACAACTTTCATTCCAAAATAAGTTTTCATAACAAGAAGTCTTCATACAGTGGTGCCCTTTCTCTTGTATACAAAATAGTTTTGTCATTTACATACCGTATAAAATGAGGAGCCAGAAAATAATGGATGCTTCCAAATTTGATACAATGGGGCCGGGGAGATAGCTCAGTAGAACAAGCACTTGCCTGGCAAACAAAAGGGCCTGAGTTCAATCCCCAGTTCCAAAAAAAAAAAAAA
>NW_004524598.1:17337426-17344915 GCF_000260255.1 Octodon degus | reverse complement strand
TGGAATGCACCTGTAATCCCAGCTCTTGGGAAGCTGTAAACAGGCAGATGACTATGAGTCCAATCTAAGAGTGAGACTCTGAAAACCTGTAGACCCTTCCCTAAAAAAATGAAAAGTACAAATTTAACACACTGTTGTTTTTATGTTGGTGTATATGTAGAAGATTGCACCACATAGAGTAGCTGACATAGTAAACAAATGGATTGAAAGGAGCCAATATATATTCATTCCCCAGAAATTAGAGAATCTTGAAGGGGAAATGGTGTGGAATCACACTGGAGACTTGGGTCAAGGGATGTCATAACAAAATGAGTTTCCAGTTAGATTATAATTAACCTCCACCTCATGCTTATGTTGTCAAGGACATTCACTGGCTTTGAGAATTGGATAATGGCTTGCTAAGGAGCAAGGAGAATGCAAATTGATGTTTTGAGACCATGGGCTTCATTTTCTCCCTAGTTTTTTCCTAAAATTAACCTTATAACTTTTCTTCAGCTGGATAAATGTAGGCTCAGTGCTGATGCTACCAATTCACAGCTATGTTTGCATAGGTAAGTTGTTTGATGTCAGATGTCTCTGAGACCATTTCTCTAATAAGCAAAACTCATATGCCAGTACTTACCAGGTACATAAATGAATAGTAGTGATAGACTTGTTAGGCATAACAAGTACAGTAAGAACTGGTGATAATCTTACACTCTTGCACTTTAAGTGTAAGTTTGAATGTAAGCATTATAGGGTAAGGGGTAGATTCCATGGTAAATACATGACATAGAATTTCTACACAACACTACCCCCTTTCTTATAGATAGCCATGTTCCTCTTACTGTAAGATTGAGAAACTACCATCCCATCCCATGCTCCTCCACCGTAGTGTGTTGCTATGTAACAGCTAAAACAATAATCATTAACTATGACCTAGGCACTGTATTTAGCCTACTACATGCATAAACTTATTGACTCTTCAGACCAACATTGTGGGATGAAATTATTATAAATGATTACTCTGAGACACAAGAATGGTAATGGTACTATCCAAGGTCACTCTATCAGAAGCGAATGAAACCAAAGCCTTTCTGACCCCAAAATTCATATCCTTATCAACTAATACTAGATCTGACATCTAGAACCAATAGCACAGACAGCTTCTCTTCTGATCCTCTCAAGCATTTCCAAGGCTTTTTCTCAACAGCTTCTTTCTAAAGAGAAAAATTACACAGACCTCTGTTATGCATCTCAAAATAATGCCTGTGCTTTTAGTATCTGTTGCCAATATACATAGGGACGCATGCTGCCATATTTGCACATAGGCTTCCATATGAAATGTACATAATTACACAGTACTATAAAAACATTTGTTGTTTTGTGAAGGATAAATTAGTTGCCTAAACAGTGTTTCTAGCCCATACATGTTCTATGAGTATAGTTAGCAATTCCATAGCCACACCTTAGGAATCTGTAGCTTGCCCTTTGGAGTTCACTGTCTATACTTTTCCTGACGTTTCCAAAGCTTGTCTTTAACCTGGAACAAATTTTGTTTTAGGCTTGAATGTTCACCTATAATTTATAACACAGCATACCTCAACAGAGATATAACATCTTTGGTTTCCTCAAAGTTGAGATTTTAGGTATCCTTTCAATTATTCTGTATTTACATTCATAATAAACGTGCTAATTACATGTCAGGTATTAGAAGAGTGGTGATAATGCCTTCCATTATATAGTTTGTAGTGTACTAGGACAGAGTGAAGAGAAAATTAATCTGCAGTTAGCATATATTCAGAAAATAGTGAGGAGATTTTTAAAAATAGATATTCATTTGAGAGAGCCATCCCACTCCTTGGTATATTCTCTAAAGGAATACAGCATACTATATGATACATCTATACTCACATTCATATTTATAGTGGTACAGTGTACATTAGCTAAGCTATGGGAACAGCCTAGATGCTCACTCAACGGATAAAGATAATGTGGTGTGTGTAAACTCTGAGGTATTAGCCAGCCATAACGAAGAAGAAAGAACATTATTTTCTGAAAAATGGATGGAGCATGAGACTCTCACGTTATACAACCTCAACTACTCTCAGAAAGAGCTCTGAGAACTCACGCTTTCGATAATGTGAGAAATCTGAAATAAATAAATAAAAGTAAATACAAAACAAAAGCAAAGCAGAAACCTAGAAGGTAGTCTTCTAGTAACAGAGAGAGAATTGAGAGATGGGGTAGGGAAGGGACAGGTGTTGTAACAGAAATGGAAATAATTAAAATGCATTATAAACATGTACTAGTATAACATCATGAATCTCATCATTCTGTATACTAATATGCTGCATTTAAAGGGTAACAACAACAAATAGATCCTGAGCAGTACAATGAAAAGCAGTACAAATGATCTGGCAACCTCAGGGGGTACGTCTAGTTCTTCTAGCGGGGAGTTGCTGTGGCTTGTTTCTGCTAGAGCCTCATACAGCAGTAAGTGGGTTTTCAGAAGTTGTGGTCTCTAGCCTGTGTGGTGATGAAGCTGGTTCATGGTGCAGTGCTAGGACCCATGTCACTAGGATTAAGGGTGTAAATGCTACCTGTCTTAAGTGGCTTGGATAAGATATAAGGGACAGACAGAGCTGCGGTTTTCTTGCTTTGCTGCCTTCTGCCACCATGAACTATTTCTACTTTGTTGTCCCTGTCTGCCATGCCACCCTGCCTTGGAGCTACCGGTTATGGACCAAAACCTCTATAAGCTGTGAGCTAAAATAAACCTTTCTCATTTTAGCTTTGGATGTTGGGTATTTTGTTTCAGCAACAAGAAAAGGAATTAAGAAGTGATGTTTAAAATATATCAAAAAAAAAAGTAACAGAAATCACTCTGTAAAAGGTAAGAGTAAGGAATAAGAAAGAGTAGAGTGACTTAGAGAGAAAAATATGGAAAATTGAGGGAACTGAAGAAGTTTTGTCTATGGTTTTAAAAAAGAATGCAATGTATAAATTAAGCTGAAGTCTTAAAAGCCCTTGTTAGCGATGCAGAGATTATGCCACCTGACTGGCAGGAAGAGAAAATATTATACCTCTTCAACTTCTCAGGTGTTACAGACTATTCTAGTTACCATAGGCACACATATATCTTGACTAAGAAACCTACCTACATTGTCCATCCTCAAGGCCAACTTTGCCTACTGCGTGAAGAGCCTGCTCTGTGCCAGTCCCAAGCTTTCCTAAGCACACATCCTTCTCTTTCTTTCTTTCTCTTTCTTTCTTTCTTTCTTTCTTTCTTTCTTTCTTTCTTTCTTTCTTTCTTCTTTTTATTTTGTATGCAGAATCAAACTCAGGACCTTGCACTTTCCAGGCAGGCACTTGTGCCACTGAGCTATACATCCAGCTCCCATCTATTTCATAATAGCAGATTGCCTTGAGCAGCCCAGAGCTCCCTTCTACCACAACGTTTCACAGAGTCTTTCTTCCAATTTTTTATTCACTAAACATGATTTCCAACCTATCTGCTTAAAGATTCCCCAACCCATCTTGCCCTACTCCAGTTTCATTCCAATGATCCTTGTTCTTACTTCCTCCTAAATTGGCATTAGTAAAAACAAAACATTCTCTGTTATACACACACACACACACACACACACACACACACACACACTTGAAGAGGTAAAATGGAAATGAGAGGTTTATACTAGGGAGAATGAAATGTTAGACATACACATATATTTATAATTTATCCCCTATTATTATCAACATACCAGATAGTGAGACTCTGTGTCAAAAATGAATCAAACACACAAAAACATGAAGACAAATATGGTATTTTCCAAATGCACATGGCGGCACACACTTGGAATCCCACCACTCTAGGAAGCTAAAGCAGGAGGATCACAAACTACAGCCTAGTCTGGGCAGTTTAGCAACTTAGTGAGACCCTGTCCTGGAGTAAAAAAGGAACTGCAATGAACTTCACTCAGTAGTTCTGGATTCAACCTGCAGGGCACTCCCCTGAATTTTTCTCATCTCTTCTTGTATATCTGAGGCAAAGTGATTATTAAAAATATACCCTCCTTGTGTATGAAGTGATCTATACTTGATTTTTACTTCTTTAATAAGTATGAACTGATACAAATCAAAACACAAGATCAAGAATCAACTGCATAAAAGGGTGATTAATGGTATTCATCTTCCAACCAATTCAGTGCAGTTGAAGTTATGGGAAACACTGCAAACAAGCCCGGCAGTTCCACAACGGCATTCGGATGTCCGTGGATGCCCTCTCAGGTGTGCTGAAAAGACCTCTCTGTCCTTTCCTTGACAAACCACCAGAACTAAGAAGTTGCTAAAATCTTAGTTCTGGAGAACGTAGGTTTGGAATTATTTTTTCAGTGGATAGTGGCGGCAGTAGCAACAGCGGAGCCCCGTTCACTGCAGCTTGTCGACACAGGGTGCTTGCTCTGAATGTACAGCACTGTGTCCCGTAGAAGCTGGCCCCACCACCGCTCTTAGGAAGCCCATTTTCTGTCAAGTGGGTTGCTTTTCTATTTTATTAGTCACAAGCCAAGGAAAATGCTTGTTTTTATGACTTCGAAAATTCTGTGTGCATGCTTCATGTGTCTGATTTATATGTTTTTCTGAGCAGCTCCAAAAAGAAAATAAGATCACAGGTAGCTTTTTTGTAAATGTTGCAAAGCCTGACTTTATTCCATGGAACTGAAGCAGAGGATGGCTAAAGTCGCCTCAGCTTCTCAGACTACTTAGTCAGAATGAGATCAATCCTCCCATGCAGTTGTGAGGTGTTGGAGCAAGGTCTCTGTCTTATTCAGCGTTGTGTTGCAAACATCCATCATGTAAGCAGTTAATGCTGTCTTTTTGCTTGAATTTCTCCTATCCACACAGTAATAATGTACAAGATTTTCTTAGTATTTTAGGAGTTATGTTAATAAATTGACACCTAGTGGTGTATGTCGTACTTTTAACCTCTCATTAAATATAGTAATATAGCTCCTTATCTGTCCTGTTAAATATATTACTATCAAATGAGGCTTTGATTCTCAGTTGTAGGACAATGATAGAATGAGTGGACTACAATGAGGATGCAGCATTTGAAGCACCATCTTTCAAAAACCAAAACCTTCTGCAGGAGCACTTTGTAGCAAATACCCAGTTCTTCATAGAATGGTAGAGTTTAAGAACAGATATTATTTCTGCAGGAAAGTGAATGTGAATGCTTCTTGGTAGACTGTTAGCTTCTGGCACACATTTAAGCAAAACTTTTCTTCCTCATCCTTGTGTGCTTATTCATCTGGGCCATCTCTGCAGTCCCCATGTCTTTTCTGTTTGTTTTTGTTTGTTGTTGGTATCATAAGGGTTTTGTTTTTGCCTGAAGGCTTCCCTGGGGAATTAACAGGTCTTTTCATCTTATACAGTTTTTGCAGCATGGATTAAACATTGGATTAACATGTTACTTGTGAAGAGAAAAAACTTGCTAAGCAGGTGAGCTTTGATGAACAAGTGTGAATTTTCTGTGAGTTTCAGTAGGGTGTGTACGGGTTTTTTTTTTTTGTTTCTAATTAATATGAAGAAAGAAAATCAAGTTCTTTCAAAATTAATCATTTTTTCAAAACCTGATACCCATCCTCAAAAAGGTAAAAATGTAAAATTTAGAAAAGTAATTAAGGGATAGTAATTAGAACTATGAGAAAAATGTTTACCAACAGGTACACTTATTATTTTGGGTTTGAAACAATTTTGTAATAGTGACAAGAATGGGGGCAATGCCAGGAAAGTAATAGGAGATGCTGTCAATATTACCTTAAAATGAGAACCCGGTGTTTCAGTATTTTATCATTTTCAATAACATTTAAGTGTCTTGGGATAAAAAGCTGAGATATTTCAAAAGAGCCATGATGAATTATCTCATTATTCTCCAATGGCCTCATAAATGATTATTCATGCTAAACAATATCCTTTGATATAATTGTTAGACCACCTTGGCCAATAGGCTTAAGGTATATGTGGTAATTATACTGTAATAAATCTTTATATCTTCGTGATAAAAACAATTCAAATAAAGGAAGATGTGTGCACATACCTGTAATCCCTATACTCAGGAGGCTGAGGCAGGAGGGTTGTTGTAAGTTGGAGACCAGCATGGTCTACAAAGAGAACTCAAAGCCAGTCTGAACTGCATAGCAAGACCATATCTCAAAGAGATAAAAAAAATTCATACTAGTTTGAACTAATTTTATAAGAACACCTGAATTATGGAACTTTTTACTCCATTTTACATCACTGAGCCACAGAATTTAAACTCCACCAAGCATTTAATAAGTGTTAGTCTGCTTGTATCCATCCAAATCATCGTGGTAAGCAAAACGAACCTAGATATTTATTCTGAAAGTCCGGGATTTATCTTTTCCCTGAAATGACTGATGTCACTATAATCATCAACCTTGACATTTTTGAACAATTTACACTTCAGCTAGACCAGAAAAGTCCTCCAGTCTTGAAGTTTTATAGGTGATAAGCTTTCTTAAGGGGTATGTGTGAAGTGTGAACGAAGCTTTTGAGAAATCTGAGTGACCTTCATGTTCATCTAGTGGCCTGAAGTTTTTTTGCGTATAGTAAAACATGTACCCGAGGAGCACTTTACAGGGAACGCTTTCGGTGAAAATGCATCGCGTTGATGTCGAATTCACAGGATTCTACAGGATCATTCCAAGGGAAAATACTCTTTTTTCAAAAAGAAAAAAAATGTGTTTAGTACAGGATCTACAGGGTCTTGCTACACAGATTGGGCTCTTAGGGATCCTCCTGTTTTCAGGTGCCCAAGCACTGGGATTACAGGCACACACAGCCCAGAGTCAGTCGCCGTCTCAGCCCGCCCCAGGGTGGGGGCCGGCAAGGCACACTGGGGATCAAACCTGGTTCCTGCGTCTGCCTAGGCAAGTGTGTTAATCCACTGAGCTATCTGGCAGGCCCCCTCTCAAGGAAAATCTTCACAAATGTACAGCTTTTCTGCAATCTAGCTTCAAGTGTTCCTTCACTGTACTACTTTGCCCTGACAACAGGTCTAGATTTATTCCTTTCACATTGAAATCTGGCCATGGGCAATTTTTGCTATCCATGCCTCATCAGGCCCAGGAAAAATGCTCACACCAAAAGAATGCAGCTGAGTTTTCTGGACGTGTCCAGCCAAATAGTTGGAGTTTGTCAGGCTTATCATTTTCAAAACTGGCATTCTGTATTCATAGTTGGGAGTCATTTTTGCTGATCAACTGGGTTAGAGGTGGCAACATAGCTTGGCTTGCAACTCTAATTATAATTGGATGGAAAACTAAAATAGTTCTAGCTGCTGGTCATTCTGTTTTATGCCTCATTTCACTTTGCCAGTAGATTTTCCTTTCTGTCATAATAAAGTCAGTGTTCTTGTATTTTCAACTTCTTTTTGCAGAGACTTACACATATATAGTATCACTGATCAATTCTAAGTTTGCTAAAG
>NW_004524598.1:17335265-17336916 GCF_000260255.1 Octodon degus | reverse complement strand
AGACAGAGACAGAGGAAGATAAACTATAGTAATTATTCCCTAAAGGCAATAAAATTCAACAGGTAATAAAAGATTTTTGTGGCTTAAAGTTTATACTAATAATCATCAGAAAGTAATTGTATTTAATGAAATTTTATTAGGTTATTCTTTAGAAATATCAATATAGACATACTGATTTATCTATATATGACATGTACACGTGCATGCTTCCGCTTAATGTCGGCTGTTGGGTGACTGTGGCAATGCCCCGTGTCATCCTCCCTTCAGGATTCAAGCTGCAGAAACAACCCCGTGGTGGGGCTTTTCCATTCTTTTGGCAGAAGGAGACGATGGCAGATGCTTCCAGTGAATACATTGTTGTTGTATGAATTACTGAAATTTAAAGATAATATTATTCAATTTTCTAAATTTCTGAATGAAGACCCTTAGACCTAGGATGGGAAAACTCTTTCTCTATATCACTTAACTGCACCGGGGCCAATTACTGATATGTTGGTATCAGAAATCTTTTATGTTGGTATGAATGTATTTCAAATGAGAAGAAAGGTGGGATTGTTCACCTTCATTGCCTATATATCAAGGTAAAGCGTATGTAGAAAGCAATAAGATTTTACAAATAAGTAGAAATAAACGCTCCTGCCTGGTTTTTTCTGTCTGTACCAGCAAAGCAATATACAGAAGGAGTAAAAATCATTTCTATTTTTCTTTGTCCTTTTTTTGATCTAATTATCATAGACATGTACAGTGACCTTCGGTTTAATTATAGGAATAATTACAGAATGATCAAAAGCAAAAGCTCTAAAAATCTATTAAGATTAAAAGAGTAGATGGAGAGTGAAGTCAAAGAAAGAAGGTATCTGCCCACGCAAGCAAAGGAGTAGACACACTGGACTCCCATTTAGTAAAATCTGGTATCAGATTTCCAGAGGAAAGAAATAACATTGCCTCTGTGGCAGTTAACTATTTGCTGAAGAGTTTTAATCTACGCTTGGCTGGTAATGGGCATACAGATTTAGGAGAATTATAGATAATCACAGATGCCAGGAATGGTGGACTTTTGCTTAACATTTCTAGGAGAGATTTGCTCCTTTGAAATTTAATAACTGCATTCCTAATGTGATTAAGCGCAAAATAATTCTTGCTGCAGTGAAGGATTTATATTAAAATTGTGCTTATTCCCTGCCCATTTTTACTAAACCAACATGGAAAAGTATAACATTCATTTATTATTTGGATATTTGCCTCCTATTGAAAAAAAAAAAAAGTTTTCCCTATTAGGAAGTTTAGTTGGACTCAATGACCAAAATGTAAACCACAAACGTGAACATATTCGGGCTCAGTCAAGAGAGTAGGCATACAGAGATACTGTGAGATACAACCAGAAACAATTCTATACAAATGCATGTTAGAGATATTTCCATGAAAATGGGTGGCATGAAGGATTTGGGGTTTTGTTTTTGTTTTTTGTTTTGCTTTCACTTTTTCAAAAGCTGTAGTTTCAGCCAGGGAGCGTGGCACACATATGTAATCCTAGAACTTCAGAGGCTGAAGCAGAAGGATCACCTAGTTGGAGGCCAGCCTGGGCTATATAGTGAGTTCAAGGACAGAGAAAGAAGAAAAGAAGGCAAGCAGGGAGGGAGGGAGGCAGGGA
>NW_004524598.1:17332362-17334275 GCF_000260255.1 Octodon degus | reverse complement strand
GAATAGTTCCAACATACATTTTAAAATAAAAATGTCTTCACGTAAGCCTAAGAAATTTGTGGTGCTAACAAAAGACTTGTTAAGCCTCCCCAAGATGAGGAGTCTGATCACACACTGTAAATGTAGAGAAATTCACCTTTTAGTATTTTGATTTTAACTGTTTTTTCAGTGCTGTTACCCTTTCCCTGACTTTTACATCATTAGCACAGACACAATAAGATTTAGCAGAAGGTGACAAGAAAGGACAGCTGCTAACAATGACAGCTTGGAAATGCTCTCCCCTAGAATGAAAGAGATGCTAAATCATAAATTAGAAAATACAGAGTTGTGTGATCTGACGGGCCCTGGCCTCCACCCTACAAGCTCACTACCCTAAGTGAGTTCTTTTGTTTTAAATGAATTGAGGACAGGATCTCCAGGGTGTACAGGGACTCACTATGTGGATCAAACTCATAGTGATCCTCGTGTTCTCAGCCTCCGCCGCCTGGGATTACAGGTGCGTGCCACCACACCCAGTCTACCTAAGTGAGTACTTTATTTTCATTTACAACAGTCATGCTTAGTCATAGTGTCTCCTTCTCGTGGAAAATCAAAACCAAAATAGAGGAGTTATTAATTATCATTTTTCAACATTTTAGACTGACCCATCCACGTAGTCTTAAAATAAGCCAAACCATATAACAAAACAAGCAGTATATAAAGGAAGAAAAAATTATCCCATTTAAATATCTGAGAAATACACAAACTCTCATTAATGAAAGAAAGAATTTTTATCAATCTTTGGTCAAATATTATGTTTGGGGAAATACATTTTAGCATAAGAAGTATCCTGCTATATTTAAGACAAAGTCCTCTCTTTGGAATCAATTGGGAACTGAGTACATTTCTAACACTTAGGAATGAGTTAATAGGTTAACCATAAAATGCAACATCAAATATACTATATTTTTAATTTAATGATAACATATACACTTAATTTTCTCAGTTATCCTGCTCCAGGTAAGGTAGAAAGTAAGCCCCATGTACATACTCGTTCTCCTTATAACAAACAAATTCGATTCAGTCAGTACACAGCAAGTAGCTCTTGTGTCATGGAACCAGTTATTAAAGAACACAACTGAGTGACTTTTTTTGGCAACCCCCAGAAAGGTTACATCTACGCTGACAACGCCACAGGTTTTGTTGTTCCAGCCCCAATGCACCTTGCTGAATTTGTCACGTCAAACACAACAGTACCCATCACAACAAAACCACGATAAAATAAACTTCTTCCTCCTAAAACATGTATGAAAGACTTTGTAAAAACTACCACTGACTTTACTGTTCTTATTTGTATCATAATCTGACTGCTATAATTGGTAAGAATGCAGCACCATCAGTGCTGTAGAACACAGAAGCGAGTGCATTCGACTGCATGCCGTACCTTCTCCTGCCAACGTGCCACCTACTCGGTCTCAGTCCTGGCCTTTGGCAGGTTTCCTGGAGACAGCTCCTGAAACAAGAATTTCCTTTGAAACAGGATGAAACATGGACTAAATACAAAGGAAATTCTTCCTGAAAAATGTGTGTAATCTAGGCAGAATTTAATTGATAGTTTTCCACTTCTGTCCGTCAAACTTCTACCTTCCACCCCCACTTAGACTCTTTGGATAAAAAGGCACACGAATCTACTCACCCAGAAAATATAAACAACAGACTGGGCTTCAAAACGGAGACTATGTGAAGCAATTCAACATGTGATTTATTTTGCATTTGTTTGGTTTCTTCCATAATAAACCAACAAACTTAGAAACTGTTGTTTTTAAATTTTGGCTGAAGGATGTAGTGTATAAATAATGGATCCAAAATATCATTCATGCATTAAAGGTGGACACAAAAATCTATTTGATTGAAGAATGCAAAACACAATAGCA
>NW_004524598.1:17325974-17332262 GCF_000260255.1 Octodon degus | reverse complement strand
TATATATATAATTTTTTTATTTTGGCAGAACTGGGATTGAACTCAGGCCCTCACACTTGCCAGGCAAGTGCCTATTCTACTGAGCTATCTTGCTGGCCCCAAGATATAGTATTATTAAAGATAAACTGCACGGGATTCTTTAATATTAGGAGGTCTAATAGATATCTAAGTCTTAAATGTGGCTGAAACCCTGTTCTTACTCCTACTCCAACCTACTTTCCCATAGCTTTCCCCTTTTCTGTTGATAGCAAATGAATTTACATTTGCAGTCCTTTGTGACATCTCTGTCTTTAAGTATCCAAGCAAAAGCAAATCTTGTAGAACCCCTAGAAAGAAGGTGAGTGTGGCTAAGCCAGTTCTGACTATATTAACCATTACCACCCTAGCACAGCCACCACCACGTCTCATCCAGACAATAATTCTGATTCCTCAAACAGTAGGCCTCTTCCTTTTTCTCCTGTTGTAGTAGTCTCAACTCAGATTACATGAAGATAAAAATCATATTATGCCTCTTGCTAGAAATGGGCCAGGGATTTCAGTTTCAGAAAGTAAAACCTCACAGTTATACCATATCCACAAGGCTATTTGAGGTCTGAACGTGAACACCGCCTTGCCTTATCTTCTGTAGCTTTTTGCGACTTCACACCACTCCAGCTTTCTGCTTTTCTTATGACATGTGTGGCATGCTTCTGCTGCAGAGGCCATGCTCGGCCCCTGCGTAGTGAATGAGAGCTGGCTTCCTTGCCTCTTTCAAGCACTTCTCAGAAGTTAGCTCCTTAGTGAGTGTTTCTCTGACCACTCACCCTAAAAGTGCAATTGTCTCCTAGGCCCAATCCCTTTCTATGATTTTGTTTTCCCCAAATACTAAAATATGCTCTAAAATACAGATATTAAAACCGTTAGTGTGATATCCTTTGATTTTTTTTCCTTCTTCATTGGAATATAAACTTCTATTACTTTTTTGCACTAATGTGTCCACAGTACCCAGAAAACTAACTATGTGTCACACAGTATGAATCAAATAAGGAATTGCCAAATGAAGAAGGTCACTTATCAAATCATAGAAAATTAAATTAGACTTTTAAAAACATTTTCTTCATTCAAACTAGAATGTCAATTTATACAATTTCTACATTACTTTTTACTATTGCATACTTGCAGTAAATAATGAGGACACTCATCACAGGGAGATGCTACGTGTACATGACACATCTAATTCCTTCTAGGCCCCCTTCATTGACCCCCACCCCAGTTCTTGGTCCCTTTTCCATTGAAAAGCACCCTGTCTCCCCATTTGCTATTATCTACCTGCTATTTTGCTATTTGTTTATACTTTGCATTTCTCATAGAAAAGTAACCCTGACATACTAAGCTGTGTGTCTGATTCATCTCCCTTAACACCATGGTCTCAAGGTGAGTGCATTTTCCTAGAAATCATTGACACTTATCCTGCTTTATAGCAGACTATGACTGAACTGTGTACAGTACACTTTATTCATACATTCATCGTGGACATGTAGGCTGCTTCCAAGAGTCAGCTCTTATGAGTTATGCCCCTAATAAACATGACATGTATCACTGTAACGTGATGATTACTGTTTTAAAGATGCCTACAAGGCAAAAAGCAGGACTGAATAGAATAGTGAGTTTCTTTGAAAATCCTCATAGTTATTTTTATAGTAGTTGCACCACTTTACATTTGTACAGTGTGGAAAACTCCCTTTTAGCCCCCTGTCTTTTCAGCATTTGTTATTACTTGGTTTTTTTGAGTGATAGCCATTCTTTCTGAAGTAAGATGGAATCTTCATGTTGTTTTAATTTGCATTTCTGAAATGTTTAGTGTTACTGAAATTTTTTTCTTGTATTTACTGGCCAATTTGAGTTCTTTTTCTGAAAACATTGTATTCATTTTATTGGCTGGGTCTTCTGTTTTAGGGCATTTTAAGGTTTTGTGTTCTTTACATATTCTACATATTAGTCTTCTGTCTAAGATGTATCCAGTAAAACTATTTTCCCATTCTGTAGGTTGTTTTTTCACTCTGTTGTTGTTTTTCTTAAATATATAGACATTTTAAAATTTGTTATAATCTCATTTGCTCATTCTTCGTGTTACCTTGGTGCAGTTAGGGGTCTGCTCAGAATGTCCTTGCTTCAAGAGCTCATGCCTACGTCTTCAAGGATTTTAACTATTTTATCTTCCGGAAGATAGTTTCTGTTCTAATATTTGATCCATTTTCATTATCTTTTAGTACATGGTGATTTTGTGAACTGCAACCTTTTATAATAATTTTTTTTAGTTTCAGAAGTCTTTTTTGTGGAATATTTTGGGTCTTCTAGGTAAAGAATATTGTCATCTGTGAATGAGGATAGCTTGACTTCCTCCTTTCCTATACACATTTCTTTTATTTCTTTCCTTTGCCTAATTGCTCTGGTTACTATTTCAAATACTATATTCACAAGAGAGGTTAGAATGGACACCCTTGCTTGTTTCTGATTTTAGAGGAAAACTTTTTAGCTTGCCCATTTATTATGATGCTGACTGTCATTTTATCATAATTACTTTCATCTGAATAAGGTACTATTATTCTACATCTATTTTCAGAGTTTTATTATGAATGGATTTTAGATTTTTGTCAAAGGCCTTTTCTATGTTTGTTCTGGCATCTTTTTATCTGATGCATCACATTTATTACTTTGCATATTTTGAGCTATCCTTGTATTCCCGGGCTAAAGCCTACTTGCTTAGTGTTATGATTTTTTTGGTGGTTTGTTGCCTACAGTTGGCTGGTATGTTGGTGACGACTTTTGCTTGTATGTTAAAGAGATTGGGCTGCAGCTTCCTAGTTAGGTTAGTCTTTGCTTGTGAAATGATGACAATGCTCTCTTCCAGGAAGGAGTCTGTCTTATGCGGACCCTTTCAATTTCATTAGAGTTTGAGGCATATTGACATTAGATTACTCCTGGAGTTCTTGTAGAATTCAGCAGTGAACTCATCATGCCTTGAATTTCACTTATTTGGAAGATTTTATATCACTGCCTCAACTTCATTGCTTGTGACTGTATTATTCAGGGCTTTTTTTTTTTTTTTTTTTCTTCTTCCAGTGGAACCAGGGATTGAACCCAGACCCTTGCGCTTGCCAGACAAGTGCTTATTCTACTAAGCCATTTCCTTGGCCCCAGGGCTTTTATATCACCTTATTTCAGGTTTAGTAAATTTATTTGTATCTTGGTGTCTATAGTTCTATTCTGGATTTTCCTATTTATTAAAAGCTGCATCTTATATCTAGTTATCCCCCAATCCTCATTCATTCATTCATAGTTGGGGTTTCTCCGAAGAGGCCTGATGTAGCGTGCATGAATGTAGATTAAAGGTATGTGCATATGAATTAAAGGTTAATAAATAGATTAATCCACTGATTGATTTAGTATGCTTGTGGGTATGGGTGATGGGAGTCCTCAGTTTATGTGTGGGTGGAACCAATCAAAGCTTGTAGCACAGTTGGAATATAAACAAAGGCTTGCTGCTGCTGCTCACTGCTTGCTGTCTTCTATGCCCCCTGCTATGAACTGTTGCTCTTCTGCCAGCCCCCTCTGCCAGTCTACCCTGCTTGGAGATAGCTCAATATGGAAAGAAACCTCTACAAACTGTGAGCTAAGATAAGTCTTTCTTTACTTAACTTTTGGTGTCAAGCCTTTATCCCAGCAAAAAAAAAGAAGTAACTAAGACATTAAAGTTCAGGTTTGTAAAGTAGTTACTATTAATCATTTGAATTTTGATGGGTCTGCTGTGATTTTGTCTTTTTTGTTTACAATTCTACTAACTTAGGTCTTCGCTGGCCATACTTTCAAAAGAATTTTTAAACTGGATTTCTGTGTGTGCTTCTCGCCATTCTGTTTAGCTGAATGGACCTTTTATTATTATTGTCTTCTCTAAGCTCACAAGTTATTTTATTTATAAAGTCTATTATCTGTTTAGTTATATCATCTTCCAACTTGATGAGCTCCTTACTGATCTAAGCTTTCTCCTCTTTTATGATTTCACATAATTCAGCCTGTTGATTTTTTATTTCTTCCCCATAAATTCTCTTTGGATCAGCTTCATGGGATTTGGAGTTTTAGAGATATTTCACTGCCTTATTTGCTCATGTTTCTATCAGTATGTGGAAGAGTGTGTGTGGGTGTGTGTGGGTGTACATCTGTGTGAGTGCTGGAAGTCAATTACAGTAGTACCTTGGTTGATGAATGGTTCTATTTGTAAACAATTTAGTTTACAAACAGAAGCACTTACCAAATTTTGTTTGCATTTGCAAACTCGGCATTAGATGATCAAAACCATCTTCTCAACACAAACATGAATGTGGACAGTTTCCCTAGAATCATAGAATAGTTTGAATTCATCAACCAAGGTCCACTATATGGCAAAAACTTAAAACACCCCTATATTTTCAGTATGGAGGTCTTTTCAGCTATTTGCCCCCTTTCACTGATGTGCTCTGGGCATGACTAACCATAGCATTTTCCTCTGCCCCAAGATGTGAACTTCTGTTAATTTGGGGAGGGAAAAATGTACTGTAATTGGACCAGTAATCATTTTCTGAAAATGAACTATATTATTGTTGATGTAAAAGAAACAAATAAACAAGATACTGGCACACAGTAAAAAACTAATTAATAGCAACATGTATGCCACCCCAGAAATAGCAGCAAAAATAATAAAGTCAAAGACAAACTGAATCCTTACAGTACGTGTCAATAGTAGCTATCACTGTGCCAACCTTAACAATAGAAACAAGATACGCAACAATGATATCGACACACACAAAAAAACCCACAATAATATAGACACAAAAGTCTGACATATGGTATGTACCTACTAAGTGCAAATATTATACCCATTATTGAATTTTTTCAATTACAATGAAAAAATTCAATAATAATAGCATAGATTCAACTGAATATCCAAAAATTAATAAAGCATTATATGAATAGTAGTAATGATGGAGAGGAAGAAGAAAGAGAAAATGAAAGAAATAAAATTTGGAAAGGAAAGGAAAACATTAGGTAAAATATCTGATCAAGACATAAAAGAAAATTAATAGAATTAGATAAAAGTAATAGACATTGCAAACATAAGAATGAAGACAACAGAAAATACAGAGAACAAGATTTTAAAAATAAAAGGTAAAATAGATCAACAAAACCCCAGCTCTCTCCACCTACCCACACCTCTCCCCGCAAAAAAATAAGAAAAAATGAGAAATGTCTCCAAAATAAAATGTGTGTCTCTTGGAAAAGATTTCTTGGTCTTAGTGTAGATTTTCTTAGTTGGATATGAGTTTTAGGAGACGAAAAAAGTCAATTATTCCTTACAAATTGGCTACTATTATGATCCCAAAACAGCCTCTTTTTTAAAATATCTGTTTAAGAATGCAGATCTTGGGGCCGGGGAGATGGCTCAGTGGAATAAGCACTTCCCTGGCAAGCGCAAGGGCCTGAGTTCAATCCCTGTTTCCACAAAAAAAGAAAGAAGAAAAGAAAAAAAGAAAGAAAGAATGAAAGAAAGAAAAAAAGAAAGAATGCAGATCTCAAACATTTGTGAAGTGAAGAATGACTCAACCCTGATTTGACACCTCACCTAAGGGGCTGTGTAGAAAATTCTTACATTAAGGTTCTACTTCAAATCAATTAGATTAAAACTTCTTGAGCTAAAACCCAAGAACCCTTATATGTTAGAATGTCCCTGAGCAATTTTAATATAATTCCACAGTTACCAGCTTCTGTTCTTTACCCTAGTACTGGGAAAGCTAATGCAAGAAGACAAGTGTGAGGCCAGAGTAGGCTACATGGTGAATCCAATGTCAGCTTTGAATACATTGTGAAATTGGTGAGACTCTGTTTCCAAAAAAAAGCTTCTGCTGTAACAGAAGATGAATAAGAATACAAGTAAGTTGCCTCTCCTGTTAGTACTTTGTGTTTAAAAATCTTACAAAAGATATAAAATATCTGACAAAAGAATATTTTTCATAGCCATACTTTCTGGCTCAGTAACTAAGATCAATGGGAACTTCAAATTCTACATTATAGAAAGGACTGGTATAAAGGTCAGCAAAATAGCTCAGAGGACTAAGCACCTGCTTTGGCAAGCACAGGGACCAGGGTTCGATACCCGGTCAAACTTGCTGCGCCGACCATGCCCCTGGGGAACGCTGAGCCAGTAACCAAGCCCAGGCATGGTGGCACATGCCTGTAATCCCAATGCTGGGGAGGCTGAAAACAGGAGGATCACTA
>NW_004524598.1:17317895-17325164 GCF_000260255.1 Octodon degus | reverse complement strand
TCAGACTGCTTCAAAGCCGAAAGGGCCTATCCCCTCCATAACAACAAAATCAAGAAGAGACAAGTCAAATGCAAAAGAAAAAGAAAAAAAATTAATTCTCTCCTCCAATTTAAACTGTTCTCTTCACAATAATACAGTGATAAGGCTCGCTGAGCTTCTGTCAAGCCATGCAATGAGAGCAGTAAAATTTAACTGACTTCAAAGAACGCGTTTTAAATGCTCTTTGTGTTGTACATGTTGGTTACTCTCCTGCCTCAATTTCATTCACTGTATAATGAACAGGATATTGTAATATTGTCTACTTGAAGGGCAGGCCAAATAGCTCAGCAGATTAAAGCGCCTGCAAGCAGGCACAGGCGCAGGGGTGAGGGATTCTATCCCAAGGCCTACTGTGATGGCCCTGCCCCCTTGGCACACAGAGATGGCAATTAAGACTGGGAGTGGTGGCGCATGCCTGTAATCCCAGCTCTTGAGGCTGCAAACAGGAGGCTCACTACAAGTCCGATCTAGTAGTGAGACCCTGAACACCCTGTAAACCCTTCCCTAAAAAAAAAAAAAAAAAAAAAAAAAAAAAAAATTGTCTACTTGAAAATCAGAAAATTTAAAAAGACGCATGGACAGCACATATGAGGATGCCTGCAGGCAGTAGGTGATGGATGTGTCTATGCAGAATCACATGCTTATTGACTTTGAAGCGCTTCACCAACTTCACCCAAAGCAGGCTTCCTCTGTTTCTTCCAGGGAGAAAATCTCACATCCCCAATTTGCAAAAGGCTGACAGACTCTGGCCTAACAGAGACCAGCCCACTTCTCCTTCTTGACCCTACCTGTCAACTTTGTTTACATTTAAGCAACTGCTGCATGGGAAAAAAAAATTGGTCCAATGATCAAAACAGACCCTTACTTTCTAATGTTTTGCCATCAAGCAGAGGCGAAAGCTAAGAATAACTCGTGAAGCTAATTTATTTTGGGACCACACAGTAGTCAACACACAGGTTACGCTCAGCACAGGATACACGCTCTTGCTCCTTAGGGACACCACACACAATTTATGGCACAGGAAAGGAGAGCTGTCTATTGAGGAAAAGAAGCCTAAGTACTGTGAACAGTGCCCTTGATTTTTGGAGAAAACTATGCATACTCATGTTTACAGCTGCATAATTTATAATATCTAAGTCTGGGAGAAGCCTATATGCCCCTTGAGAGATGAGTGCATAAAGAAAATGTGTTTAGATAGACAGAGTACTATTCTGCCCTGAAGAAGATAAAGCTGAGTCATTTGCATGAAAATGGATGTGCCTCAAGGCCGTAAGTTTTGATGAAGTAATTGGACACACATTTAAATATTGCATGGTTTTCTTGTGTGAGAAACCGAAAGGTTAAATAAGGAGCATAGCAGAGGATAGAGAGTGGGATGTAGGAAGAACATGCTTAGATGGGAAGGGGAGCAGTTTGGGGGAGGAAAAGAAAGAGAATGCATGGGAGAAAATGGGAAAGAAAAGCTTGTGTGAACACGGAGGGAAGAGAAGGGGAGGGGGAGAAGGGAGAGGAATGGAAAGAAAGAAAGAATTGAGATGCATTGTATGCAGGTACAGATCCCCTGTGATGAATGTGATTAATATGTATGACAAATACATACTAATGAAAAAGTTAAAAAATTGTTTTATATCACACCCACAAAAATAGGGCTGCTGAATTTAAATCTTATCTTTGTCTATATACTGCTTGTTCTATGTCAATTTTGGTCTATTTTTCATAAATACGTTATGAACCTTTTTACATTTTTGTTTTCATTTCAAAAACATTTTTTTCAGTGTATTTGGTACAGGACCTCACTACACAGCTTGAACTCCTAGTGATCCTCCAGTTTTCAGCCTGCCCAGCTCTGGGATTACAGACACACACCACCAGGCCCAGACTCGGTGGCTGGCGCAGCATGTGGTACGGGGAATTGAACCCTGGTCCCTGAGCTTGCCTAAGCAGACATTTAGTCTGCTGCACTATCTTGCCAGCCTCATTTCAAATGCTATACATATAAATTTATGGGATGCATATTGTATTTCTGATGCAAGAAATTATTGACTGGATATGAATATTAATTTTCCTCTGTTCTAAAGAACACACATTATTTTTCAATTATTTCTCAGCCCTTGCTGTTATCTAAAAGTTATTCACATATAGCCTACCATGGTTTCCCTGATATTTTAGTTACATTTAGTAAATTTCCATTTTAGATATTATTTGGGGTTTTATTTATGATATTTATCTATAGCTTTTTGAGATGTTACATTCTTTGTGTTAGTATATAATTTCTCTTACATTCCTATAAAATTCATCTTTAAGTCTTGTAATCATTTTGACCCATTAGCATCTTTAAATTCCTCTGTTTCTGAGTCACTTCGTTTTAGAATTCAGTCGCCCAGAGCCGACTGCTAACCTGTTCAAGCTGCGAAGCCGCCTCTGGGCTGACCATGAAGATCCCCTCCGAGCAGGCCAAAGTTGCGTCCGTCTTAATTTATTGACACCACACATGGCAAAAGCATTGGCTCTCTGGTTTCATCTGTGTCTCTCTTGGCAATGCAGGAATGTAGGTTTCTTTTGCCCTAAAATACTTGAGTTTGGGATTATTATTTTTCAAATTATTAATATGCTTTGCATTTTTTCCTGTGAGATTTTATTCCTATTCTCAATTGCCCAAAATACCAATCTATGCCTCCACCTTTTTTTTATTTTTCTAAATTTGTCTGGAATATTCGTCTCCTAACACATATTTTGAACCAGTAATATTAAATAAGCAGTGGAGAAAACTGTTTAACCTTCAGAGAACACTGCCCCTGAAACCTCATGGCATATAAAGCCACTATTTAAATACAAAACAAGGAGAAATAAACTTTTGAATAAAATAAGAGCCACAGAATGAAAGAGATGAAGACATCTTACATACACTCTGTCTTACATACATTGTTTACTTCACAAGTAGTAAAAACAATGTTCAGACTAATTAATGTAAAAGAAGTGACTATGAAAGTCATACCTAATTTGTACCTTGCAAATAGCATTGAGAGGCCCTAGATCCATATGCAGTCATTTAAAGTAGCTCAAGGTCATAGACTCTTAGCTTCAAAAGGACACTTAAGGGCCGGCCAGATAGGTCAGTGGATTAAAGCTCCTGCAAGCAGGCACAGGGGCTGGGGGTTTGATCCCAGGGCCTACTGTACCAGCCCAGTCCTCGGAGCACACTGAGATGGCAATTGAGACTGGGTGTGGTGGCGTGCACCTGTAATACCAGCACTTGGGAGGCTGTAAACAGGTGGATCACTACGAGTCTGATCTAGTAGTGAGACCCTGAACACCCTGTAGATCCTTCTCTAAAGTAAAAAAAAAAAAAAAAAAAAAAAAGACACTTAGATGAAATTTTAAATAAAGAAATGTAACCTGAAACCTACTTTATTGTTCACTACATTGATTATTACTCTGACACTAACTGTAACACCCGCCATGTATACCTGCTTCCTCAAAATTTCTATTTTTAATTCCTGTTTCTGTTTCTGTTTCTTTTCTCTTTCTTTTTTACATGCCGTTTCAAAATCTCTTAAACACAAGCATTTTTTATCTTGTGTTTTAAAACATGGCATTGAAATGCACACTTGACCCTAGATGATCTTTCATTGGTATTTGAATGACGATAGCCAAGGAGCTGTGCAGAGCCACCTTCTGCAGCATGAGTGAGGTTCCTCAGAGTCATGCTTCATCACGGCCCTGGCTAGCACGCAGCCCTTCCCGCTCCCTCCTCAGGTACCCCATCCCACGCCCCAATGAACAGAAAGCTTAAAACTTCATTTCTCAGATGTTTTCGCAACTAGGGTTTTACTTGGAAAATAAGTATGCCAATTAGGAGCAATCATGGGATATTTGGAAGGCACAAAGGAGGTGGAGGCCACCTTCATTCCGGTTCTGGCTGTTTTCTGCTGCCAGGAATGTTTATGGACATTCCAGCATCTGACGACCAACCTCATGAGTGCTGAGAGATACTTGAAATTGAGGCGGATGGTCCCTACCTGTTGTTTGGGCAGTTGAAGAAATTGTTCCTCCCTAAAGCTAACGTGCAGCTACAGTGACACCTTCTTCAGTTCTTTTAGGTGATAACCTTCTGATTCTCAATTCCCAATTAAATAAACAAAAGCTCCCCTGGCAAATCTCACGGTGCTCTCTACCATTCAGTCAATACCATTTCAGTGCGTTGTATTTCAATCATCTTCTGCATAATATAATTTGGGATTTTTGTTGTGGTTTTCTTTACTAACCCCTGTTTAAAATAAATAGAAAATACAAGATCATCATACATTCCACTTTGCATCTCTATCACACAGAACAATGTATCATACACGTTTTCATCATACGGTGATCATATTCTAATAAATGCTGTGGGGCTTTGGCTCTGCCTACATACCACAAGGCGTGCAAAGTATACAGTAGAATCCCTGAGACCCACTCACACAAGTATTTAGCAGAAACAGAGAGAAGCTGGTTGGAAAGCTATGAAAGGCAGCTAAAGGATACCACGAGTCTATTACACAACTTTTGAGTCACCTAAAACTTGGTGAGTGCAGATAGTACTTTCATCAAAGTCTTTTTTTTTATGATTTTTATTTAAACATTCAGCAAATCTGCCTGACAAAGCATTAGGTTCAGCTTTGACCCTCATAATGTATTTTTTTCTTCTCCTTTCATTTTCTTGTTCAAAGTCTTGACAAAAACACTAATTGGAACTGGACCCATCCAGAGAGTTCTGATAAGACCACTCTGTAACATCGTCAAGAGAAAAATCATTTCAAAACTCATCCTTTCACTCTGACAGTTTCAAAATGGGAAACCAAGATGAAAAAGCAATAAAAATGAGTATCATTCCAAGAAAAACATGTAAGTCCCAGTTCCAAATAATTCTTATCTTTATCTATGTAGGAAGACCTTGACCAACCAAACCTTGGCTTTAAGACCTTCTTAGGGGTAATGTAATATTACCTCGTAGCTCATAATAACTGGTTCAAGCTTGAGTTTCCTCAGTATGCTACTTGATAACCAAGAAAGTAAATTGGAAATATGCCCTCAAGTTTACAAATGTGTCTAAACTTGGTCAGACTATTAATGATTAAATTATAATTCAAAATGACCTCGATGAGAAAGAATCTTCAAAATATTTACAAGCATTGAGAACTTGTGTCTGAATTCGGAAAATAAACACACATTTACGAGTGTGCAAAGAGAAGTAAAATATGTGAGATACCAAACAATGTTTCTCCTAGATGACAAAATTTTTAAGAAGATTCAAAGCCCCATCAGAAACAAATAAAAAATAAATAAAAGAGCTGCTTTGGGTATAATTTAAGATAAAGTTGTAAAAATAGAAAACTAGGAGAAACATTATCTTGAAATTCAAAAGATTCTGCCATGAGTGAAAATCATAACACAGTAGGTAGAAATAAAGCAGCTTAATTAAGACACATCGGAATACAACATATTCCGTACCCTTCGAGATGATCAGTGAATCCCTTGGAACAGAAGCAGAATCTTTCTTTCCTTCGGTCATCAGCAGGCAGCGCTCTGCACCGGGTCGTCCCTTAGCCTAGTCCACGCTGCCTGCGCTCGACTTCGCATCTAGACCTGCAGTGGCTCCCAGCAGCCACCCACCTTGGTCCGATCTGATAGAAACTCTAGCTTCCAGCTGGATTTGAACTCAGCCCGCGGGAGCCTCAGGAAGAGCAGAGAGGGGTGGAGGGCGGCAAGTTCGGGAGCTTGGTTTCTTGCTCCACGCCCCACCAGCAAGCTGTCCGTTTATGAGTTATATCACCTCCGCGCATCCCAAGGTCTTCGGAGCCACATGAATGTCGCTATTCACGGTCCAAGAAATCGCTCTTCTTTGCATCCCTTCCTGCTCTGAGGTTACAACAGTCCAGCCCTGCCAGGGCCAGGGGATGGCACAGCGTCCCCTGTCCTGCTCTGTGCTGGAGACTACGCTGGCGTTATCATTTATAGAGATCGTCCAACCGATGTCAAGTCTCCCTAGCTATTTCTGTCCCAGACATCACTCCCTAGGAATCCAGAGCGCAAAAATCTACTGTGTTGAAGTGCTATTGACCTCTATTTTAGACCTCAACCTGACTGAATACTTTATTTTGAGAATTCATTTCCTTTAAAACATTCAAAAGCATCTCCATAAAAGGCTCTCCGTTTTGCATACACCTGTGCATCAGCAACCATTTGTGAATAAACTGTTTACTGAGACTTTTCTAGAAAAATCTTAAACATTCTGGTAGCATAACATCAATCATTATCTTCAATATCTGAAGAAAAATGCAAAATATTTACATTTTAAACTGTTGGTCTAATCAAAACTGGCATAAAATGTCAGTTTGTGGAATGATTTGTTACTCTTTTAACTTCTGTTCCAAAATAAACATGTCTTCTTCGGTCTCACTTTTATAATCATTAGCTTTTATTACTGGCTTTTCTTCACATGGAAAAAAAAACTGGACTCAATTCCCTACAAAATGAAATTTCGAAAAATATATTTGCCAGTGGCTCAAATTTAGCCAGAATAGATGATTCTAGATTTGGCTTTATTGTTCTGGTTCTGGGTCAAAATGGATTTGTCCGACATCTATTTGGGAAAAGATGAATATGTGACTGGAACATTTTGAAAGGCAACGCCAGTGACAGTCCTGGCCTGACGCCCTCCAACATCTTGAATCGTCATTGCCTGGAAAAGAGTTCACCTGTTGCCTCAGAAACAAAGGAGGGACAGCATCAAACGGGCGCGCTGCACCGGAAGCAAATGGGAACACAGGTGAGGAGGGGCGAGTGCTCTTTCTCCATTTGGGGACTCTGTAACGGACATCATGGACATATTTAAGTGTCTAGGTCAGGAATTAGGCACTGAAAGCGAAAACTGAAAAAAAATGCATGCTATGATCTTATCTTTCTAAATTTATGAAAGTTATTTTACAGTAGGAAGGAAAAAAAATCTCAATTTGTCATTTATATTGTCATCTTCTATGTTCACTCTAAATTGTTAATATTTGTTGCTTCATCTGATAAATTTTCTTGCCCTCTGCTTCCAAAGTTAAAAGGCACACCTCTGGAGGAATTTAAAATACAAGAGCATTTCTCTTAAAGATGTTGTACTGCAAATAACAATAGTGAGATTGTGGTTCACAAAACATACAGAATGCTTTATATTGGTGATATTAAGGAACATAAAATAAATCTTTT
>NW_004524598.1:17311801-17317550 GCF_000260255.1 Octodon degus | reverse complement strand
GAAAACATCCTCCACACTTCAAACGAATATAAAATTAATTACTTTTTTTCTGTCTAGGGATAATTTACTGCAAAAAACCAGCCCTATTATAAATTTTATTCAAATAAGGATGACAGAGAGTGTTTCAGAGAAGCTCTTGGGCAAGGTAGCTGCTTGTTGCTGGTCTTTAGTGTGTGGTAGAGCAAACCCTGTGGGCAAAAACATTACATGGTTTTAGATGGGGTCCATTCAGGTCACGGCCCAGTGTAAGAAGAGTCATTACCCCAGTGTTCAATGTACATGACTCATGGAAAAGAGTCATTCATGTTACGTAATGTAAACAATTTCAGAAAGTTTATGCTGATAGTTACAATAGTGAAACAGATTAGAGAATTTCATTAAGAATATATCTCCCTTTATGAATTTCCTATTAATCCTTATAAGCCTTCTTTTAGTTATTAAACTAATCCATCTGAAACAGAACTAGGTTGAAATAACAACTGAATTTATTTCATTTTATTGTAAAGGGAATAAAAATAATTTAAAAATTAGAAATGATACAGAATTTCAAAACACAAAATAATAGGAATTCAACAATGTTGTTATACTGCAAATTATTGCCTTAAAAGTAGTTGTTCAGATTACAAGATATAAATAGGCATGTAAAATTGACCAAAAAATGTTAAAGTATTAACGATTCCCCTCAATAAAGAAACAGAAATTGCTAGCAGAATTACTATATACATATATAATTTTTAAATGATTTACAATTAAATTTTTAAATGAGTTCTAATTAAATTATTTAATTCTAATAATCATTTCTTGGTTTCTTTACTCCTTTGAAATTATCCACTGAGAATATATCTATTTTTTCTTATTTAAACCTACAAATTGATAAAATGACCCTGACAATGGTACAAGTGGTGAGATTAATCTGGCATGCCCAAAATCTACTAATCTTGTTTGGTTGGATATTTTTGAAGAAATTTTTTATAAATGCTTTAGAGGGGGTCTGCCCCTTAGCTCAGTTCTGTTTTTTTCCCATAATTTTATTGATAAATGAACAGCAATGAGACAGTTTCAAATCAAATTGGTATGACAGTTTCAATAATTAACACATTGTATACATTCCGCCCAGTGGTTAATTGCTGTACAAGATGTGGACATGATATCCTATTTATAAACACCACTAGAAAAAATCACTCTATTCATTAAGAGAATGTAACTATATATCTATCCTAACCACTTTGAATGCACAGATATAAAATGGACATTCATCTGTATACCCTTTTTTTGTTAAGTTTCGTTATTTGAATATTATAGGTGTGTTAACTCAGCAAAATAATCTAAAAGAGTTCAATAGTCCATAATAGTATTGGGTCTTCCACTTCACTGGCAATGTTAGAAATTGTTGACCTGAGTCCCCTACAGCTCAACATAACAGCATGGCTTTACTTATATTTCATTTTTATACTTTTCTGCTGAGTGGTTAAGACCAAGGTAATGCAGGACCTATGCGACAAGAGTTGTAGCTTTTGGGTCTGAGAAGGTCAGTGAAATCCCCTCAGGATTTATCCTGAGATCCTGTACCTCAGATTGTAGAACCTTTGTCAGTGTCAACCATGTGGATGAGTCACGGCCATTGCTTGGCCAGTGTGCTCTCTGTGAAAGCCTGAGAGAATGTTTTCTCTCCATGTGACTCTCCTTAGGCATACTCTACATCATCGATCACTTTCCCCTTTGGCCCCATAATCTCCTTGATCAGAAAATTTGGGACACTACTGAGTTACATGACGTTACAGTACAAGTTCTCATATGTCCTGAGTCTTAATTGATCTTGGAAGGCTAGGGCCAAAATGTTGGCTTTCCTTACAGCCCTCTTTTTCATCTAATTTTGGCCTGCGAACTTAGGTTGTTGACCATCCAGAAGACAAGCTTATTGTTATTAGAAGTATATAATTCTTTATGCCTATTTTTAAAATATATTCTAATTTTTAAATGTTTTTTATCATATTCTGTAGGGACTTAAAGTTCAACATATCAATACTTGATGAAAAACACCTGCTCCATATTATGCCTAAGATGTTTGATATGCAGACAGACAGCACAGCTCTTTAAGTGGCTGCTTCAATAAAGCCATCAGGCTCAGCTTGCTGTGGTTCGATCCCCATAGCTCAAGCCAGCCACACCTGCCATGAAGGCATTCGGAGAAAAAAAAAGAAAAAAATATATATATAAATGCTCAAGATATATACTCTACAGACAATAATATAATCAGAAACTAGAGTGGTAATTGTAGATATTATCCGATCAATTCTGCTGTCTTTAGTCTCCTGCCATTTCACATAGAATATTTTTCTTTCAATGTACAATTTTCTTATACAAGCATAGAAGCAATACACCTGGATTGAAGGCAATTGGAAAACATGAAAACTAGGCCGGGGAGATGGCTCAGTATTATAAGCACTTCCCTGGGTTGGAGTTCAATCCCCAGTTCTGCAGAAAAAAAAAAAAAAAAGTAAAAATATTTTATAACCTTACTACATTAAAAAAACTATATATTTTCACACATTTTCTCCTAAACTACCATGGAATAGACTAGCATATGGCAAAATTTCAAAATGTGGTTTCCTAAAATTAGTACCCAATTAATGCTTTTCTTTGTTTTCTTAGGGATTACTCCTATCTCTAAAAATCTTAGGTATTTGTTTTCTGTCTTGTATCTGTTTTCTTGTCATCGTATTACAATGAACTATTTTTAAAGATCATTTTAAAAATTTCTTTGTTTTCTTCTTCTTTTTTAAATGTATTTGGTACAAGGTCTTACTACCCAGCTTGGACTCATAGTGATCCTCTTGTTCTCAGCCTCCCAGCACTGGGATCTCAGGTGTGCACCACCACACCCAGACTCAGTCACGGTTCAGCACACCCCAGGGGCGGGCTTGGTGCTGCGTGTGAAGTCATGGATCCAACCCCACTCCCTGTGCTTGCCTAGGCAGATGCTTAGTCCGCTGAGCTATCTCACCAGCCCTGAGCTCCTATTTTAACTATTATTGCAGCACCAATTGTATTCACATTTGATCACTGGGTAGCTAGCTCCTCCTAAGTATCTAACTGGTTTAGCAAATACCCAATACTGAATTTGTTGTTTCACTAAAAAGAAATCCATGATGCTCCTAGCTCTATAACTGAAGTATCTCCCATTTCTTAGACCAAATATCTCAATCATCTTTTATACTTTCTGTTCATTTTTTTCTATGCTTCTCATCACTGAGCAAATCCTTCTGGTCTTCTGTCTCCAGAAAAAGAAAAAAAAAACTATAAATTCCCATTGCTGTGATTCAAGGATCATTGATTTTCTTATACCCTTTGCCTGGAGCACTTTTATTTAAAGATAAATGAAATGTACAGCTAGTGTATGTTTGCAAATGACCCAAGCCACACAGACAGCGCCAATGTCAAGAATCAGAGTGTCACCAGCACCAGGACTCACTGCACGTCCTCCCCAGGCACTACCCTCCTTAGAGCAAAGGCTGAGGCTGACAGCAGAGCGCCTCTGGCCTGTGCTAGTAAGACAGCTTCTGAGCTGAACAACTTCCCTCTAGACTATCTCCCAATTAACAAAACATATGGCACTAGAACTTTGTTTCCAAGATATAAGGCTACCCAAAGTGTTCTTCCACTAGCTCTCCACTGGATCACAAGATGACATCTAGCCTCCTGGTGTCATATTCAGGGCCGTCTTACCTCCCTATTTAATCTGTAGTACCCACCGGATGTATCCCTTTACATTCCTTCCGTGTCATTTGAAAGGTTTGGGCACTGACTAACCTAAGGGAAAATGATCATAACACTTGTACATTAGCCTCTATATCAGTGAAGACTTGATATGATTGATATTCAGAGAAGGGCAGAAAATATTGTAAAAAAGGGGCTGGGGAGATAGCTCAGTAGAATAAGAGCTTGCCTGGCAAGTGCAAGGTTCTGAGTTCAATCTCCAGTACCGAAAAAAAAAAAAAATTTGAAAAAAGAAGTGCTTAAATCACACTTTGTCATCTATATAGTCAGAGACTAAGTCTTTACAAGCAACATTAAATGTTGGAAAATAGGTAAAAGATGCAAAGCAAAGTATCTTGTTCAATTATTCATTCATTCATTAGTTCAGCAGTCATTTAGAGACATCATTCATGGGCTTAGGTGACATGGCAGAAGCTGCGGCAATTCCACAATATACCTGTCTCTGCTAACACAGAGGTTTCCTTTATTCTGGGCCAGTGGCTTGGCACCTATGGAAATGCTAATTTCATTTGAAAGTAAGCAACTTCTTGAAAGAGCCATATTCATTTGCAAGTCTGTCTCTTGCCAGATATTCAAAAGCAGGTGCAATGGGGTCAGCTACCTCTGAGATATAAACAAAAGGTTTCGTGTGTGAGTCAGTGTGACCTTCACAGGCAGCAAAGGAGGACCAGAGCTGAAAGCAGAAGCTTATGTACTTAGCTAATCCAGTTGCATGAATAAGCAGAGTGTACGAAGCACAAGTGTTTTCAGTGAATGTAGATTAAATGTGGGCCTTGTGGGATTCTTTCTCAATAATATTCCGATTAAATGTGCTTTCCAGACTTAAGTTTCTTCTTCACAAACCCCTACCTCAAAAGAGATACAGTCAAAGAATTATTACATTTCTCTCCAGAAAGTTGGGAACTTTTCACCCCTAAAATTCATCACTTATATAAGTAGATTTTAATGAGTCAAGTCCTTGAAACAACAAAATAATCTTTCTTTTGGCAAAGCAATGAAAAGTACTCTGTTCCTATATTTGGAATTACTTTAATACTTTCCTTATGCGTATTAGCAATTCTTCTTAACTTCTTTTGCAATTTACTTCTTCACAATAAAAAAAAATTCTTCCCTTATAAGATTTTTTTTTTCTTCTAACTTTTTAGGAGGAGGATTTCCTATTGTAAAGTGCCCTTGAGCAACTTTCATAAAATATTAAGCAGGGGGGTTTTCTACTTGTAATTATTAATACTTAGAAATATCTTAGGCAGTGATGAACTTACCTTACCTTGGAATAAAGCACACAAACTGTGGACATGAAGTCTGGAACTTTAGTCCAGTTTTCTAAACTTAACTGAGGATACAACATTTTCAATTGCTTGTTGTTAGCATGACATCTTATCACAAGAGAATTCAGATTATATTTAATTTGAAGGAGTATCATTAGATGATATTTGACTTTCTCTATAAATGCCTTACACAATGTAGACCCCTTTCACAATTGGCGGGGGTATTTTCAAAGTGAACATATTCATGTGTGCAGCTGTGTAAGTACCAAATGTTTGGGCGCATGTGGCTTGCCACTGCCTTGGAAAAGGGCCCGTGCTGAGCGGGGTACATTTCGTTTTCCTCCGCGCAATTCTCTAAACTGACATACATGTATGGGTAAGCAGATGCACCTGGTGGCTCTCACAGGCCATAATTCTGACAGCCCTCAGGGGTCACTGAGGTCAGTGTGTGTTAACAGAAAACATTCTCAAATAAGTCATGTTGATCTCTTCTCCTGCGCATGCTTTGGCTTCAGTGACATCAGAGTGCCTGTCCTTGGTTTGAGACAATCAGGAGACTTTTTCATTCTTTCTGTTCGGGTTTACAAAAGACATGCTGAAAGGTCTTGAATAAAACAAATTAGACTGTGCTCAGTCTTTTTACTACACAGATTTATGTAGGGTATTCTTTTTTCTTTTTTAATGAGAATAAAAAACAGTAAAAC
>NW_004524598.1:17310377-17311499 GCF_000260255.1 Octodon degus | reverse complement strand
TCCTTTCCCTTTCACTGGATCTATTGTACCTTTTGGATTTTAGTTACTCTTCATGCAGGTTATTTGTATTTTCTGTGGGTCCTCTCACAAGAGGTGTGTAAAGCACGTCAGATGTTAAATTATCTGTATCTTTGGAAGGACTCTCCACTACACAGGCTTCATCGAAAACCTTTGCGCAAATGCAAACCTCTGAACCAAAGTCATAAACTAAAAATTTGTCACGCTTAAAAAAAAAGAACTAACCATGTCATATTTACTGAAAATTGACATGTAGAAAAGCACATATGGTTCGTATGTGTGCGAAAACGGACACATGCAAGCACTATCTTTTTTTTTTTTTTCTTTTCCTGTATTTTAGGCAAGGGTCAACAGAGTGTTCAGGGTCTCACTACTAGATCAGACTTGTAGTGATTCTCCTATTTACAGCCTCCCAAGTGCTGGAATTGCAGGCATGCGCCACCACGCCCAGTCTCATTCGCCATCTCACACGTCCTGGGGGCAGGGTCGGCACAGCACACCAGGAATTGAACCCCGGCCACTGCCGTTAATCCGGTGAGCTATTTGGCCGGCCCTTAGCACCACCTTTCTGTAGTTCAATCTTTACTCATTTTTTGTTAGCACATTTGCAGTCCTTAATGCATACATGCCTTGTGAGGAGTTGCTGTTTGTGGGTGACACATCCCAATTTCTGTTGCCATCCCCTTTCCTGCCCTTACCTACCCCCTCCTTCTGTTTCTGATCCACTTCTTTTTTTGGAAAACTCTGTCTTCCTACTTCCTATTTATCTCTTTTATTTTGTCCCTTGTTTAAATTTTAGGTTTCTCAAATAAGAGAAGCAATGAGATATTTTAAGATTCTGTGTCTGATTTATTTCATTTAAGAGTACTATCTAGGGCCGGCCACATAGCTCAGCGGGTTAAAGCACCAGTTTAGGCAGACTCAGGGGCCTTCGGTTCGATACGCGGGCTGCCGGGCTGGCCCCACCCCTGGGGCACACTGAGAGGGCAAATGAGACTAGGTATGGTGGTGCACACCTGTAATCCCAGCGCCTGGGAGGCTGAAAACAGGAGTATCACTATGAGTCCAAACTGTGTAGTGAGATCCTATACCCTATACTACACA
>NW_004524598.1:17308587-17310232 GCF_000260255.1 Octodon degus | reverse complement strand
AGAGAGAGAGAGAGAGAGAGAGAGAGAGAGAGAGAGAGAGAGAGAGAGTCAGTCAGTCTAGGGCCGGGGAGATAGCTCAGCGGTCTAAGCGCCTGCCCAGCAAGTGCAAGAACCTGGGTTCGATTCCAGTACCACAAGCCCTGCCACTGTGTCAGCCACTAACACTGGGGGTAGTAGCTCCTGCCTGTAATCCTAGCACTGGGGAGGTTGAGACAGGAGAATCACCATGAGTTCAAGTCGCCGAGTTAGACACTGTACCAAACATATTAAATAAATAAATAAAATCTTTGTGTGTGTGTGTGTGTGTGTGTGTGTGTGTGTGTGTGTGTATTTAGTACAGGGTCTACTGGTCTCACTATGTAGATCTGACTCGTACCGATCTTCCTGTTTTCAGCCTCCCAAATGCTGGGATTACAAGCGTGCACCACCACACCCAGTCTCAATCTCCCTCTCAGTGCACCCCGGGGGCGGAACAGGCACGGCACACCGGGGATCAAACCCCAGCCATTGTGCTCTGCCTAAGCAGGCGATTTAGTCTGCTGAGCTATCTGGCCAGCCCTAGTAAAAGCTTTTAAAAAAATTATGGTTTGTAGGTCTAACCTTTTCCCTTTGTAATTGCCTTTTCTTTGCAGGAGTAAACCATTATCTTTATTTAGCGAATAGCTAAATAATTTTTCAGTTTTATATAAACGGACTCATAAAGTATACTACTGCGCTTTCTTTTATGTAAGATTACAAATATCCTTGTACTTGCACGTTTTGTAGGCCATTCATTCTCACACTGCAGTGCACAGAATTTTTTGGTAGTATAAATAGAACAAGATGAATAAAATTTACTCTTGATGACCCCTTGGGTTATTTCCAGTTTTCTCTTGTTGTAAACAATACTATTAGGAACATTCTTTTTAATGCATGTTTGTACGTAATCCTGTAGAGTATAATCATGGACGAATTCCTGGTGATAGGATCTTTATCTGCTCAAATTTAGTGCCAAATAAATTTTAGCAGGGATTGATCAAATTCACTTGCCACCCTCAGGATCCTAGTGCCAGTATTTTTGCTACTTCTCATTATTGCCATTTTGATGAATCTGCATAAAATCATATTACCGTTTCAATAGCATTTAGTCTACAAAGCCCAACAACTTCTTATGCATATTGAGAGTCCTGCTTTTGAAGGTTATATTCAGAATTTTTGCTCATTATTTAATTGATGCTTCTGCCTTTTTCTTATTGACTTACAAGAGCTACAGATTGTGGATCCGCCTTTTTCATTCATTATGCTTATCACTAATATCTTTTCCCATTTCTTCACTCTTTCACCTCTTTGCCTACTGCTTGATGAAAAGAAGTCCTTAATTTCAACATTATATTTACTTTTCTTCCCTTCACGGATAGAAGTACATGCCTATCCCTTGAATCATAAAAATATTTCTTTATTTTCTTTCTTTATTTATTATGTACAGAGTCTCACTATGCAGCTCTGAGCCATCGTGATCCTCCTGTTTTCAGCCTCCCAGCACTGGGATTACAGGCATGCGCCACCATGCCGGGTCTTGGTGGCCGGAGCAACATGTGACACCAAGGAACCCGGTCCCTGAGCTTGCCTAAGCAGGCTCTTAGTCTGCTGAGCTATCTCGCCAGCC
>NW_004524598.1:17306805-17307962 GCF_000260255.1 Octodon degus | reverse complement strand
TAACTTACTTTTTAAATTTATTATTCATTGTCTTTCAGTGCTTTATGTATTCTTTGTTATTTTAGAATGTTTGTGAAATAATTAATATATATCAGCACTATTCAATAGCGCCTTGCAGCGGAAAGCATTCCGCAGCTGTAGACCTGCACTCTCTAGTATGGTAGTCCCAGCTATTCGTGGCCATTTGTACGTGAAAGGCACCTAGCAAGAGCAAGAAAGTAAAAGTTCCATTTTATTTTATGTTAGCTAATTTAGGTTTAAGTTTAGCCATACCTGGCTAGTAATGTCCGTTATACTGGGCACCATGCTCAGATCTACTTAATCTCAAGCTGTGCATTTTCCATGGATTTATCCCCATGGTAGAAAGGAAAGTAAACAGAAAAATGGTCAAGCTAATCTTCCAAATGATTAATCCCATAGGCATTTTTTCAACTAAACAACTATCACCAACCTAAAGATGGAATGAATATACATTACACTTTCACCCCCACTTACACAAATAAAGACTTGTGTCACGATGGGAGGCATTCATCCTTCTCACTACTAATTACTGTTATGTCTACATGTAGATTGCAGCTAAGTTTTCGATATGCTTGGCAGGATTTCCCCCATACATGCTGCAGGCTAAGAATCAAACGCCACCTTTGTCCAAGTTCCATGAGAGAGACTAACCTTATTTTTTAAAGAACATTTATTGCAAGTCACTTGAAGAAACAACTCTCTGCAGTTTGAAAAACCTACTAAAATGTATGCTGCATGACAAGTTGATAAGCTATTGTCCTGTCCAATTTGTTTACAAATGCATTTTTTATTAAAGGATGAAGCGATGCTAATATATATTATCTTCTTCCTTTTCTTTCCATTCCATATTATCCAAAAACTTATAACTGAAGTTATAATCTATTTCCATTAATTCAAGTAATTTCACATTGCTAATACTGCTTACATAAGGAAAAATTTCAATAAATTTTAACCAGTAATATTCAGCTTCAAAATTACTTTTCTGATTATGAACTCATCTTATAAAAGAGCAATGAGCCCAAATTTGCAGTGTGGACATTTCTTGCTGCAAAATGTTCATGATTGTGTTCTGTTTAGGGACAGGGTTGAGGAGTAGAGATGGCTGGTTCATTTAACTCCGCATTATTCTTCTCAAT
>NW_004524598.1:17255458-17305886 GCF_000260255.1 Octodon degus | reverse complement strand
TTTACTTAAAATAAGAATTTACAAGCAATTTTATATTCAACAGTGGAGACCTAAGTGGGCACATTTTGGAAGATTCATAATTACATGAGACATTTTTAAATGGTGATTATGAAGATTATATATAAGGAATATAATAATCTTTAAGCTAAATCAAAACAAAGATAGTTGAAAATATATTAGATAAGAATTAGGAAAGGGCCATTGAGGAAACAAATTTTCTAAGTCAGAGGTTGTTGGAAGATAAAAGGAAAATCAGTAACAAATTCATAATTTGTTGGCAGTTACATTGAGAGTTATGTGAAAATACAGATATTATCATAAGAATTTGAAATGCAAATGAAAAGGAAGACATTGTTATTTGCGTAGTGCGTAAATTATAACTGTGTAAAAGTCAACAAACAGAGGAAAATATGCCAAACGATAGTAATGATTACAATACAGCAGAAGGATTGTTTCTATGTTATATCTCACTTCCTGTAATATAGAAATTTTTTCACATATTTCATTCAGTTTGGTGCTCTTGACCATCCACCCCACAGAATTACTCAAAGAGCTTTTGAAGAGAGGTTGAAAGGTTGCTACCTTCCTTAGGTATTTAGAATCATGATATCCCAACTCCACAAATATGAAATGGAAACAGAAAAAAACAAAACTATGCAATCATCTCTCAGCATTTTCTTCCAAATATTTCACCCCAAAATTATTAATGTGAGCAATGAAAACGTAAATTAAAATTTTAACAGAGGACACTCAGAAAACTCTTTTTTTTTTTTTTTTCCGGAACCAGGGATTGAACTCAGGCTTTTGCGCTTGCCAGGGAAGCGCTTATCCCACTGAGCCATCTCCCCGACCCTAGAAAACTCTTCAAAGTCTCCTTAAAAATCATTGTCTGAATCTTGCTCTCTCTCTCCGTCTCTCCCACGTGAGCATCAGGCACCCTCCGTGTCGCAGCGCAACTTCTCGCTTTCTCAGCCTTGCCCACACACCATGTCTGAACGAGACGCAGTCCACATTCTTCAAGGCTAGTGAGCGACTGGGTATTGTGCACACGTGCCCCCCTCAGTCGGTGGCTGAGTCAAATGCCCTTTTCCCTATATGATATCTTCCTAAGCAGAAAGATAATGCAGTTCGTCTAGTGAAAACAAAGCTTTGCCGACAGCTGTTTCCTCCCTAGCCTCATGCCCAAGCCAAGCCAGGTCTAAGCACAAAAGCTCTGTCCTAACATTCTGAATCACGCCTATTTGTCTTCCTCACTCCTATCCTCCCAAGACTCCGTGACACAGTTGGCCCTTTAACTGCTAAAAACATCCTGTTGGTCAGCTGAGACCCAGGAGAAATGTGCGAGCCCCCAAATGCCTTCGGCCACTCTGTAGTGACGGGAAGTTTATCATGTCCTGAATGTGGGAGACCCTCGCAATGTGCTGCGACAGTCTGCCCGTCGTGTTCCAGGCTGCCCGGTGAGAGCGCCTTTGCCGCTCCTGCAAAGCCTCCTGCGCAGCAGCGCTGGGACGGTAGCATCATGCTCCACTTGGGTTCTGCAGCTCAGTGGCAGAGCCCAGCACCTCCTGGGCCTGCTGTTCTCTAAAGTGCACCCACAAACAGAGCTGCAGGGACAGCTGTGTTCTTCACTTTCCTGACAGCACTGCTGGAGCAGTGAATTTCATATTTCAGGTATAAATCAGATAAATGTAAGCAGTATTTTTCTTCATAGCAAAGGAGAACATCATTTGTGAAGAGTATTTTCCTCTTGCCAGTAGACTTTCCTCTTCCAACAAGGTGTGTTTTTCTGGAAACACTAGTGTGAGATGCAATCTCACTATGTTGCAGCTAAGGGCTCACTCTACATATGCTCAGCTAATACATTTTGATTCTTTGTTTAACTGGGAACTAATGTGCATGGTTTAACATTTTCATTTTTACATACATAATAGTATCCTAGTCTGTTTTAGGTGCTATAACAGAAAGCCGTAGACCAGGAAAATTATACATAATAGAAGTGTATTCAGCTAATTGTCCTCGAGGCTGAAAAACCCAACATCAAGGTGTTGGCATCAGGCAAAGTCCTTTGTGCTGCATGTGAGAACACCAAGGGAGGATGCAAGTCTGAGAAAAAGGGACCGGGGGGGCTTGATTTCCCACCTTTTGGTTTTTATTCCTTTGTTGGGGGCCGGCCTTCCGGCCTTAAAAATCTCTTAAAGGTTCTGTCTTTTTCCATAATAATAGCAATTAAATTTCAACATGAGTTTGGGAAGGGATACTGAAATCATAGCAATATGGAAGCACACTCTTATTTTGTAATTACGTGTGATCAAAGAGGTCTGTGTGATCCTGGACCCTCCAGAGCCTCATTTTCAATCTAAGATAACTGTTCAAGGGGATTGCCCAGGCAAACGAGACCTGCCAGATTCCACGATTCCTGAGTCTTTGTTTGAAGATCACACTATTATTAATACATCACATTTAGTTTCTTACATTATCATTTGATCTTTTATCAAATATAAGAAAAAAGGAAATAGGAAGGAAGGAAAGAGGGAAGGAAGGAAGAGAGGGAGGATAGGAGAGAGGGGAGAAAAGGAAGGAAGAAAGGGGGCAAGGGAAAGATGAAAGAAGGAAGCGAGGACAGAAAGGAGGAAAGGAGGAAGAATAGAAGGAAAGAAAAAAGACGGGAAAGAAAGGAGTTAATTAAAAGTTACACTACTTGAATTCTATATATTTAAGTACTTAAAGAATAACTAATCTTGTGTACTGTTAGCATGGTGGCGACAGGAGATGAATAAATAATTATGATGAATAAATAATTGAGGAATGTGACTTGCTCCCTTGGGTTTCTTTTGGAGTTAGAAACATTCCCCAAAGTACTTTAGGTATGAGTCCAATATTAAATTTACTTTCTCTTTCTATATCCATTACTGTTAGGTTCCCCTTGCCTGTAAAGACTGAAAGCAGAATCACTCACAATAAACTACGGCAAGAAGGTAATTAACTATGTCAGCTGCAGGTTTACGGAGATTTATGTAACCCTCACAAATGTTGAAAATCTAAATGAAAACCGTGTGCCAGCTCAGTTGTCTGCCTGAATCACCTTAGCTAATTGCATCAGAAACATTCACTTAAGGAAGCAGATCCAGATGTCCAAGAAAGCCTTTAGTGTGATTTTGCGTGGTTGGAATTGCTTTCATCAAATTATCAAATTGGTATTCAGAAATCAGTGTTTCTGGAAATGAAATGGCTTCGCCAAGAACAGTAGAGAAGCTATCTTCAAAAGTGAGTTCTTAGCTATTTTTTTTTTCAGTTACTGAAGTGTTTCCAGTAAAACTGCTCAAATGACAACTATCTGATACATTTGAAAAAATAAATCCTAAATGATCTCACCTCTTGTGTTTCAAGTTTGATATTTGTCTGAGGAATACAGAGGCAGGTAATAGTAATTACCTAGCATGTATCACTGAGCAGACTTCTACTTTTTTGATGAAAAAGGATCCCATTTTCCACAAGCACTCTGGAAGAAACTCTTGCAACTGAGCCCTGCATTCCTGCCCTACCTGCCTGAAGTCTAATTGAGTCTTGTGATCCTGCTAGGCCATAACTCCTGACACCAGTTCATTCACTGCAATAACATGGATTTGGCCCGTAGCGTGGCTTGTGCCTAATCCTTACCTCAACCCAAATCAACCTGTGTATTTCTTATAAGAGACTGCCCAGGATGGTAGGAAAGATCCAGCTAAAGAGATTATATGTTAATTTGCCACCATTTATTGAGGGTAGAGGAATGGGTGTCAGCCTTGGGTAAGAAGAAGATTAGTAACTTAGATTCTGGGCATCTTTTTCCTGGTCTTTATGGATTATACTTTTAGTCATGTGTGCTACTATAAGCAAATAAGCTAAAAAACCTGCGCCACATGCCCATTCTGCAAATTTGATGATGTTTTATTAGTATTATGCTACTAATACTGGTGTTTACATTTTAGTCACTTTAGGGGTTATGTGATTGTATTTCATTATAACTTTAATTTGCATTTTCCTAATAGATTTTTCTATGTTAATAGACCAGGCAGGTTTCTTCTTTTCTGAATTATCATCTCTGATTTTTTGTCATTTTAACTAGGTAGTCTTCTTATTATTGAGATACAACAATTCTTTGTATACCTATTCTGGGTAGGACTTTTGGCAGATACTGGCATGGCAAACGATTTCATCAAATCTGTGGCTGTGGCTTACCTCTGGTTTTTTAAATGATATCTTGAAAAGAGCGGAAGTACATGATTTTTATGCAGTTAAACTTATCATTTTTAAGGTTCATCCTTTTGAGTATTTTACATAGGAAATCTTTACCTGTACTGGTTTTGAAAGAATGTTCCTCTACATTTTCTTCCACAAATTTTATACCTGTAGATCTACAACTTCATTTTGAGTTAATTTACATGTGTGATAATTACATAGTACATATATATTAGGTTCATATATTTTAATACAGATATCCACTTACCTCAGCATCATTTTTTTAATATATTCTTTTCCTATTTCATTACCTTTGTACCTTCATTGAAAAGTCAATCAACCCCCTATGTACAGGTCTGTTTCTCCACTCTGTTTTGTTCTATTTCTCTGAATAAACTTTTTCTGGCTGGCTAGATAGCTCAGAGACTAATGCCTGTTTAGGCAAGAGCAAGGACTGGCGTTTGATCCCCAGTATCTGCTGTGCTGACCCCACCCCCAGGTGCACTCAGCTGGCCACCAAGACTGGGAATGACGGCACAAACCTGCAATCCCAGAGCGGGGAGGGTGAAAGCAGGAGGATCGCTATGAGTCCAAGCTGCGTAGTGAGACCCTGTAACAACCAAATACAAAACTCATGATAGCATAGTGTTTTAGTAGGCATTGAAATCAACTGTTTTAAGTCTTCAAGCTTTGCTCTTCCTTTTAAAAATTGTGCTGGCTGTTCTAGACTGTATTCTCCCCTAAGTTTTTGAATCAGTTTGTCAACTTCTACATTTCAAACAGAAAATTCCCTGGGCTTCAAACTGAGATTTCACAGAACATGTACTTCAATTTAGAGAAGGATAAACTCTTAAGTGAGTCTCTTAACCTCAGACAAAATATATCTGGCTCAGTCTTTAGCTACTCTCAGCAACACTTTATAGATTCCAGCGTACCTGAAATATACATATTAAAATAACTTACTTTTGACACTATTATAATGGCATAGTTAATGTATAGGAAGTCAGTTGCTTTTTTAATGTTGAAGTAGCATTCGGAACTTGCAAAACTCACTTACGAGTTCTAATAGTATCTTTATAGATTTCTGTATCTTTTTCCATATTTAATATCGTGGTTTAAGTTAATAAAACATTTAATGTTTTCCTTTCTAATACAAGTGTGTGCTCTTTTTCCAGTTCTGGATTTTACTAATTCTATAGTCCCTCAAGTATAATTTTGAATATAAATCGTGTACATGGACCAGACTGCCTTATTCCTAATCTTAGAAAGAACTCATTCACCATAAGGGTAATATTAACTGTGGAGTTATGTAGTTTTTTAATTAGTTTGAAAAAGTTACTTTTGATTCTTCGCTCCTGGAGATGTTTTTTAAACTGGGTTTTGTCAGATACTTCTCCTACAGCTAGTGAGATTCAACATACAGGTTTTACTTTTTAATAGGTGCTGGGGATATTAAACTCATAAAACGAATTTAGAAATACATTTTCCTCTTCTATTTCCTCAAAGATTTTGTGAAATATTAATATTATTTCTTCCTTACATGTTTTAAATAATATACTAGCGCTAAGGCCACCTAGGCCTGGAGATTTTTTAATCAAAAAGTTGTAAGCTATAAATTCAACTTTTGAGAGCTATAGAGGTATTATGTTTTTATTTCTGAGTCAAAAACAGAAATTATTATCTTAAAACTAATTATGTATTTTGTTCTGGAAGTCAAATTTACTCACAGTCAACATACACTTTCTTTTATATTTTTAATATCATAGAATCTATAACGATATCCCTTTTTCATGCCTTGCATTAGTGACATCTTCTAAATTTTCTGTGATGTACTAGTGTTTATAAGGTTATTGATACTTTAAAAACTGGGCTTTTAAATTTTAATTGACGTCTCTATTATTTATATTCTGCCTTTTTATTTATTTTACTTTGATAAAAGAAAGAAATTTATTTGGATTATGAATTAGTTTGAGTTTGTCATTTTTGTTCTAGCTTTTCAAGTTCACATAATTATCTTTTTTCTAAAATTAGAAGTTCAAACAAACAAAATTAGAAGTGCATACCACACATTTTGACATGCTATAAGGTCTACAGGGTCTCACTACACAGGTCGGACTCATGGTGGTCTGCCTGGGTCCAGCCTCCCAAGCGCTGGGATTACAGGTGCGCGCCACCACGCCCAGTCTCAATCGCCATCTCAGTGCGCCCCTGAGGGGGTGGGGGGGGAGCAGCAGCACATCATGCCAGGGTACAGACCAGCCTTGAACTCACTTATATAGCCCAGGCTGGCCTCAAACTAACAGGAATCATCCTTTCTCACCTTCCCAAGTGCTGCGATTACACACATGTACTACCACACCTGGCTGTTTACTTCTAAATGACCTCCACTTAGCCAGTATCTTTTGGTTTGTTTTACTGACTTACTTCTATTGTGGTCAAAGAACATACTTATATTTGTATACTTATTTGTACTTTTTAAAATTTGTTGGGATTTGGGGGCCGGGGAGATGGCTCAGTACAATAAGCACTTCCCTGGCCAGTGTAAGGGCCTGAGTTCAATCCCCAATTCCGAAAAAAAAAAGTTGGGATTTCTTTGATAGCCCAGTGTATGATCTACTCAATGAATACTCTATGGACACTTGGGGCAAAAAAGTGTCTTCATTTTGTTGTGTAGAATAGTTTCTGAATGTAGGCTGTGAGGGTCTGAACATTTGTGTCCTCCCAAAATGCATGAGTCAAAAACCAGTCATTGCTCCAGTAATGCTCAGAGGTAGGGTCCTTGGGGGTAGTGAGTGAAAGACAGCAGAGCCAACGAGAGCTGCGCTGTTTCCTCCCATGACAAGATAAAGCTAGAAGTTGCCTCCCAGAGCCACACAGCAGACTTCCACCATGCGCTGGATATTTTGTCACCTGATCTCAGATTGCCCTTACAATCACAGATTACAAAACCATGAGGGATACATTTTTGTTCTGTATAAATCACCTGGACTCTGGCACTTTATGCAGTCTGAGCAAAGACACAGGCCAGGCTGACAGATGGGTTTGTTAAGGCCAGCGCTCTGCAACCGAATTAGCTCTCCCTTTTGGGGCTGGCACTGCTAGGGAGGGATCACCCCAAGGCCTCAGGAGTGCTCTGCACAAGCTCTCCCGGTGAGCTACACCTCCCTCAGCCTCTCAGTCCTTTTATCAAAAACTGCAAGTGGGGGCCGGGGAGATGGCTCAATAGAATAAGTGCTTGCCTGGCAAGCACAAGGGCTGAGTTCAATCCTCGGTTCTGAAAAAAAAAATTAAAAATAAAAACCCTGCAAGTGTTTATATTTTCCACTATTCTTGGGTTATTGAAGATTCATTAATTTCTCCTTTGAGCTTGTGCTTTGTGTATTTAAAAGCTACATTTGGTGCACAAGCACTTAATATACTATAGGCCTTAAATTTATCCCTTTATCATTACTAAATGTCCCTCTCTGCTCCTGGAAATACTCCTTGTTCTGATGTCTACTTGTTTGATAATAATACAGCTACTTCTGCTTTCTTAGGGTATGTATCTATGATATATATTTTGTAATCCTCTTACTTTAAACTTATTTCAATTTTTCTTTTATTTATTATAGCAAATATGCACATTTGGTTGCATCTCCAGCATATGAGGTGCTTAGAACTGCTCTTCAGAGTACTTAAGGAAACCTAAACTTTTAATGAAACCAATTCTGAAAAACAGGAGGAAAGGTTCTAATCTATAAAATTACAAGTAAAAGACATTACAGCTGATAACACAAAACACACATAAGAGATTGAATAAGCAAGCACTTATTCTATTGAGCCATCTCCCCGGCCCCCACTTGCAGTTTTTGATAAAAGGACTGAGAGGCTGAGGGAGGTGTAGCTCACCGGGAGAGCTTGTGCAGAGCACTCCTGAGGCCTTGGGGTGATCTCTCCCTAGCTTGAAAGCAACTCAGATAAATCACAAACAACTTCATAGCAGGAAAAAACCAAATACTCTTATGAAAAGTGACCAAAAGATTTGAATGAATATTTATCATTAATCATCTGGGAAATGCAATTCAAAATCACAATGAGATATCATCTCACACCACTTAGAATGCCTATTGTCATAAAAAGAAAAAAACAACCAATGCTAGCAAAGATAGAAAAGGAGAACCCTTATACATTTCTGGTGGGTGTGTAGATTAGTAAAACCATTATGAAAAACAATATAGAAATTCTTCCCAAAAAACTGAATAGAATTGCCGTATGATCCATCAATCCCACAGCTGAGTATTACATAAAGAAAATAAAATCATTATGCTAAAGAGAGATCCGTATTCCCATGTAAATAGTACTATTGCTTGCAATAGTCAGGATACAGAATCAACTGAAACATCAGTGGACACATAAAAGCAGAACATGTGACATATGTGCACAATAGAATACTACTTAGCCATTAAAGAGCATAAAATCCTGACATTTGGAACAACTGTGATAGACTTGCAGGACATTAGATTAAGTGAAATAAGTCAGGCACCGAAAGACAAGTACTACATGACCTTACTCATATGTGGAATCTAAGAAAGTTAATCTCATGGAAATGAGAATACTGTAATGCTTAAAGAGACCAAAGGGTGAGCTATTTTTCAAAGAAAAGTTTCAGTCAGGAGGAAGAATTTTAAGAGATCTATTTACATTGTGATGTTTTATTATTGAAAAGTTTGAGAATCTATCTTAAAGATTCTCATCACAAAAATTATATATGAGTTAGTGCATATGCTAAACAGTATGTTAAAGATCCTTGTTTAACCACTCCACCATATATACATATATCATATTATGCACTATAATGTACAAAATTCTTACCTGTCATTTGCAAAATGAAAGGAAATGAAATCCTTGTCTGCCAATCATTTTTCTAATTCCTACTGACCTATATTCTACTGGTTAAGAATCATTCTGTTTTGGCTCTGGTTTGGTTCTGTCCCATTTGATTGAATGCTGCATATTGAAAGTTGAAACAATAAATATCTGGATTCTTTAAAACAAAGTATTGAGATTTGCTCTATGAAAAGAAATTTAAGTATTTGTTGATCACCTGATCTCTTAAGACTTGTTTTATTTCTTACAAAGCTAGGTCAAAAATCATTTTTATTCAAGAGGCAGCTGAGTCCTATTATAAATCCATGACCCTTATGAATTGCCTGTGAATTCTTGAAGATTATAAGAACTTTCCACTTGGGTTAACCAGAGCTCAAGCATCTCCCTTCTGTCATAAAAGAAAGAAAACACTCCTTGTTGTTTCTTTCTGGCTTTGCAAGGGTTTGCTATGCATTTGCACAACTCGGGACTCATCGAAGTCTCTAGGAAGCTGATTTGGTTCTTAGTTCTCTCCTCCTTGGAACTCTGCATTGCAAGTTCCAGCTAATGTAGCCTCCTTGGATTCTGTCAGCAGGTCCCTCTGTGAAATGGCCTGCTCTCTTAGAAAGACCCGCATTATGCCATTTTCAGAGTGGATCTCCAGGCAGGAAGCCAGCACGACTGTCATAGAATGTACTTCATTTGTTTCCCTTCTCTCAGGAATCAAGTTCTTACACTGCTCTCTGCCCAGTTTGTTTTTTTGTGTTTTTTTTGTGTTTTTTTTGTGGTTCTGGGGACTGAAGTCAGGCCCTTGTGCTTGCCACGCAAGCACTTATTCTACTGAGCTATCTCCTTGGTCCCAAATGGCTAAGGTTTGCAAATCAGGAGGCAGGACATACATCAATTACAATTTAAACCTTACATGGTACAACTATCAGAACTTCTCCAGAAAATGGCAAGGGAAGAGGAAGAGTTTAAGACAATGATTTTTTGAGGAGTTGAAGATGGCCAAATATCAAAAGAACCCAGAGGGAGACACTCAGGGAGAGCGCTGGGCTGGGAGCCCGGCCACTGTATATATGGCAATTCTACTTTCTGATCAGTTGTTTTTTTTTTTTTTTTATAAAACTAACACTACTACAAAATGTTTAAGATCCTTATAAAATCAAGTTCTACAAAAAGGCATTATTACCACAATGCTATAGATGTGGAATATAAGTCCAAGCTCACAAAACTAGGAGAGACAAATCTGAAACTCAACATTAACGCACATTTGTCTTGTTCCACAGGCTCAACTCATACACGCTTTGCCCTCCTCCACTCTCACTGATTAGTTCTGTGTTCTGTACGCTTTGCATCTTCATGTCAACATGAGGTTCAGATATTTCCACTCACTTTATATCTGATAAATTCCATTACTAATTAACTTCTCAAAATTAAAGAAAATTTTGGGGTAACACAGGAATGAGCTGGAGAAAAGAAAAAGAATCAATCACTCTTGAATAAAACACCTTAAATTTGGACTGGGATAACTTATACTCTCAATCATAAGTAGTTTAAATGACACTTGCAAAAGTAACAATAATTATCTATGGAAATAATTATGAAAGCCTAAAAAGACTATTTAAGCATATAAAATATAGCTCCACTTCTGTATTTCAAAACAACATTCCAGTCTAAAATTTACAGCAACTTGGGCATTGAGAAAGAACAGAGTATCATCAGTTCTACATCTAATTTTTGAATGAACTGTCTGCTATGCAAAGACGTTTAGTCATCGAGGTCAGCTGACATGCTGAGGCAATCAATGGAATTGTCATTATCAATGGGTGACTAGATTCTGACGACAGTAATGTGACAGCCTTGGATCATAAAAACCCATTCACAGCAGAAGTGAGAATCTCTGCATATACTCAAATTGTGCTGCCTTAGATTATTCCACTATTCTCCTGACTCTATAAGCATAATCACCTGCAACTAAAGCCTGTACACTTTTTGTCCTTGATATAGCAACTGAGGTAGAAGTGACACAAGCATCTTTTCAGAGGATACTTGAGTTTGGAGATAGGAAGCCACAAGCAACGTAGGAAAGGTCTGACTTCTCCTTAAGCAAACAGCAGTGAATGCCTACTGTGAACTAAGTTTCAAAATTGTGCTTTTATTTTTGGGCTGTATTTAACTCAACCAGACCTTTTTTTAAAAATGACATTTTTAGTATATGATGTAAGTAAAATATAAAACATATGATAAACAAAAATCATGTACTATCTTTAAAGTTGGATGGCAAAGATTTTTGGCAGTAAATGCTATCACGTAAGTTTACATAACCTCTTTTTCTAGTCAACATTTCAGATTCACCTGAAGGAAGAGAGATGATTATGTAAAAAACCAAACAGTAGGAGTTATACTAGACCAGGACAATATATTTTCCCCCTCAGCCACCTTCACAACTTTTGATAAACTAACATGCCCATGCTGAAATACCCCTGTCATTAGTTTTAGAATATTGTTAGTAAACTTTTATATAAATATAAACTTACTGCCTTTCTTCTAATTGTCATAATGGAGAAAGCGGTTCATTAATTCCTGCAAACTTCTAGATTGTAGCCAGAGACATTAAACAATCTTTATATAACCATATGTGACCCAAAACATGTACCTTTCCTTCATCTACTGTATTATTTCATATTTACATGTATATTGGAAATATTTTGTGTTGCATACAGAAGATATCCAAAGTAGATTCATGCGGCGAGCTACATGCCTCGGGCCAGATAGTGTACTGGAATCTACAGAACTCATATTTAAATGTTTGCCATAGTTCTTCCTCGCATGGCTTCATACACGAAAAGCAGCACTTCAGCTGAGCATGGCGGCACCAGCTCTAATCCCGCCCTTTGGGACGTGAGCTGGGGGAACTGAGCACTCAGGTTCCCCAGGCAGCTCAGTTGGAGCCTGCTTGAAAGTGAAACATAAAAGAGGCGTGGGGAGCGCAGCCCCGGGTGGGGATCGGCGCTCGGCCCCAGGACTGGGGTGGGGCCGCACTTTATCAGTATCAAGCAGAGCTTAGCAAGCTTTCATCATTGTGAAAGTGAGCCACATAAAGGGGAAGCATAAGAAAAAGATTTTTCCTCTTTCTACATGACACTCAGATGGCGCCTCCAGGTTTCCAGTAGAATAAATGTGAATGTGTTCATACAAGACAGTGGCATCGTCAGTTGGTCCATCTGACATCTAGGAACCCGTCCTATGTGGGACGCAGACCTGCCTGAAAGGCAGTCCTCGGGCCTTAGCATTCGTTAGACTACAATGAAGACAGGGGATGGAGCCTAGTCAATGAGTGACGCCACTGACTGCGCCTCTGCTGTGTGGAGACCAGACGGCCTGTGCAGCAGCATGGAAAGGTAGCTCTTTTTGTTTTAAGTTTTGTTTCATTTTGTTTGAAACAGGGTCTTATGATGCAGTTCGGGCTGGCCCTGTGCTCACTCTTGTAGCCCCCAGACTGGTCTTGAGCTTATGGTGATCATCTTGTCTCAGCCTCCCTAGGGTTAGGATTGCAGGCCTGGGCCACCACGCCCAGTGCCAGGGTGGCAGAGCTTGTCCCAGGGGTTGAAACTGGGACCTTGAGTTTGCCAGGCAGGCACTTATGCCGCTGAGCTACATCCCCAGCCCAGGAGGTCAGCTCTTGAACTGTCTCCAACATTGCTTTGAATCTTGAAATAAGGAGACATGGTAAGGAAAGGATGAGATAATAAATTTCAAATTTTATTCAGCTATGAATCAATTTGTATAGATGTCAAATGCAAGTTCCTCTGGGGCCTAATTAAATCCTACAAGTATATATTCATGGGGACAATTCTTCTCCAGGGTCAAGGATAAATTTCTGCAATTATGATCAATTAGTTGCCTCAGACCAGATTAGTGCGTTCCCTCAGAGAAGGCTGAAAATGGGTGAGACCTCCCTAGCCTGTCCTCTTGGAAGTATGCATACTCAAATCCTGCTAATTTCTAGGAAGCTGCTCTGACAGACTTTATCAATCACAAAGTCACTGAAAAATAAGGGAGTATCTTACAGAGGAAAGAAGGTCATTCCCAACTTCAACTAAAAGTGCCGCAATACTTCTGTCCAGTCTCTTTTTTAATATATGCAAAATCTGAGCTGAGCAGATTAATTACCAGAACTAACTAGCTATGGCAGAGCCGACCCTTAAAAAGGTCCTGACACCCAATTAAGTGTGACTCTCAATGAAGAGCACTGTCCCTTTGGAGCAAAGGGAGAGTCCTTAATGATAAACAAAAAGGAGGTGCTTCTATGTGAGTCTAACAAGCTTCTACTTACACCTGGACATGTGGTTGAGCTAGTCTCACAATGCAAAATAGAAATGTATATGGCTAGGGAGACAGCTCAGCCACCTAAGTGCTTGCCTGGCAAGCACAAGGACCCGGTTTTCATCCCCAATACCGCATGCCATGCTGGCCCTGGGCCGAGCTGGCAGGCGTGGCGGTGCACGCCTGTAATCCCAGAGTTGGGGAGGCTGAGACAGGAGGCTCTCTGGGCACCTGAGCTGTGTAGTGAGACACTGTACCAGATAAATAGGTAGATAGATAGATAGATAGATAGATAGATAGATAGATAGATAGATAGATATAAATAAAACCTTTTTAAAAAATTTTTTAAAAAGAAAGAAATATTTTTTAGCCTTAAAAAAGGATAATGGCTTACTGTTATTGGACTGCCAAGTTGGATTTTCCATAAACATTTGCTGGTGAGAAGCTGCCCTTGCCATAAAGAACTAGTCCCGAGCAGAAGCGCTTCACTGCAGCAATATTAAGCAAGAGAATTCCTGCCTCTTTTAATCATCTATTCAAGGCCACATAACAGAAAAAAAGAAATGACACTTACAAGAAAGTGGCTAATATTAGAAACAGAATTTAATATTTCACTGACCCACAAATACCAATGTAAGCAACTTAAAATAATATTTTAAAAATCTAAGTTATGCATAAAGAAATCCTATTGCTGGTGTAGTTGAATTTAGCTTTAGCTGCTCGAATTCAGCATTAGGAAATTTTTCATAAGAAAAGTGATATCTCAACTGGTCATTTCCAATTTCAAACAAAATAGTACAGCTGGAAAAATATACATATTGGAATTTATAAAATCCCCATGAAGAGAGAAAGGATGTTTCCTTGCTGGAAGTGAATGTGGCAAAGCCATTAGGCCCTGTCATAATCTAAACTGAAGCCCGATACCTTTACCCTGCTATTAATGTGGAAACAGTGACTTAACAGGTAAAAGCGATTCCTGGGAGCCCTCTTCGGCTTGTAAAACGCCACATCGAAGATGCCACAGGATTAGCATCCAAAAGAAGCATTTAAAACAAAAAAAGAAATGGACAACATTTATTCAATCGTGCTTTACAAATGTAAAATAAGAAGTCATGCTTTAAAGCAATTTTCAGAAGAAAGTAAATATCTCTTTGAACGTACAGAACATTTTTACTATTTCAGTGACACTAACATAGTGGCCAGTACCATGATTCTCTAAGCATAAGTATTTCTATTCTATTCTTAGAAGACAAAAAATGGGAGCTTGGGTGAAAAGGTCATTAATTATTTTCTCCTCTGCTTCTACTTTTTGACTACGCATCTCTCGGGTGTTCAGTGAAGAATTGTTTTTAAAAAAATATCTTGAATTTTTCTCATGGAAGAGGACAGTATAAATGAAAGATCAGTAGCTTATGGCTAAGTAAATATTGCTCAAAAAATGCTGATGATGTACGAAAAGGAAAATACATACCACTGATGACCTCTACCAAATTTCAGAGCTTCAACAAAAGGAAAAAAACTGACAGAGGGAAGAAGAAAGAGAAAGTTGGTAAAAACTGAGTCGTGGACTTGACTTTCAATTCCAAGGGATATTTTTTCCTGCAGTAAAAACAAATTTATATATTTACACAAATTTTCTATAATTCTCTGCATTTTTATATATTTTTTATTGTACTATTATTCCATCAGTCACTAATCTATGGATTAGCTACAACAATTTTTAAATACTGTATTTAATTATCTTAATTCTTGCAACCTGATTTGCTTTTTAATAAAACAATATGAATATAATTTTATTTTCACTTTCCTCTATGAAAGCGTGTATCTTAATGGTGGCAGGATATCACTAGACAGTGTGTCTATGACTTTCACATGGTGTTGGAAGAGCTAATTACTTACTGAAATAGCACAGAAAAGAAAAATGTGGCTGTTATGTCCTATCTCAATAATCTGTCTCCTCCATAATGCCAGGGACTCTAACAGTTCGTAGCATAAGGAAACTCATCTTACTATTTTGTTTTGATTGATGCGTACTCAAAAAATATTTATGGAGCATTTCTATTTATTTTTATTTTTGAGTACTGTATTTTGCAAAGACAGTATATCTCACCCACGTGGTTCTCATTATTTGATCGTGAAGAATTAAGAATATTCCAGAGCTTTTATCTTTTGTTAGTTCAACCACCTAACTTTCCTAAAAGTTCTTTCCTTTCCACCAGATATCATTTGTAACAAACTGACAGCTAACATACTTGTTTAATTTTAAGACAGGCATATCCTCCAAACACTTATTCAACAAAATAATGTTTTTTTTAATGTATTTAGTACAGGGTCTGTCTACGTAAACTGGACTTGTAGCGACTGTCCTGTTTTCAGCCTCTCAATTGCTAGGATTACAGGGGCGCACCACCATGCCCAGTCTCAATCACTGTCTCAGTGCACCCTGGGGGCAGGGCCGGCACAGCACACTGGGGATTGAACCCTGGCCACTGTGCTTTGCCTAAGCAGGCACAATAGTCGGCTGAGCTATATGGCTAGCCCTTCAACCAAATAATTTTGGTCTTGTTGTAACAAAGGGAACCATAAGATAAGAGCCATCTTTATCCAGGGAGGCACTGATAGAAGTCCCACAGAGAGAAATTCTCCTTCTGAAGAAGCATAATTACCATTTCTCTAAGAAAATTTGAGTTTCATGTGTTGAGATACAGGACAGTAAAACTTTTCTAACAGTTTGTCAGTCACTATGGATACGTAAGATATTCCAAATGCCAGCCAAGCAACCTGAGGCTGAGCTACGTAGCAGGGTCTCTGTACATGGACAAAGGGAAATGCCACATATCTTTGTCCCAGAAGCCTTTGCTCAGCTGCTGTGTGCTGCAAACTTTTGTCCCACAGGTGTACAAAGTATCTGCAAAGAAGGTTGTGTGTTACAGGGGACAGATGTAGGGCAATACTTCTGGGAACTTTCTTTCTTGTGTATCATTAATTTCCCTGCCCACTGGATCCTCTTACAAACACACTTGTTCCTCCTATTTGAACCACCCTTTAACCTCTCTTCTTATTCTAACTACTTCCAGGTCTGAGTTCCACTGTACAGCCGAAGTCTTCTCCTGAGTTATCTGTTCTCATTCTCTCTCTTATTACTCTTGAACTCCCACTAATCCTACCATGACATCACTGCTTCACTTACATTACTTTTACTGAGACCAACAACGATCATTTCTTTGCTAAATCTAGGGACAAATCAAACGGTTGAGTCCAGGTAACAGTTGCCTCAGTTCATCGCCTGTTTCTCCTTAATACCAGGCATTTTCTTGACTTCCAGGACACACACTGTCCTGATTTTCCACCACCTTACTGGCTGGTCTTCTCAGCTTCTGGGATGGGTTCTTTTTATCGCCCTGAATTTCTGTAGTTTCAAATCCCAGAACTGTTGTGCTTGATCCAGCACTCAGCATCATCCATTTGTAATACCACTGAAACTTTGTGTGAAATATCATTTTTAATATCACAATTCCAAGTTTTGTTCGTCTGGCCCAAATCCTTCCCCTGAACTCCCGACATTTACATATCTGTCTGATTCACATTTTTATCATATCCACACGGATGGCTAATAAGTCTGACTTAATGTAGCTGAAGTTGACCTCCGAATGTTGTCCCTAAAAACCTGTGATTCTGTGGTTTCTTCTGTCTCACAGAATGGAAATCTCAGTCTTCCTGTCATGAAGGTTGAATCCTCCTTAATTTCTTTCTCTCACTTCTCACATCCAATTCATTAGCAAGTTTGGTTCATTCTACTTTTAGAACATGGCCAGCACCTCACCTCACCTCACCTTCCCTGCCACTGCGCAGGCCTATGATACGTGTCCTCCCTCCCAATCTAACAGCTTTCCAACCTTGTTCCTGGGCCTCTCTGGATTATACTATCCAGAAACCAGAGGGATTCTTAAAAAGTTTTTGTCAAAAAAATTTATAAACTTTGTATATAATTTACAAGCAAAGTCTTTATCAAGGTGTATGATCTAGCTTCATAGTGTAACACACACATAGACAACAATCCTTACCCTACCTCTAATTTTTATCATATATCATTACACTATTTGTTTAGTCACAGACACACACACACACACACACACACACACACACACACACACGAAGGTAAATTAAATGAAGGCAGAAGTGTTTAACTCTTCTGTTCTTCAACTCACTGATATGTCCTCTGTGTTAAAAACTCAAAAGTGCCTGGCACATAGCAAATGTTCAACAAATATCTACTAAATTAATTAATTAATTAATGAGCTTGGTGTTTTAAGAATGACCTTATTTGCATATCTGTTAGACCTGGTAAAGCAAACCAATCATACTCTCTATTAGCATATGTCCAATGAAAATGTCACATAATCAAAATACTATTGATCAGTTAAACAACATCATCTTATTTCCTATAAAAAATATTTCCTATTGAGGCAAATGAGTCCAGTACAGATTCTCCATCAGAGCAGTGTGGCAGAGCAGAACCTTGGAGCATGAATGGGAAGAGAGTCAGGTCCCTGGGTCGCCCTAGGAGAGCTACTGGAGGCCGCTTCCTCTACTGGCTCATCTACTACAATGTCTCAGCCCTTACCTAACTTGTCAGAGCTACTTTTTTTATCTTTTCTCTTAGAGATTCAGGCATGTGAAGTAATTATTTCCTCCAAGTGGGTATGCCTAGAACTTTGGGTTTATTGGATAAAATGACAGTAGCAGAAGTACTAATGCAAACCCAGCACTTGTGCCGAAGGTCATCGACATCTTGCCCACATTTTGCTGTGAAATGCCCACCAATTGTAGGCAGAAGGCAAAGGCATCACCTGATCATACAGCCGATGAGACTTGTGCTCAGTGCAAAGGTAAGACGGCCCGTCATCTGACACGGTAAGGGGCAGAGCTTATGTCTGCCAGCCCTCCAAACTTCCAGCTAATACAAATAACCTGTAAACTTATTAAAAGTATTAATCTCCAGGATACTTCCCAGAAGAGTTTTAGTCATCAGCATCTGGGTGGAGTTGGGAATTCAAGTTTTTAGAGGACTTCGAGCAGCTCTATTCATAAGTCTTGGAGACAAGACACCAATTATTCTGCAACTCCCACAGGAATTTTGGTGATCACAAATTAAAAACCACAAAGAGAACTGTTGATCTAGAGAGTGCTCCCACTGCACTCGACCCTGCTAAGCAAGATGAAAGCCCTTGTCAACTACATCATGCTACACAGCAGGTTGTCACAGCTGTCACAGACACACAGATGTGGGTTGTTGTGTTTAAATTTCATTTATTTTACATATTAGAAACAGTCAACTAGTTTCTCAGGAGCATTTACCTCCCTCAAGTTAGGCCTTTGTTAAGGTAACACTCAAAATTATAACTGAAAAGAGAGAAAATGGTTCTAAGCGAGTTCATTTTTTCAGCATAACTTGTGGGTAGAAGGCAATCTTTCCCCATCCCACGGTGAATACACACCTTGACTTCTCCCAACGGGCATCAAGCAGTGTGATGCCTGGTCAGGAAACACACAGAGAAAGTGAAGTAAGTATGCAGTGTGTGCCTCTCACACGGACTCAGCCTCCTCATTGCAGAGACCAGTAAAGAAACTGGAATAATATGTAAGGAATACGTGAATACAATGGATAGTCATATAAAGATACCATTGTGCGTGTACAAATTAATTAAAATGATGGCCACAGAGAAAAGCAATGTGGTGCATCAGAGAGAGCACAGAGTTTGGAGCTGGCAACTCAGGAATAAAATCTCCTCATTTGATAAAAGTTCAGAATCTTCATTTGACAAAGACTGTCATTGTATAAAATCTATTCATGGAATGATTGTGAGGTTAAAGTGGGGTATTTCACAAAGGAAAGGATGAAAAGTGAAGACGGTTCCTCACATGGGGCTAAACTCACATGTATTTTGATGACTAACTCTAATCTCTAGAGGAAGAATTCAGCTGAAAGTCATTTTGTTCTTAGTCTTCGAAGCATAAGGTTTGTCTCTGGATAGCAGTTCTACATGCTGATGAGAGCAGTCATACAGTGATCGTTTTACTACCAATCACATGGACCCCTTACCAGTTCTAAAGTTCCAATTTTTTAATATGAGCTTATCCAAAATCTTTAGACAACTTATAATTGAGGGAAATGTCAGCTTTTCTTCATATCGTGTTTTCCTCACAAATCACATTTCTTAATCTCTTGTACAAAAAGATTAAAAATTGAGGCTCCTTCAGTTCTTATCTAGGCTATCTAATCCCTTGAATAAATATGACCTTCTTTAAATTATTTTTAGAAAGCCTTTGGAAATGAAGATTCAGTCAGCCACAACATGAACAGTGAAGTTCTTTATGCTGCGAAACACCTAGTCCAAGCATAGGCCAAGAAAACTATATCTTTTTCTGCCTGGAATATGGGTAGGAGAAATAAGGAAAAACCATCAAACATTATAAATGTTATACCTGGAGCTAGAAGAATTTTAAGAGATAAATCTTAGCTATTTTATTTTCTCCTGCAAAGGAAGCTGTTAAAACCAAAAGAAACAATGGCCCCTGTACTCACTCAGAGTAAAAAAGCAAGATTTTTAAATAGACAATGAGGTACAATGGGGTGCAGCTGTCCAAGATACACTGCAACTGCATGACCTTTCTGATTGCTCTTCTTTCCATTGAATTCTAACCCTTTCCCCACCTGCACTGGGCTCATGTTCTCTTTGTCGCCAGTCTTACTTCGAAACTTATCTCTTCCACAGGGTCTTTTCCTAAACTCTAATGAAAGCTTTAAACCTATCTCCTTTCAGCCTCACAATTTGCTTAGCACTCAGCAATTTCTAACGTACTCTTTGCGTATTTCTTTGTTTGGTGCTTGCATCTCCCTAACAGAAAACTAACCACGATCTCTATTATCTTTGCTTTTGGAATTTCTAGAATCAACACAGTCCTATATCTGAATTAACAGAGTCCTGTGTTTTGAATCATAGGACAAACATCTACTCTCTGAATGAATGAGTGGAGAACTAGTGTTCTAAGTATGAATGATTCAAAGAAGCTCCCACCTAATATGAGTCAGTACTAAGCAGGTGGAGACACCAATGTGCATCTTTTCACACAAATTAAATAAGATGGCAGTTGCAAACTAAAGATTTACCAATACAATTCATGTTCTAATGTGAAACACAAGCCTACCAATATTTATACAGATCTTTATTACTCAGAAAAATGCTTTCTTTTAGTCCTCTCCCCCATCTTGCAAAAATAGCATCTCTAAATTGTCGGTTACAAACCCGATGCTCAAAGCTACTGAAGGAAAATGAAGTTGAACTCGTAAAAGTTATTATTAAAGATGAAGAACTGCCCTCTAAAAGATTTTGTAGTAATGAAAAATCTAAAAGGTACAACAGATACTGTTAAAGGGAAAAAGATGTTCAATGTGAAGGAAAAACTGGGATAAGGAAAAGGACAAATGGAAGAAGGGAAAAAGATATATTTGGGTATATATGCAGAATAGTTAGGATAATTGTATGGTCAAATTCTACTGGTCTTTTGAAAGGAGCAGTTAATGCTTACAGTTTTTCCTCTGATTTTTTTTTCTTCTTTTGAATTCATATAACTTACTTGTTATTTTTTTAAACAAATCTTACACATTTATATCTGGTAATGTGAACAACTAATTTGAAGACAGCATCATGTAATACAGCAACCATGATTGAATTCCTATTGCTTTATTTAATGAAATCTTCATATATATATATATATATATATATATATATATATATATATATATATATATATATATTACAGGGTCTCACTACACAGATTGGACTTGTACTGATCCTACTGTTTTCAGCCTCCCAAGTGCTGAGATTACAGGGCTTGCCTCCATGCCCAGTCTCAATTGCCTTCTCAGTGCACTCCAGGGGCAGGGCCAGCATGGCATGCAGGGGATCAAACTCCGGTTCCTGCATCTTCCTAAGCAGGTGCTTTAATCTGCTGAGCTATCTGGCTGGCCCTCTTTAATGAAATCTTATATTGTTTTTAACCCCATTTTTCCCTTATATCTCTATTTTGTATTATTTAAAATAAAAAATATTGTGCTAAATATTGCCCTGAAGAATTTCATGTATTCACAGATCTCCTATTATTAACTATTCAAAAAACATTAAACTTTAGTGTGTCTACAAATTTCAGCTGAATTCATAAAACATAAAGCAAAATTTTACATAAGGTAAAATTTTGTTTGATATTTATACCTGTAATGGTTGGTGCATTGTGTAAATTTGAAAAGTCTAGAAGTTTCTGAGAAGTTTAGAAGTTCAGAAGTTTAAGTGATTCATCAGCAGGGCAGAGTCTTTGCTTTGTAAGTACCCTCATTCTGTGCAAAAGGAAGGCATGGACATGGTATGAGTGCAGCACCCATCCTATGGGGGTAGGATCCTGCCTACAATACAAAGAGAAAAAGAGGCTTCCCCCCTCCCACTGTTTTACTTCTGTTCCTTTTGCTGTCTTCTGCCACCTTAAAGTGTTGTTCCTGCACCATGTGCCACCCTGCCTTGGAGTCAGCTGATTATGGACTGAAACCTCCACAAGCTATGAACTAAACAAGCCTGTCCTTCCCTAATTTTGGGTGCTAGTCATTTTGTCTTGTCAATGAGTAAGAAGTAACTAAGACAATCCTTCATTTAGTCTTAAGCTTTTATTAACATAATCTGAAATCCAAGAATAGTAGCATAATAAAACAATTTACTTCTACATATTTTGATTTTTTAAAGTATGTCTGTGTGTGTGTGTGTGTGTGTGTGTGTGTGTGTTATCCTTCTTGTTGTGTCTGTCTGTGTAGCTTTGCTTTGTTTGGATTTGAGAAGATTTACCAATCTCAAAGATCCTGGCCTACCTTGAAAAAAATAGTGACAAAAAGGCTTGTATGTGAAAATCTAAACAAAAAATCGCCAGTGAAAATACAAAAAAAAAAAAAAAAAAGAAAGAAAGAATAAAAGAAGAAATTTTACTTATCTTCACTTTTTTGAAAAAAATAAATTAAAAAAAATAATTATTTGAGAAGAACTTTGGCAGACTCTGGGCAGCCTGCGGGAATATGGTAACCTCTGACCTTCCTTAGGCCCCCGTGTGCAGGTATGGAGCTTCTACTGGTGCAATCCAAACTTTTAAGAATTTAGGAGGACTATGAGTGACCTGAGGGGTTCAGGAGAGCTGTGATCTGTGGGCCCAGTGCAAGCAGTTGGGGAGCTTTCCTGGAAACATTTAAAAACTTTGGCAGACTCTGGGCAGATTTAAGGACTCTGAGTGATTACTGAGGACTTCAAAAATGACAAAACTTAGGAGAAAAAGTCAACCTCAGTCCTCTAGCCCATCCAGAACAAATACAGAAGACAAAGACATACAAGAACTTGGAAATCACAAACCTGAAATCTCTGAAATGACAACAACTGAAATAAAGAATCAAGTCCATTAGGCTATAGAAGAAATAAGATCAGAAATAATCTCTCAGATCCAAAAAGAAATGACAATAATGGTGAAAGAATTGCTCAGCACAGCTAAAGGAGACACAGATTAAAAAAAATAGAGGAGAATAGAAAAATGAGGGAAACACTGAATGATCAATACATGAAAGAATTAGGATGCATAAAACAGATTCAGACAGATATCCAGGATGCTAAGAATTCCATTGAAAGTTTGCAAAACTGCTTCAATGAAATTGAAGATAGATGTTCAGACTTGAGGACAATGGTGCAGATAATGAATATGAGAGAAAAGATCTCTTAAAACTAACAAGGAGCCAGGAAGTAACAATTCAGCAACTACAAGACAATGTAAAGAAAAATAATATAAGAATATTTGGTGCCAATGAAACAGTGGAAGACAGCACAAATGACATAAAAAGACTATTTGCGCAAGTACTAGCAAGAAATTTTCCAAACATGAGAAAAGAGACTGACATACAGGGGCCAGGGAGATGGCTCAATAGAATAAATGTTTCTCTGGTAAATGCAAGGGTCTGAGTTCAATCCCCAGTTCTGCCACAAAAAAAAGAAAAAGAAGGAAAGAAAGAAAGAAAGAAAGAAAGAAAGAAAGAAAGAAAGAAAGAAAGAAAGAAAGAAAGAAACTGACATACAGATAAGCAAGGAATATACAACTCCACTGGCCATTACCATAATAAATCTATTACTAGACACATAATAATCAAGATATCAGAAATTCAGCAAAGAATAGAATATTAAAAGCTGCTAGAGATAAGCAGATCACCTAGAATGGAAAGCCCACGAGAATCATGACAGATTTCTCAACACAAATCATCAAATCAAGATGAGATTTCAGTGTAGTATTTCAGGTCCTGAAACAAAATAACTTCCAACCCAGATTAATGTACCCTGTGAAACTATCTATCACATTTAATGGCAAAATAAGATCCCTCGATGACAAAGAACATTTGTAGAAATTAATAACTACCAAACCAACCATACAAAGAGTACTGACAGATATTCTAGAAAGAGACAGAAGTGATTACAGCTTCAGCAACAGAAAGGAACCACCAAACAGAGCAAGTAATTAAAAAAGAGGGAAAACAACATGACAAAGTTAAGCCCATACATATCAGCTATAACCAACAGTGTAAACTGTCTCAATTCACCAATCAAAAGAAACAGACTAGCAGAATGGATCAAGAAACAAAATCCAACAATATGCTTGCATGTAAGAAATGCATTTAACTCTAAATGAAATTCACAGACTAAAAGTCAAAGGATGGAAAACAATCCTCCCTGCCACAGGAAATCAGAAAAAAAGGATGGATAGCTATCCTGGTTTCTGACAATATCAACTTCAAACCAAAAATCATTCAAAGGGATGAAGAAGGTCACTACATACTTGTTAAGGGAAAACTTCAAAAGGAGGAGATAACAATTATAAATATATGTGCACACAATATGGGAGGATTCACCTACATAAGACAAATTTTAATACATGAAAAATTAAATGAGCAATAATATAATAGTAATGTGAGACTTTAACATGCCACTGTCACAAAGAGGTAGATTAACTAGGCAAAAAAATCAGGAAAGAAATAACAGAACCAAACCAAGAATGAAAAAATTGACTTGGTAGACCATCACAGTGTTTCACCCAGAAACAACACAATAAACATTCTTCTCAGCTGCACACAGGACAGTCTCCAAAATAGACAATATACTAGCACACAGAGCACTCTTAAGTAAATGTAAGGGAAGTGAAATTATCCCGAGCATACTATCTGACCACAGTGCAATAAAACTAGAAATTATTAAGGCTGGCACGATAGCTCAGCAAACTAAGAACCTGCTTAGGAAAGCACATGGACCAGGGTTCAATCCCAGACACGACATACTGCACCCACACACACTGAGATAGCCTGTGTAACCATACACCAGGTGTAGTGGTTCATGCCTGTAATCCCAATGCTGGGGAGGCTGAAAATAGGAGATCACTATAATTCCACACTTCATAGTAAGACCCTGTATCAAATACATAAAAAACAACAAAAAACCTATAAATTATTGATAAAAGAAACTACTAAAACACCATAAAGGTGGGCAAATTGAATAACAACCTCCTAAACAACCAGTGGGTCACAGATGAAATTAAAGAAAAAATTCAAAAATATTTACAATCAAATAAAAATGCTGATACAACCTACCACAACCTGTAGGATGCAATGAAAACCATCTTTTTTTTCTTTTTTTAATTTTTTTAATTTTTTATTTTTTTTTATTTTTTGGCAGTACCAGGTATTGAACTCAGGACCTTGTGCTTGCCAAACAAGCACTGAAAGCCATCTTAAGAGGCAAATTTATAGCAGTAAATTCACACATTAGGAAAACAGAAAAAGCCCAAATAAACGATCTTATGTTGTACCTTAAGCTCCTAGAAAAGGAAGAGCAAGTCAAGTCCAAAGTTGAAAGAAGGCACAAAATTATAAAAATTGGTGCAGAAATTAATGCATTGGAGATAAGAAAATAATACAACAAATAAATAAATCAAAGGTTTGGTTGCTTGAAATAATAAATAACATCGATAAACTCCTAGAAAACCTAATCAAAAAAGGAAAGAAAAGACCAAATTCATATAATAAAGAATGAAAAAGGAAAAATCACTACAAACTCTAGAGAAATTCAGATCATCAGTGTTTGCTTCCAAAATCTTTATTCTCAAAGGATGGAAAGCACAGAGGAAATGGTTTCTTAGATACATATGAAATCTCAAACCTGAAACAAAAAGATCTACAAATTCTGAATAACCCAATAACGAGAAACACAATTGAAAATGTAATTTAAAAAAAAAAAACAACTCTACCAACAAAGAAATCCCAGGTCCCAATTAAGTCACGACAGAATTTTATAAGAAATTTAGGGAAGATTTAATGCCAACTTTTCTCAAACTCTTCAATAAAATTGAAAGGGAAGCAGTTCTCCCAAATTCATTCAGGTAGGCAAGAATTACTCTGATTCAGAAACCAGAGAAAAAACCAACTAAAAAACAGAAGTATAGGCTAATCTCCCTAATGAATACAGATGCAAAAATCCTCAATAAAATACTAGCAAATGGAACGCAGCAAATCATCAAGATCATACATGATGACCAAGTAGGATTCATTCCAGGAATGCAGGCATGGTTCAACATACACAAATCCATAAATGTAATATAAATATATCAATAGAACCAAGAACAAAAACTACATGATCATCTCAATAGATAAATAAAATGTTTTGACAAAGTCCAGCACTCATTCATGATAAAAAAAAAAAAACACCTACAGAGAATCGCAATAAATGGTCTATATCTCAACCCAATAAAAGTCATCTATGAGAAGCCAATAGCCAACATTATACCAAATGGGCAACAACTGAAGGCCTTCACTTTAAAATCAGAAACAAGACAAGGATGTCCACTGTCTCCACTCCTATTCAATATAGTTCTGAAAACATTAGCTAAATCAATTAGATAAGAAAGAAATAAAAGGAATATGGATTGGAAAAGAAGTAAAATTATCATTATTTGCAGATGACATGATATTCTACATAGAGGAACCCAAAAACTCGACCAAGAGTCTTATAGATGTAATAACCAAATTCAGCAACATAGCAGGATACAAAGTCAACACCCAAAAGTCAGTAGCATTTTTGTACACAAACAATAAACACACTAACAGAGGAATCAGAAGAACCATGCCTTTCACAATGATGTCCAAAAAACTTAAATACTTAGGAATCAATCTTAAAAAGGACATAAAAGACTTATACAGTGTGTAGATGCAGAGTGTAGACCAGGGATTGAACACTGGTCCCTGCACTGGCCAAAGCAGGCATTTAGTCTGTGGAGCTGTCTTGCCAACCTATCACCCTGTATTTTAAATTTCCACTCAGTAGATAATCTACTGTAATCACAACTTATTTTTTATTTACTTAATGATCTTAACATGCCAAAATTAACAACACAGTAAAATTAATAACTGTGTGTCCCATTTTTATACAGAAAATATCCTTAATTTATTCTTGAAGCTCTATGGCATATGCAATATAGTACTCTGAGAAAAGAGATTGAAGAGGATTTGGAAAAATGGAAAAATGTTACATGCTTCTGGATAGGAAGAATTATTGTAAAAATGGCCATGCTCCCAAAATCATTATACAGATTCAACATAATGCTAATTAAAATACTATACCTCACAGGGCTAGCAAAAACTTTCCCAAAATTGATCTGGAACCAGAAGACACTCAGCATATCAAAAGCAATCCTAAGAAACAAAGAAAAGGCAGAAGGTTACACAATTCCTGACCTGAAATTATAATATAAAGCTACTGTGATAAAATTAGCATGGTACTGGCATATAGACAGACCTGAGGATCAATGGAACAGAACAAAAGATGCAGACAAGATTGCCAACACACTCAGCCACCTTATGTTTGATAAAGGTGCCAAACATGCTCACTGGTAGAAAGATAACCTCTTTAATAAATGGTGCTAGAAAAACTGGATTTCCATATATCAAAGCCTTCAACTAAAACCATACCTATCACCAGGCACAAATCTACAGTAAAAATGGATCAAAGATTTATATATTGAAACAGAAACACTAAATCTTCTGGAGGAAAATGTAGGTACAAATCTTAAAGACATAGGGGTAGGTAGAGATTTAATGAACAAAAACCAAACTGCATGGGAAATACTTCAAACAATCACTAACTGGGATCTCATCTTTTTGAAAAGTTTCTGCGCTTAAAAGCAAATCTCAAACAAAGTGAAAAGAAAACTCACAAACTAGGAAAAATTAGAGCTGACAGTCTAAGGCCTTCTAACTAGAACATATAAAGAATTAAGATAATTCAGGCCCTCAAAATTCAAAGACCCAATCCAAAAATTGGCATCTGAGATACCATCTCACCTCTGAAAGAATGGATAACATCAAGAAATTGGACAAAAACAAATGCTAGAAGAGCTGTGTAGAAAAAGAAGCCCTTCTCCACTGCTGACTGGAGTACAGACTGGTACAACCACTATGGAAACTAGTGTGGAGATTCCTTAAAACACTAGGTTTGGAGATCCCATTCAAGCCAGCTATTCCCCTCCTGGGTATTTTTCCAGAAGAACTGAAACCCTCATACTACAGCAATGTATGTCCACCGATGTTTATAGTAGTGCCATTTATCATAGTTAAACCCTGGAAACAACCCAGATGCCTACTGCTTGAAGAATGGATAAAGAAGATGTGGTATTTTTATGCAATGGAGTATTATTCAGCTATAAATTTAAGTCTTTTGTCAGTAAATGGATGCAACTAGAGAACATATTCTTAAGTGAAATAAATCAGACACACATGTGCAAATATTGTATTGTGTCTTTAGTGTGAATACCTGAAAGAGAAAAACAGAATCTGAAGGGTACAACAGATACTTGGAATATGGAATTAACTTATTCAAAATGAAGAAGTTACTGAGCTCAGGAGAAGGGGTGGGAGGAAAAGATTTATCTATGTATGCAAGCAGGATGATTTGTACAACTATACTGTTTGTTTTGTCTACTTTTTTGAATTGTTTGTCTTCCTAATTTCTTACACATTTCCTTTTTTTCTTTTTCCCTCCAATTCTACATGCATATATCTGGTAATATGAATAACTGGAATACAATACTATGTATTACAACAAGTCATATTACTTTAAGTGGAATTCTGTATAACTTGTGATTTTTTTCTGTTTCAATTCTAATTTGTATTCTCTTTTAAAAATAAAAAGTAGGGGGCCAGGAAGATGGCTCAGTAGGTTAAGTGCTTCCCTGGCAAGCACAAGGGCCTGAGTTCAATCCCTGGTTCTGCCAAAAAAAAAATAAATAAATAAAAATAAAAATAAAAAGTAATTAGTTGAAGAATTTGCAAGGATTATCCCAAGAAATTCCACTAATTTTCAGTAGTATCCTTTCTTCTACTCGGATGGATCTCTCAAATTATGTTTCTGCCAACCCAAGGAGCTAGGAAGAGAAAATCCTAGCAGACTCCTCTGCATAGTGAGCTACAGCCAGAAGGACCAGGTGGAGAATTTTGCTGAGGCCATTATTTAGGTTCCAAAGGCAGCAGGGTCTTAGATAGCAATGAGCTACATGAAATCACAAAGCCAACCTGTGGCAATCCTACTGCTATAACTTTCCCTTCCAAATATTTTAATATGATATCATTTGCACTTCACATAATTTAAGAATAGAAGAGAGATGGTTCCCACAAAGACTTGCACAAAGCACCCTCAGATGAGACTACCTCGATTTTGACTTGCCTGCCACTTGTTTTCCTCGGCACTGTAGTTTAGATTTTTGTTAAACTTAGTCAAGAATCCTCCAGAGTACAAGATGATTTACTTGGATAAGACTATTATATAAACACAATATGCTACAGAAAATGAGGAGATTAACCTGTATCAATGAGTTCTGGACAAATAATTTACAAAGTTCACAATTTAAACAAAAGGAAATTTGATTTATAATTGAATTTTAAAGGAAGATAATTCTTAGAACATAAAAGGAAATATCTCTTTGTTACACATTCCAGGAATCTGGTAAGTTTTCAGTTTGTGAATCTTCATATTTTTTTCTAGCAGTTTATAAACTGCAGAATGTGTCTTGCCTATTTCCTCTTAAATCCACTCCAATGAAGCAGATAGAAAAATCTAGTAGTTCTGCTGAATACAGTCTTTATGTGTACTTGTAGGACATTCATAGGCATGTGAAGACAAGAAATTGGTCAGACCTGGTGACCCAAAATATGAGAGAACCTGAGGCTGCAAGCTATAATGAAGATACGTGTGATGGTCTGATTGGTGCTCTAACCACACCAAGATTCAGACAGTGAACTCCTTGGCCCATGACAATGACACTGGGAGGTGGGACTGTGATAAACTCATGAAGGCAGAGTCCTCAGGAGGGATTGATGTTCTCATGTGAGAGGTCCCAGAAAGTGGCCTTGCTTCTTCCTCCCCAAGAAGACACAGAGAAGGCACGTTCCTTGAGAAACAGCGCATAGTCAGACCCAAGATCTTCTGGCACCTTGATTACGGACTTCATGCTCCCCAGACTGAAAAACAAATGTGGTGCTTATAAGCAACCTAGGAGTTTGTTCCTTTTTTGTTATAGCAACAACAGTGGACTAAGACACTATCTTAAGTGAATGTCTTTCTACCACAGCTAGATATATAATCTTTTGAAATCCAACTAAAAAATTCCCCTATTGCTAAACCACAAATGAAAACTCACAAAAGTGAAACAGAAGTAAGTTAATATACAAGAAAAATGCACCAAGTCTGGAGCCTGTTCTTTGTTTAATGCTCTCACTATGAAGACATTTAGGCTTAAGTTTACTAAAATGTATCTGGAGCAAGAAAATATATGATGCCCCACACCACATAGTGACCCAGCAGCCATCATTATTGAAGTAGTACATATACCAACTATAGGAAAAAACAAAGAGAAGGATTACTAATTTTGTAATTAGCAAAAAAGTGTGCAATAAAACACATACAGTTCAATAGCTCTAAACTTTAACCATATACCCAAAAACTATCAAATGTCACGAATCAATCTGTAAACTTGCAAATAAAAGATTTTTTTAGTACCCTGAGAATCCTTAAAAAAAATAGGGGAAAAGACTAAAAAACAAATATAGGATCTTGGGGTACAAGTGGACTGTCTGTATCTTCAGTGTATTAAGTTACAATATTTAAGTCATTCTAGGTAGTGAAATATCAACTACCAGAACTTGCAGAGAATTATGTAACAATCATCCCTGAAATTATATTATTAATTCTAAATTTGGGTATTTTTTACACAGGTGTTTTCTCCCAAAACAACCTAAAATTGGGCTCCTGATTCAGCTGGACAGAGATGAACAGCAAGGAAGTTTTCTACTTCACAGCTTAAAATGGAAAAACTACATTTCCTAGCAGGGCATGAGAACAAAAGATAGTCTAATGATCCACTTTTAGAACACTATAGTATAAACTTGCAATTAATAAAATGTAAACTGGGTGCCACAGGAGCATGTACTCAAAATCACTGTGGGGTTTCTCATTGCTGCCCCAGTATCCACGTTACGCACATCACTTGGCAGGTTGTCACAGTGCACCGGGGAAGCCCCAGGGAGAGCTCTATTAACAGAATGTGAGCTGGGTCATCTGCTCAAACGGGGCTTTGTTGACATTGAAATGCATGAGCAAATTATATTTCCTTTGCATCTTATTTCTCAACCCTTTCACTTTTGACCTAAACAACTTTCCAGGGTTCTTTTTTTCTCAGTGGCTTCAGAGTTTGAACTTTCTTGATCAAACATCAAAACTGATTATCATTAGTATTATAGAACATGTGCAGGAATAAATCTACTCTTAGAAATAATGCCTTAAACCTATGTAAAACTCATGTGAAGATGAAACAGTTCAATCACACCTACCAGCCTAAATAATTTTACTAATATTTCAGTACTTATAGAAAATAATTACAGATGAGGTCCATTTTGTAAATGTACTTCATTTAACTGAACTATTTGGGGAGGTGCAAACGAAGGTAATTTTCAATATTCATTGACTGTTTTAGGAACAGCAATTAACTTACAAGTAGCAACTATGCATGTTTTTATTAGAACACGCATCTATTATTAGTGTGAACTTTTGCTGGAAGGTCCACAAATTTTTTATGAGCACACATTTCTATTACTAATATAACCTGCTGAAGGAACATACAGATGTTTTTATTAACACACATATCTATTGTAACACTTTCACTTTTTTATGTATTTGGTACAGGGTCTCACTGTGAAGCTCAGACTCATAGTGATCCTCCTGTTTCAGCCTCCCCAGCGCTGGGATACAGGTGTGCACCACTACACCCAGTCTCGGTGGCCAGCTCGAGGCGCATGTGGTGCTGGGGATTGAAACCCAGTCCCTGCACTCATCTAAGCAGGTGTTTTGTTCTCTGAGCTACATTGCCAGCCCCTGACCTTAATGATATTTTGGTGGGTTTTTAACCCCTTACCCTCAGGCCTGTCAGAGTATGAAGAGGAATCCAGCTATCCTCTCCTCTTCACCAGGTGTCACCTAGCTTATTTTTAATCAACATTTTTCTTTCTTTTCACCTCATATCCTCTCTCCTCCCTGCTCTTCTCCCTCTCTCCCTCAATCCTCTCTGTCTTTTCTTTGTCCACCTCCCAATGCTGTGAGAGAAAAAAAAGGAATCAAGAGATGATTTGGAGATTATCCAGTCCATTTCAGTTTCTCAGCTATACATTCACCCCACAGCTTAGTGTCTGTCTCACCTTTATCAAATTGCTGGGACAAAATATCCAACCCCAAAAATTAGAGAAGAAAAGGTTCATTTAGCTCACAGTGGAAGTTTCAGTCCATACTTGCCTGGCTCCAACACAGAGTGACACATGGCAGAGGGCAGCAGTTCATGGCAGTAGAAAACAGCAAAGAGAAAAGGGAGGAGCAGCAGCCACTGCTGCTAGCCTCTCTCTCTTCCTTACATTTTATGCAAATTATCTGCCCCAGGGTGAGTGTAGTACTCACACCCATAACCCCAGCATTAGATCATTAATTAATCACAAATTGTAGAAGCCCCCCCAATGACTGCACGAGGCTTCAGGGAGACAGCTACACACAAACCATAACAGTATCCAGATTCAAACAAAGTGTAGAGGTGTTAAAACATCTCAGCAAATTCTCCAACACTTTCCTTTTCAACAAGTCTTATTCACAAAGTGATTAATATCTAAAAAAGAGTATATAGCCAGAACAACCATGTGCACCTTTTGGGGCTACATAATACAAACCCATGGGGCTCCCATCTGGCTCTCCCTTGGAACTCGTACCTGAGCAGCCCCTACCTATTACATAGTACATCCTACTACTCTAAAGCTGTCCCTTTGGTCAGAATATGTGGCAGCAACAGAGAGAAAGTAGCTCAGAGAAGCTCCAGCACTGTTTCCCTCGTGTGTGGCTGTTCGCAGGAGACAGCAACCTCACCACAAGGTCTGTACCCCTGTAGCCCAGATGCACCAGCAGGGCTCGGAACCATTGACAGAAGACAGACGAGACATCCCTGCAGAACCCTGCCTGATAAGAATAAACACTGATAGATTTTGAACTACCACTGTGGGGGATGCTTTCTTATATACCAATAGAGAAGAGGAGCACAGACCTTATCTCTCCCATTAGAAAAGAATTAAGCTTTTCATATTGAAAAATGACTAAATCAACAAACACTAGGCTTTTCTTGATTACCGTCACAAGCATAAACATTTACTCAATCCTTGGTTCAGTACACATTTGATTATGCAAGTGCTATATGCATAAACATAAAATTTTAAAGGAATAAATTAGAGATAGAAATCCTAATATTTTTCCCTGTTCCTAAATGATTATGTTCACCCAACTTTGAAAACTGCTGGATCCAGTACGTAAGCTTTCTAACGAAGAGCTGTGAAGCTCTAGGTCAGCGGCGGCACATCCTTGGCACACGTGCAACAGTGACTGCATGAGTCATGCCGAACTCTAGAAGCTTTGCCATTACTGTTCGAGGCGCTGAGGTGATCAGATAGCCTACGAGTCAGGCGCAGATAGAGCGCATCACGGCCAGGAGAGGTGGAGCACGGCCGTAGTCCCCACACTCAGAAGGCCGAGGCAGGAGCATCACCACAAGTACGGGGCCAGCCTGGACTAGCATCACCACAAGTACGGGGCCAGCCTGGACTACATAGTGAGGCCCTGTCTTGAAAATGCAAGAGTAAATTAAATTAATAACGAAGAAGGAGAAGAACATCTCAAAAGCATGCAATTTATATAGCCTTTCTTTTTAAGAAAATCAAGCTAGCAAATAGAGACATTTAGGGCACAAGAAAGCCTTGGGGATATTAACTTAAACTTTTTCGATTGTGGTGTCAGCTAGGTAAATCATTCATTGCAGATAGAAGTTCAAAGGCGGGAATTATGAAGTATTAATTTTTAAAATAAGTTCAGCTGTGCCCAGGAAAGTCTCTAAAATAAGCCCTGTCTTTGCGCTCACACGCGGCAGCGCCTCTTGAAGCTGCACGTGCGGTGGGACGGAGCCACCGCGCTGGAGGCTCAGTCTTCGGCGAGCTCGGCCCTGCTGCTCCAGCACCTGGTCGGCCACGCAGCATCCGCCCCGCCTCCGCACACCGGCCGGCTGGCATCTAGCACACGCGGTTGCTACGAGTTTGACGTCAGTGCAGATGTGCTCAGGAACATGTCTTCTCAGAAATGAACGCTCAGCAAACGTTACCTATGGATTTTACCGTGGTTACAGAAATGTTGAAGTTTAAACTGAAGAAATCAGTTTTATAAGAATGTTCTACCTGTAAATGACATTCTTTTCTTTCTGGCAAAATGAAGGCAGAAAACTAGCCCAGTATCAACCCATGTTTCCACAGTTCTAATCTCTCCATTCCTGAATCAAACCCACCTTCTTCTGGTCTACAAATGGGGCAAGTGAAATGCAGAGCAGTAACGTGACTCGACCCAAATAACAGAGCTCGGCCATTTGACAGAGTCGGGACCAAAACTGCAGAACTACACGTGTGACGCAAATACCAGGTACCTTGCAACAGGAAGATGTGGCTCCGTTGTGTGTTTTGGTAAGTAGCAACGTTCTTTTTTATCCTATGGAGAATGCAAACCATAACATATATCTGGGCAGTCCAGCGTAGTGCAAATAAAGTATTTATAACATACTGTGACATTAACATAAAGGAGCAACATTATTAAAAGTCATGTTTCTTAATGCTAAGAAATGCTAATATATTCTGCATCAATATTTTTAAAATTATAACTGGTGATACATGAGATTTATGAAGTCACTTTGATGGATCACAGCCAGTATTTTATAAAAAAATAAAATCAGATAAGCTTGATAGAATATATTTAAAAATAGCCTTACTTGCAGTAGGAAAGATTCAAAATGAGCTTGTTAAAGTTTCACATCATCATATAAAAACACGAGTCCATTAGGTCATATTCAGAAGCTGCAGTACTACTGGTTCGTAAGCTTCTGCAGGTCTCAGTCTCACCTGTAAGCTTTACAGGTGCGCAGATATGTGAGAATAGCTTCTGTAAAAAGCTGCACAGAGGATTCCGAGGTGCGGATACTCCCAGATGCCCCACACAGCAGCATGTCGTGGACCAAGGGCGCAGAGCAGAGGTGTACATGCAAGTGTTCACAATCTGATCGCTACTTGGTTCACAGGATTTAACCAGAAAACACCTTTCCGATGCTTAGCAAGATCAACAACCAATCCTTGGCAGGATCTTAGCAGTGAGGCCAGTAAATGCTTTATATGCCTCTGAAGGGAGCAGGGCTGGCCAGGCAGGAAGGAAGTGCTCAGTGTCCAAATAGGGCTTTCCCACTTGTAAAACAGGGTCTGGGTCTAAGTGGTTGGTAGTCTGCCATCCATGGATTCATCCTGTGAATCTCTCTAGAGCATGTACTAAGTGGGAAGCCCTGGGAATGCAGCGGAAAACAACCTGCCTCAGGAACTTCTTGGGCTGATTCATTTCAGGCTGGATGAGAGCGTACAACACACATTATGTGTGCACGTATGTCTCCATGATATGATGTTTTCAGTTCTTTTAGGCAAATTCCCAGAAGGGGGATAGCTGGATTGCATGGGATTTCTAGTCCTAGTTTTTTGTGGAATCTTCACACTGATTTCCATAATGGTTGCACCAGTCTACATTCCCACCAGCAGTGGAGAAGGGTTCTTTTTTCCCACAGCCTCTCCAACATTTGTTGTTGGTTTATATCTTTATGATAGCCATTCTTTCCGGGATGAGATGGTATCTCAGTGGAAGTATGATACTTTAAAGTTTTCAATTTAGTTGGGTGCAGTGATATATGACCACAGTTTCAGGTACTCAGAAGACTGAAATAGCTAGATCACTTGAGCTCAGGAATTTGAGACCAGCTTGGCCAGCATACCTAAAGTCTCTCTCTCTGTGTCTGTCTCTGTCTCTCTCCCTTCTCTATCGCTGCCTCTCTGTGTCTCTTTTTCTCTTTTTTCCTTTCCATCTATCTCTTACTCTGTCTCTTTCTTGTCTCTCACTCTATCTTCCTGTCTCTCTCTGTCTTTCTGCCTCTCTCTCTCTCTCTTGCCTCCTGTCTCTGTTTCTCTTTCTGTGTGTCTCTGTTTCTTTCTCCCTTTCTCTCTGTCTCTGCCTCTGTCTCTCTCTGCCTTTCTCTGTCTCTCTCTCTCTCTCTCTGTCTCTCTGTTTCCTTCTCCCTTTCTCTCTGTCTCTGCATCTGTCTCTCTCAGCCTTTCTCTGTCTCTCTCTCTGCCCCTGTCTCTGTCTTCTCTGTCTCTGTTTCTACCTCTCTCCCTTCACTCCCTCTTCTTCTGTCTTTCTTTGTCTCTCTGTATCCCTCTGTCTGTCTCTATGTTCCTCCACTAATTTTATTCAAATTCAAAATTATTAAAGATATTAAAAGATCATTTTAATATCCATTAGCCCATTAAGTTTATATAACTATAATGTAAATTGTTAAGAGCAGACATTTAAAATGCTTGTTGAAGTGCACATTAAGGTGCATTAAGCATCTTTTCTGAGGTTAAGTAAGCAATAGATAGTGGGGCTGGAATTCAGACATGCAATCTTGACCCAGTTCTCTCTCTTCCACTAGTGCAGTGTTGCTGTTCTTGCCCTTCCCATATCCAAGCTGACGGTGGGCAGATCCAACAAAATGGATCCAAAGCAGGATCCAACAAAATGCACTTAGGTTTCAGTGCTGCTTTGAGATTTCATTACAGAAAACAAAAACTGCTTCACATGTTCCAATTATAAAGTGTTCAAGAGAAGAATGAAGAAACATTAGAAACATTTGGAAGACTAAAAAGGAAACATAAGACAGTCCCATGAACTGTTGGCATTAAAATCATGCCACGAGAACCACAGTCCAGAGATCAAAAACATACTGCTTTTACCAATATACACATCTCCGGATACTTTGCTATGGGCATTCCAATGGCATGAAAAGAGCTTCACTTCACATCGCATGCAACTGCCTCGTATTGGCTAAGTCTGAACTGTGGAAAAGTCCTCCCTGCAGAGAGGTCTGCTAAGTGTAGTCCTTTGCCTGCTTACTGCTGGGATACAGCAGAAAAGACAAAAAGTTGGGAAGAGAGACAAGTTCCAGGCAACACTGTTCAACTCAAAGTTTTCTCTCTCTAATGCATATTTGCAGTTACGGCTAATTTTCTATGCTTTCGCTGAATACAACTTTATATTTTTAAGTTGAGCACACTCCTTGATGGCCTTTCCTTATCTCCAGTGGTAGCACTGCATTGCAAAGCACAAACCCCCGCCCCCTTCTTCCTATGTTCCTTAGTGGCCATGTCACCTTATGCTGGACTCGTTCCATGTTTGGAATTGAGAAAATAAGGATAAGGAAAAGGTAGAAATAATTCCCTTTACTCTTACCTCTCCTATATCTTACTGTAAAGAACAGTCTTTCCTTGGAAACCTACAAAATTCCTTCCTGCTCGCTGGACAAGTTTGCCAAGTCATCTGGTATGTTGCTTCATTGCTTCCTATAATAGCCAGCATGGTGACACAGTTGTGCAATGAACTATATCTGCTACCTCAGCATTCTATGGTTGAATCTGGTAAACAAAGCATTAGGATCATAGTCACTGCCTCAGGCTCTTCTTTCTAGAGGTCACAGGCTCACCAACACAGCTTTGGCATTATCAGCACCTATGAAGGAGGGGCTTACGCAGAGTGTACTTCAGCAATGTTTTATCACAATTACAGATGTCCTTCCATCACCCAGGACTGATTAAATAAAGATCATTAAAGGCAAGGGGCCTTGATGTGTTTGCATCTCCTTAGGTTCCCTTTTCTAAGTGCATCAGATCACACGCTTGCAGATTTGGAATCCAAGACCACATGCTCAGTCCTCTTGCCCCTCAGAGATTATGCGTGATCTACAAAGTAGCAACGATGTGGCTGCCATGCTGAGGAGCATAGTTGGGGCAGTACGCACAGCACAAGGACACTTATGAACCTTGTATAAGCTACAGAGATGTATTCAGAATTTTCTAAGAGGTTAGTATGTCTCATTACACCCTTTACTCTTCTTTTCAGGTGTTTCTTTAACAAAAAATTTAAAACATTCAAAGACAGCCAGCTGGGAAACATGCGTTGTCAGTAACAAGCAATGCGGGCCAGGGTAATTGATCACTTTTTAAGATCAAGTGGCCTGTTCTCTGTAATATGACAGAGAAACAACTTAGAAAACACTAACGTATTTGGTGAATTTTGATTGCCAACAGCAAATGTAAATTACGCTTATTTTTCACAAGGTAATCCACTTACAATAAGCAATTTATGTGAGCTCATCCTCTTAGAAAAGTATGCACGCTCTTCCTGATCCTTCTACGTGCTGTGCCATTACGGTGCACCTGCCTCGGAGAGCTGTTAGGTAGGAGGCAGGTTGCAAACGCACGATCTCTTTTATGTGTTTCAGACAGAAATAGAGTCTGTGTTTAACCACTGAATGAGTGCTAAAAAGCTTTGTGAGCTATATACAAGCTCAGCCTCTCTAGGATTCATTTTTTTCTCCTTTAAAGGTGACATAATCATGCTATATTGTTTGCCCAACTTTCTGGATTATTTTGATGATTAAATGGAAAATAGGACAATTTTATCAAATCACTAGGAGCATGTCCTATTCTGTTAAGCGTTATAAGAAAAGCTGTCATCAGGAGACAGCGGTCACATCTTTTCCAGAGTTGCATGTCCTCCTGAGCTTAGACTTAGAGATTTAAGAGGATCGAGTACAGAAAACTCAGGACCAGTAATCCACAAAGAAGGATGGGAAGAGGAGGAGTTGACAGGACCAGAAGAGTACAGGTAAAAATGTATTTGGAGACTTACTCTGAAATCTCTCTGGGTGAACAACTGCAACTCAAGGACTCCTAGCTTCAGTTTCCTATTCAGATAAACAGAGAAAATAATGGCTGCCACTATTGTGTTTGGTTACAGAAGAAGATGATGTAAATATGCAGATATAATGTCTAAGGAGACAGCAGTATCAACAAGATAAAATATGACCTTATAAGAAACTGACAACTATCATATAATCAAAAATATCTGTCAAAGAGTCACAATACCAGCCAACACGAATGTTTTCTTTCTTCATACGATGACATTCAGTAATCTAAACTGATCTAGAAAACTACAGATACTCTATTTCCAATGGATGGAAATTTTTATAGAAATTGTTGTACATGGGTTCTATAAATTGAAGAATAGGGGAAATACTAAAATGTTCATTCAATTGATATAACTGCATATAGCCGCCCAAGACTTTGGTTTAGGAGCAATGAGTCTTGGTATTAGCATTTCTTCATATGAGAAATTCTGGACAAAACTTAAACCCTGAAAGAAGATTGTTGCCTTGCTCCAGATGGAAGGATACGTTTTAGTCAGAACTCTCATGTTAAAGTTATAAGTTGATGTTGAGAACAAGTCAGTGAGGTGGTTTCAGATGACAGAGCTTGTTGACTACTGACTTCTTTCTTGCTGGTTTGACTTACCCAGTAGCCAAACTGTCAGGTGAACAGTTTACTAACTAGTCCGTTCAGAGTGATGAAGTTAATGGAAAAGAAACATGCCACCTCAGCACACTTCATAGTGTAAACACTTCCACCTTCTTAAACCCCAACAATGAAACTAGTTCTAAAGAAGACAGGAAGCCAACCCAAATGTGCTCCCACTTTGCTGAAGAATATGGCCTGTTTTTAACGTTGTGAGTCTTACAGGCCTGGTAAAGTTAACATTTTATGCCTGACTTGTGGAGTGGTTTAAGGACATTACTTTATTGGCTAGTTGGTTTTTAAAGAACTTTTTCAGAGTGCATAGAATATAATTTAGCAATCTTCAGAACATGTGCATGTGTATTTAAATCAAACCTAGGTGTTTGCAATAGAGTCACATAGTTGTTCTTATGGCAGAATCACAAATGTAAACAACACATTGACTTAATTATATATTCCAATGCTGTGTTTTATAATTATAGAATTATATTTTGCTTCTGTTGCATTAAAAGAATTGCAACATTACCCTGGAATATGAATATGCATTTTAAGTACGAATAGCCTCAATCTTTAGTCAAAATATGACAAACAAATTTCACTTTTTGTGTTTTTTGTCCTAAAAATTTCTCTGAAGAATTTCCTAGTACTTAGTGATGTCGGTAGTGGATAATTTGAGTGGAGGAGAGACAGAGATGGAGGGAGGGAGAGAGAGAGAGAGAGAGAGAGAGAGAGAGAGAGAGAGAGAGAGAGAGAGACAGAGACAGAGACAGAGACACAGAGACAGAGAGACAAAGAGAGAGGAGAAAGAAGAGGAGAGGAGAAGAGAGAGAGGAGGAGAGCATAGGAGAGAGAGGGAGAGACAGAGACAGAGAGACAGAGACAGAATCACAACTACCCAGGACAACTGCACTACTCCATTCCTCACACACCGGGTGTTTGGAGTAAGGCTGCAAAGCCATGAGCACTAGAAATTGTGCATCCTGCTACTCCTGTCACAGCATCATGTCACACATACAGTCAACAAAGGCTGCCCACCTACTCTCCATCTTGCAAGCTCAGGAATCAAGAAGAGATAAGAGTTATTCCTTGTGAACATTCCTTCCCCAGTATTCTCCACTAAGAGTATCTCTTTTCTATTGTTCAGTGTTCTGAACTGAATTGGCTAATGCTGAAATTTCTCCCCCTGGATTCTCCCCTGTTTTTTCAGTGATTGTCTCAGGCAACCTCTGAGGTCCTTCTATCACTCAGCAGTATTCCTGATTACCCTTCACCCATATTGCACATTTCCAAATACTTTCCTAATTTCACATTTTACCTCACCTCTCATCTTTGTTTCTGTGTTTATTTATTTCTCTAGTCCAGGGGATGAAGGCAGGTGAGTACAGAGCTGCTGCATCCCTTACCTATTTTTATTTTTATTTTTATTTTTATTTTTATTTTTATTTTTATTTTTATTTTTGAAACAGGGCCTTTCTGAGTTGCCCAAACTGGCTGGAATTTGAGATCTTTCTGCTTCTCTGCAGAGAAACTGGGGTTATGGACATGAACCACCCACAGAGCTCACCTCTCACCTTGAACAACATGGGATTCCATCATTCCTGGATACTCCAAAACTTAACAGGTGATATTACAAACACTAAGGATATAGTAGTAATTGAGACAGCTGTTGTCTTTGTAGAGTTTCATCCCCATTGTTAACAAATAAGCCCTAAACAAAGAAATTGACATATAAAGCAATTTCCAACACAAATGTAATAGTAGCATACATTAAAATATCAAGACAAGTGCTTAGAGGATGGTTTGGTAAAAATATTGAAAGCACCCCCACTTCAGTTAGGAGGAATGGGGAAAACTATGCTTTAGGAAAGTAACATCCCACCATTAACAAAATACTAAAATAAATGAGAGAGGGCCAGCCAAATGGCTCAGTGGATTAAAGCCCCTGCAAGCAGGCTCAGGGGCCAGGGGTTCGATCCCCAGGCCTGTCGTGCCGCCTCCACCCCTGGGGTGTGCTGAGAGGGCAAATGAGACTGGGCATGGTGGCACATGCCTGTAATCCCAGCACTTAGGAGGCTGTAAACAGACGGATCACTATGAATCTGATCTAGTAGTAAGACCCTGAACAATCTGTAGACCCTTCCCTAAAATAAAGAAAAAATAATATAAAATAAATAATAAAATAAGTGAGAGAGCAAGAGATGCAAAGCACTGGAGGAGCCCTTTTCAAGGAGGGGCTACTGGCATCACTATTTTGTGTTGTACCGTGGTAATGAGGCTGGCCGCACCTACAGCGACTTGCATAATGTTTTCTCTTGGCAGTGCTGGGCATCAAATCCAGGGCTTTACCAATTCTAGAAGAGCACACTACTATTGAATGCCATTCCTGACCCTTGATTTGGCCATTGTCTGTGTCTGAATTTCATTGTTGTCTTTTTATTTATTTATTTATTTATTTATTTTGTATTTTGGTGTTTTTTGTTTGTTTGTTTTGTGATACTGAGGATTGAACTCAGGACCTTGCACTTTCCAGCCAGGTGCAGTTTTTGCATGTTTCCTTATTAATCATCACAGAACACCATGCCAAGGGCTTAAGAAGTTGAAAATTTACCCAGTGTTCTGATGATGGTAAACACTGTGGACTTCTCCTACCATGCAGTACAAATGAGTGCATAAGTAACCAGAGAGACAGATACAAATCCACTTAAGTAAGGTCCCTAACCTAATGAATAATAGACTTACACTAAAAGCACAACTGGTTTTGCACAGATGTGGTGGTGTAAGGTCTAGTGTGCACAGTGCACTCAAGGTGTTTAAAACAACTGACATCTGAGAAAGCAACTTGGATAGCTATCGAAAAGACAACAAAGACAAAATTGCACTAACTCCAGATGACAGTTAGTCAAAAGTGGTTACATGAGAAACATCCAAGGGAATATGATGTGCTGCACAAACAGGACTCTACAGCAATAACAGCACAAGGTGAGTTCTAGTTAAACCATAAAGATTTCTCCATAATTTTAAAAAGAATGCAAGTGTCTTGCAGTGTAGGGAGAACTTTTACTTAGCTCAATAGCAACTGCAAATCATCAAATCTTATCTTACAGTATAAAACAAATAGGTGATACCATGTACTGTATTTGTAAAACCTGTGGAGAATTCTACCTCTCTAAGTTCCCAGGAAGGCATTTGGCCAATGTCTTAATTTCACTGTTGTTCTGATTGTCCATATGCCTGTGTGACTTTTGATTTACAGATGCTAATGAAAGAATTTAAAGGCTATTACCCTTATCATTTCTTTAGTCCACAGGACTCTTAAAGTGCCCCATGCAGAACTGAGCCTCATGAGTGTTTAACCCTAGAGTAGCTAAAACATTAATTTCAGCAAGTAAATAATACATGCAACTGCAACCTAGCCTTCTAAGATCAATGGTCCAGACCCTTCACTTCTTTTCCCTAGCTTTATGAAGGTATAATTGACAAAGAAGAAACTGTATATATTCAAGGTACACCACGTGATGTTTTATATATGTGCATCCTGTAAATGATTATACAATCAAGCTGAATAACTATTTCACCACCTCATGGTTACTTTTTTATGTGTGAGTGTAGTGAGAATACAGGGGATCTGTTCTTGTACTAAATTTCAAGTGTACAACACATTCACTGGTTGTGCATTACGTTTCCAATACTTAGTTATCATATGTGAAAGGCAACTTGCTTAAAGGTACAAACTTGGCTTTTACTTTTCTTGGGTCCGTCAGCTCAGGGCCCAGCACAAAGCTAAACACACAAAAGGCATTCATAAAATATTTAATGTGTGAATCATGTTTCTAATGGCTTCCTTCTCTGACTACTGTATGTCAGTGTAACACTGAAAAGCAACTAAAAGTGTTAACAAATGATGCAAAGTTCTTTACTCCAGGTATAGGAAACTTTTTAACATCTTTTGTGACTCTGAGAAGGTTCTAGGATGTCCTGATGAAATCCAGGATTCCCAGTTAAATTTGATTCTCAGATAAATATAGATACATTTTTAGTATAAGTATATATGAAATACTGCATCAGATAGACTTAAAAATCATAATCTATCTTATATCAATTTTAACTAAATTAGAAGTTATCTTGTAATTTTATTTAATATTAATTTTAATGAGAAAGAAATCAGTGAGATAGTTTCAAAACAGGTTAGTAGGACAGTTACAATAATGAATACATTGCATATTGCTGTCTTCATAGTAGTTATTCATAGTACAAGATGAAGACATGATGTTGTCTAAACACTATTAGTACAAATCTTTCTTCACATTGAACTAAGAGAAAGTAGCTGTATATCTATCCTATTTTGAATATATATATATATATATATATATTTTTACTACAAAATGGTCCTTCATTATATTCCCCTTTTTTGTAATGTTTTGTCAGAGATGGTTGTTCCATTGCAATTCAAATAACCCAATATAGTTCAATAGTCCATAATAGTAGCGGGTCATCAGCAGAACTGGCAATGTCAGAAGTTGTTGAATTGAGCTTTTTACAGCTCAGCATATTAATATGGTTTTACTTTTTATACCTCATGGTTATACTTTCCTGCTGGCAACCCTAATTCAACCACTGCCTTGAACTCCATTGAATTTACTTCTCTTCTCTGATGATTGGATTCTAGAATGATATAAATTGTCTTGGTATTTTTAATTACTCCCTATTAAAATGAAGAACATATAAACATATAAACCATAATTTTCTTGACCTTCTTTGAAGAGTTTTAGAGAAAAATCAGATGATATATACTTTCAGATTAATCTATAGAAGAGCATTACCCATACTGTCTCCTGAAAGTCCATGATATTGAACTTTTATAAAAGAATAAAAACTAAAAAAAATAATAGATTCAGCTGTTTTCTAATGACCTGGACAGATGACGCCACAAACTTGGCATCACAGACAAGTACACACTGTGCTAGAAAATCAATAGTTTCTCAAAGGGATCTTTAAGGAAACTTTCCATTATTGAGAACAGCAATAACAGCCCCACACTCATAAATTACTAGAGTTCAGGATGTACCATGTCCCTAAGCAAGACAGCACCAGCCTCTTCCTAGCTTCAAAACATGCTGAGCTAAAATTACTACCTTTAAAAATTACTACTGATGCCTATTTTTTTAAACTGTAGTTTTTCTGGGTGTGGTAGCTCACACCTGGAATCCCTGCACTTGGGAGGCTGAGACAGGAGGATCTCCATGAGTTTGAGTACAGCATGGGATATACAGTGAATTCAAGACCAGCTTGACCTGAAGAGTAAGGAAAGCCTTTTCTCAAAAAATAAATAAGCAACAAGATCAAACGCAACCATGGGAAGCAAGTAGGACTTGGTGATCAGCTTAACCAGAGAGACCCAGTTACCTGTCTTAGGCCCCTATACCACAGTACCAGACCACCAGGGGAAGGATAGCCATACAGTAGGCTCCAGACTAGGACAAACATGATGGCCAGGCAGGACTAGTGAGATGAAAAGTTAGAAGTGAGCCAGCAGGTAATAAGTTAGGTGAACCAGCATTGCACTTGGGAACAAAGACATACAAAATAGAAACAAGTGTGTGGGACTGCCCCTTTCTTTTTATTTTAATATAATTTCATTACATTTCTTGTTTTATCTTCCTTTAGTTTACTTTTCTTTTTCTCAACTTTTTTCTTGTTCTAATATCATCCCTCAAACCCAGAGACCAAGTTCAGCTAACTCCTCTAATCCGCATTCATTCTTTAGCTCCACTCCCTTCTCCCAAACCTTGTGTGACCATCCTTTGTCCTCCAGCCTAGCTTCTACTTCATTTACAGTTATCTTTATCTTACACATCATCCTCCCTGAATTTTTACACCATAGTGTAAATCCACTCTACCAAAGAGAAACACTTTGCACACAAATCTCTAACTTACAGTTGGTTCTGTTATATAATTACAGGTTTTTCTTCTTTAGTCCAAAGTGCCAAACAAGTAGTTATCAGAACCTGTCAATCTCTAAATTGCGTTTGATGCTATCATTAGTTCTAATTGTACTACTTCAGCTATGATATATCTGCTGCAATCAGTTGTTCTCCCTTCTCTAACAATACTTGGAAGTTCAATAGTAAGAACCTCACCACAGCTCTACAACAAAATACTGGGGACACAATCAAATAGATACCAACATCCCACTCTCAATTAATTGGGAAGATAGGATCTTGGAACAGACACAAGCCAAGAATCTCCTACCCACAGAGGACATTCCTGAAAAACAGGGTTTTTTTGCCTAGAGAGGCCTTGATATAAATTTGTGCATTTACTATAAAAATGCATAAGGATTATCACAGAAAACAAATTAAAAATTTTTTGAAATAGAAAATGACAAAATGAAGAAGCAAAATACAATTTCAGACCTCCATCACATCCAGATAAATCTAGGCAACATCAACATAGAATAAATTGTAAGACACACATCTGAAATTTCTGAAATGATAGCCATTAAAGTGTAATTCGATGAAGCTATACAGGAAATGAGATCAGAAATAATCTTTAAGGTACGAAAAGGAAATGACAACAACAATGAAAGAATTGCTCAGCATATCTAAAGAAGACACAGATAACAAAATAAAGAAGCATAGGAAAATGATGAAAATCTTGAATGAACAATACCAGAAAGAATTAAAGTACATGAAATAAGCAGGAAATTCAAACTTCCATTAAAATTTCACAAACCCACTTGAATGAAACTGAAGATAGACTTTCAAACCTTGAAGACAGGGTTGGAGCTGGTGATCATGAAAGGAAAGATCTCTTAAAAGAACAAGGAACCAGGAAATAAAAATTGAACAGCTGAAAGACGCAAGAAAAACAGTATAATCTTGATAGATGTCAATGAAAAAGGAGTCAAAAAATTATATTAAAAAAAAAAGACCAGCAGAAGCAATAGCAGAAAATTTCCCCAAGAAGGGAAAATCTGACACATAAATAAAAGAGGCATATAGAACTCCAAAAGGCCATGAGTAAAATAATTTAAACCCAGACATACAGTAATCAAGATTCCAAAATTCAGTATAAAAACAGAATATTAAAAGTTGTTAGAGAAAAACAAATACATTATCTACAAAGGGAAGCACATCAGAATAACGGCCGACTTCTCATCACAAACTCTCAGGAGTGAAGTACTTCAAGTCTGGAGATAAAACAACTTCCAAACCAGATGTATGTACCCTGCAAAATGATCCTTGAAAATTAATGAAGAAAGGGCTGGGGAGATACTTTAGTGGTATAAGTGTCTGTCTGGCAAGCACAGGTCCTGAGTTTGATCCCAGATACCAAATAATAATAACAATAAATAATAATGATGATGATGAAGTAAAATGCTTCCATGACACTGAGCAACTTAAGCAACCCATGACCACTAAACCAACCCTACAAATAGTTATGAAAGATATTCTAGACTGGGATAAAAAATGAATACAATTCCAAAAAAAAAAAACATCAGAAAGAAACTACCAGACAGGGCAAGCAATGAAGGAGAGGTGGAAAGAAGGAAACCAACAGCAAGAAAATAACATGACAAGAATAAACCAATATACTTCAGTTAGAGCCATCAACATAAATGGCCTCAATGGACTAATCAAAAGAAATAGATTGCCAGAATGGAGTAAGAAACAAGATTCAACAGTATGCTGTATATAAGAAACACGTTTAACTACAAAGAAACTTATAGAGTGAATGTCAAAGGGTGGAAAACAATACTCCATGCAGGATCCCAATAAAACGAAGGGGTCGCTGTGCTTTTTGCAGATAATGTGAACTTCAAACCTAGAATGCCAAAAGAGATAATGAAGGCACTGCATACTTGTTAGGGGAAATTTAAAAAGAAGAGATAATAACCCTTAATATATATGTACCAAATATAGGAACACCCAACTTTATGAAATAAATATGAATAGACATGAAAATAATAAGCACTTATCTGTGTGTCAAATAAGCAACAACACAATTGTAATGGGGAACCTTAACACTCCATCGTCACAAGGAGATAGAGCAGCTAGGCAAAAATCAGCAAAGACATAACAGAACTGAACCAAAGATGTGAACAAAAGGACTTAGTACAGATTCACAGAGTGCTCTACCCAACATCAGAATATACATCCTTCTCAGCTACATACAGGATAATCTCTAAAAGAGACCATATGATAGCCCATAGAACATGCTTAAGTAAAGGCAAAGGAACTGAAATTATCCCATTCTTATTAGCTGACCACAGTGCAATGAAGCTATAGATCAATAACAAAATAAAATGGAAAAACTCCAAAAACACACAGAAATTAAATGACATCATCCTGAACAACCATCAGGTCACAGGTGAAATTAAAGGAAAAATTAAGCAATATCTACAACATACTGGAACCTGTGGGATACGATGAAAGAAGTGCTAATATGTGAATTTATATAAGTAAATTCTCACAACATGAAAACAAAATGTACATAAATAACCTAATGTTGTACTTCAACCTTCTAAAAAAAGAAGAGCAAGACAAAGACAAAGCCCATAAATGGAGGAAATTATAAAGATTAAAGCAGAAATGAAGGCAACTGAAAGTAAGAAAATAACAGAAAGAATTAACGAAGTTAGTTCTTTGAAAGAATAAATAATCCCTAGCAAATCTTATCCAAGAAAAAGTAAAGATTTAAGTTTATGCATTGAGGATTAAAAAGGGCGAAATCATTAAAGATCATGTGGAAAGTTAGAAGATCATCAATAGCTACTTTGAAAATATTTACTCTCATGGGAAGCAAAACATAGAGGAAATGGACAGGAAATTACCAAAGCTGAATCAAGAAGATGTAAAAATTCTGAATAACCCAATATCAGCTATTTTAGTAGAAAATTTAATTAAAAACTTACTGACAAAGGGAAGCCCAGATCCTAGAGATAGCTCAGTGGTCTAAGTGCCTGCATGGCAATCACAAGGACACGAGTTAGATCCCTAGTACCGTATGCTTGGCCATACACCAAACCCCAAGGATTGCTGTGCTGGCCACTGTGCAAGAAGGGTGTGATGGCACCCTCCTCTAATTCCAGCACTGGCAAGGAGAGACAGAAGGATTACTGCAAATCCAAGATGCATGGCAAAACCTTTTACCAAATAAATAAATACATAAATAAATAGATAGATAGATAGATAGATAGATAGATAGATAGATAGATAGAAAACTCAGGTCCTAATGGATTCATTGCTAAGAATCCTACAAGAAATTTAGACAAGATTTAGCGGCAATACTCCTCAAACTCTTTAAGGAAATTGAAAAAGATGCAAATTTCCCTAACTTATTCCTGGAGACAAATACCAAGCCAGATACCAAAACCAGAGAAAAACCCACTGAAAAAGAAAACTACAGTCCCATCTCCTTAATGAATATAGATTCAAAAATACTTAATAAAATACTAGCAAACAGAATGTAGTAAATCACCAAGATGATTATATACCATGACCAAGTAGGATCCATCCCAGAAATGCAAGGATGGCTCAAAATATGCAAATCAAAAAGGAACGCCCATTACAGTTGTGTTGTTGCACCACATTGATAAAACCAAAGACAAAAATCACATAATCATCTCAAATGATGGAGAAAAGGCTATTAACAAAGTCCAGCATTCATTGATGATAAAAAAAAAACCCTCCACATAATCAGGATAGAGTCATTAATTCAAGCTGAAAAATCTATCTATGACAAACCAACAGCATACATCATACTAAATGAACACAAACTGAAAGCTTTCATTCTAAAATCAGGAATGACATAAGTATGTCCATTATTACCACTGCTATTTAATATAGTTATGGAAGTATCGGCCAGAGCAATTAGACAAGAGAGACAAAAGGAATAAGGATAAGAAAGGAAGAAGTTAACATAAATTATCATTATTCACACATGACATAATACTCTAAAGACTTCTAGACTTAATAATGAATTCACTAACATAGCTGGATACAAAGTCAACTCTCAAAAAATAGAATTCTTGTACAAAACAACTCACTGAGAAAAATTAGAGAGACCACAACACCCTTCAGAATAGCACTAAAAATATGAAATACGTAAGACTCAATCCATAGGGCCGGCAAGAGAGCTCAGCAGTCTAAGCACCTGCCTGGCAAGCGCAAGGACTAGGGCTCAAGCACTGCAGCCATGTACCATGCCAGCCCTGCCCCCAGGCACACTCAGCCAGCCACCAAGGCTGGGCGCGGTGGTGCATCCCTGTAATTCCAGTGCTGGGGAGGCTGAAAACAGGAGTATCGCTATGAGTCGGAGCCGTGTACTAACACCCTGTACCAAACACATTTTTAAAAAATCAATCTAAGAAAGGAAGTAAAAGATCTATACATTGAAAATTATAATACTCTGAAAAAGGAAACTGATGAAGATAGCAGAAAATAAAAATATATTCACTCAAATTCAAATACCCAACCCAAAAATGGGTGACTGATATGAATTCTTAAGTGAAGAAATACAAAGGGCAGATAATTGTATGAAAAAATGTTCAATATCATTGGTCATTCGAGAAATGAAAATTAAAATAACACCGAGATTCCATCTCACCCTGGAAAAATGGCTTATCATCAATAAATCAACCAATAGCAAATGCTGGAGGGGCTGTCAGGAAAAAGGAACACTTCTCCACTGTTGGTGGGAGAATAGACTGGTTCAGCCACTGTAAAAAATCAGTGCAGAGGGGCTGGAGAGATAGCTCAGCAGTCTAAAGTGCTTGTTTAGGCAAACTTAGGCAGGTGCTGGGGCCTGCGGTTTGATTTCCTGCACCACATGCTGCGCCAGCCCCGCCCTCAGGGCTGTCTGAGCTGCAAAAAAAAAAAAAAAAAA
>NW_004524598.1:17244605-17254678 GCF_000260255.1 Octodon degus | reverse complement strand
CATAGTGATCCATCTGTTTACAGCCTCCCAATAGCTGGGATTACAAGCACGTACACACTACCACATCCAGTCTCAATTGCTGTCTCAGCACGCCCCAGGGGTGGGGCTTGTATGGCAGGCCTGGGGATCAAACCCCCGGCCCCTGCGCCTGCTTGCAGGCTCCTTACTCTGCTGAGCTATTTGGCTGGTCCTGTATTATTGTTTTTATTATTTTTTCTCTTTAAGGGAAAGTAATCAATCAGATGGTAGCAATTGACTTGGAAAAGTCAATTTAAATATATATGTCCTCTAAGAAAACATGTTATGCTAAAAGAGAGGCTGAGCTAAGCAGATAAATTATGGAAGTGGTTACTTATACTAAATAATAATTTCCTAAAATACTACATTACATATTAGAGTCTTTCAGTGTAAAACATGTCATTCCTCAAAAATTTTTGACTGTCAAATCCCATCCCTATTTTAAAGAAAGGCATTGCCTATAAAATCAGCTTTCTTCAACCCCATTCCATTTCCTTAAGATGTGTAGATAAAGCTTCTCTAAAAGTGTTTAGTAAAAAAAAATCATTTGACTTTTACTATTCCATAAACCCCCCTAGTACTTTCTAGTCTAAGGTTATAAATAAATAAAATTCACTATTCTTTTTACAAAGATAGCCATCTCCTAGAAGTTGCTTAGAAGGGTCACTAAGTCTTCATTTTCAATAAGTTTTGAGAGAATAATTTTAGACTTGCAGGAAAACTATGAAAATATACCAAGAATTTCCATACCACTCACATATAGTTTCTCCTGGTACTGACAGTCTACCTTTTTTTTTTTTTTTTGCAGAACCAGGGATTGAACTCAGGCCCATGCGCTTGCCAGGGAAGCACTTATTCCACTGAGCCATCACCCCAGCCCGACAGTCTACCTTTTAATATGGTACATTCTACTACCATAAACAACTACTGAAAAGTTACCTTCTCAATAATACTTCATTCACAGTATTTTAAGTTTCAGTCAATGTAGTTTTCTGTTCCTAAATCTTCATCGTGAATATATTACATTTTGTTGTTTGTTTCTTTGGTTTCTCTTTGCTATAGAAGTTCTAAGACTTCCTTGTTTTGATGATTTAAGGAATACCGCTTGGTATGTTATAGGAGTCCCCTCAGTTTAAGTTGGTGTCAAGTGCCATCCTTGTCACACCACACAAAGGTACATGTTGCCACCATGATTTAGCGCTCATCATGGTGACCCTAATCACATAGCTTACGAGTGCCGGTTAGTTTCCTGCCCGGTGTACTACTCTTTTCTCCCTCTTCCTACACAGCTACTGTGCTCCTTACAAGGAGGGACTGTGCTCCTTACTCCTACTGTGCTCCTTACAAGGAACTATGTGTAGCTCACAGTTAAGATGACAGTAGTTAACCTCTACTCCTACAGGGGGCAGTATGTACACAGATTATTTGGAATTCCATGCAGGAAATGTACCTCTTTGCCTCGCTTATGTACTCAGTCATTTGCTGATATAACTGTTGATATCATTTGTTGATGCACGAATATTTCATACTTTGGATTATAATCTAATACCAGTTATTTATTTTGAAGCCCAAGTTGTTTCTACTTTGATGCTCTCAGTTTTCTCGTGTCCCTTTGACTTTACTCCTCCTCATTCTTGCAGCTTTATCTTTCTTGCTTTTGTCTTTTTTGGATGTATCCTTGCTTTCCAAACTTACAAGACATTTCAGGTTTGTGTTGTAGGTTTCCTTCTCTGGCCCTAGATTTACATTTGGCTGCTTCACCCAAAGAACCCAGGTTCGTTTTATTAGAGTATAGTATTAGACAGGAAGAGCTAGGTCTTGCTAAGTGAAGGCCATTGTAAGTCTGACCGCTTCCCTTGCCCCTTCCCTGCCTGAGTATTTCTGCTAGTTGACTGAAGGACATTCACATCATTGACTTCAAACTTGGTAGTGAAGAGGAAATTGCAGGTAAGTAACAAACATTTTAGCTTTAATTACAAAATTCAACAATGTAGTGACAATTTATAAATATATTGAATTTACTTAGAAGCTCTGATTTTAATTCCCATTTTTTGGGTGCTAATATCTGTCTTTTGTCTTATTCAAAGAACCTAATGCTTAGGGATTGAGGTTCCTAAGGAAAGAAGGGGGGATAGCTTCTCTCTATACTTAGGTGCAGCCTGGTAACTCACTAGAAATGGAAGCAGATATCTAATCTAGGAGAATTTAATATTCATCATTTTTTTTGTGTATTACCAGGAATTGAACTCAGGACCTTGTGCTTGCCAGATTTTACTGAGCTATCTCGCTGGTCCTATATTCATCATCCTTATTCAATCTTTGATTAAAAGGAACTATTATATTATGATCAGCGATCAGTTTTAGAATGAAGCTTGCAACAAAGCAAGAGAATGACACAGATACCATTATCAAGCCAAATAACTACCTTGTGTTTTGATGTGTTAAGGACAGTGGCATTTAATACCAAGAGTAGCTCTTTCACAGAAGCTATGTCAAACATGCATTCTGTGCAACAACACTTTAAACGGTTTCAAAACCAGAAGCACCTTTTATAGCAGCATAAGATTCCCCCATCCTCATACGACTGCTGAGAAAGTCTTCAGAAATACACAAGTGTAATCCGCAGACGCTGTGCACCGTCTAGCAATTTGAACAGGTGAGACGACACAAAAGGCCAGCCACAAGCTTGCCACCTTAGCATGAAGCATCTGCACACGCGTGCGCACACACTGCAGTGCACAAGACCCTTGGGTTATTCTTCCCTCTGTCTACTTCCCTTTCCAATTCCTGGCTAGTAATACTTATTTTACCTGAATTAAACACTATGAATAACCTGAGAGCACTTCAAATAAATATTGTACTTGTCATCAGTGATAAGGGAATCACAGTGTTTGTGTTACTCATGAAATGTAAGCCCCCATCAGACCTCCTAGAGCCCTGAAGTACAGAGCCTTAGGTCTCTGCTGCTGCTGCTGCTGAAAAGCAGCTATCTTCTGTGTTACTGAGCACTGCTAAATTCATGCACAAATGTTTAGCACCTATCACCTAGATCCCTTGGAGCTCGCTGAGTCAGTCAGAGAAGCGCTAGCTGAAAGGCTGACCTGTTCATCTCCGTACTCTGACCAGATTGTTCCTGAAGGCTGTTCTTTTGCATAGACTGCCTCGTGCTTCCTAATGGACATTATTTAGGACCCGGAAGACACCCTCTTTAGCCAGGGCAAAGCACCAGAAACAGCAGACACAAATCCATAGAAAAAAATAACTTCTTTTTATTTACAAAAAAAAATCCAAATATTGGATGCTGTAAACAAAATTCACAATCTGTTCCCTCTAGCACTGATTTAAATCTGTCAGTTTTCAAAAGTCCACTTTCAATCAACTCCTTTTCTGCCTGTGACACACTATAGTCATAATATTCCGGAAGAGTGACCCAAGGTGCAGCTTGCTGCAGCAGGATGCCTCAGAGTAGGCAATGGTTGTAGAGGTGAGAGGAGAGACAGGCAACAGGCAGAGCCTCCTTTATTCTGCAAAGCTTTGCAGCGAGTCTTTCCAGTTTCCTCGACATCTTCCCACTTTGTGCCTCGACCCTTTACTTTGTTAGCAAGCCAGTACTATAATAAAATATTATATAGCGATTCTTTCTCAGCACTGAAAAGGCTATGCTAAAAGAAATCTTAAAGAAAGATTATATTCAAATAAGTGCTATATATGAAGTCACTTTTTTTTTTACTTTTTGGTTTCATCTAATATACTTCATCTTCAACAAAAAAGCTTATATTTGACGGCTTCTGAAAGCTTTCAACATAATACATTTCATTTACAAAATAGTTCACAATATTTAACAACCTTATGCACAGTAAAGCAACCAACAATAAGCAAACAGAAAGGGATGGTAAAAACAGTACGTTTACTTATTTCATTTCCTTCTTGGCTTGGTATACAGAGGCTCCTCCATTCTTGCCTTTTTTGGACCCACACTGAAACAGGCCACCGGGTACCAGAGTGAGCGTATCCTCGATCCACTTCAGGAAGGGCAAAGTCCATCACATGTAGGAGTTGGTGAAGCAGCTGGATTTGCCAAAGATGAAGTAAACTTTTTTAAGAAGGCATGTTACAAAGTAAGTATCCTCTGGCATGCCAGACTGATCAGGGGAGAGGAGCTTCCAGGAGCAGAAGACTTCTTCCTACTTTGAAGTAACAGCACACGAGGCCAGATAAACACAAAAGCAAACCAATCACAGGCACTAATCGGGAGTTGAGAGCTGTTCTCTCTGGCCTACACACGAAGCTCTCACCACACATTCAAATATTGAGGCCACACATCCACAGAGACACGTATCACACTGCATATTTAACTATATATGCACAAGACTATAGTACACACAAAATAGAAATAAATTATATGAGTATCAAAGTAAATGCTGAAAATTGTCATGTATAGGCTGTCCTAACTGAATGCCAGGTATCAACTAAGCTAGCAACCCTGAAACAAGCAAGAAAAGAATATAAGTATTTGAGAAAATAAATGAAAAGTGTATTTTCAAAAAAAAAGACTCCTTCCAACAAAAACCTGTCATAAAGGAACAGCAGGTTGCTGCTGTTGGAAGAGCCACACCTCCAAACTCTTAAAAAAAAATAGTAGACAACTCATTTGTTGAGTTGGGATGTAAGGAAAGCAGATTTGCAGCTGCTCTGCTATACCTCAGCATGCCTTGTTTTCTTCTAGAAAACTTTCCAATTGCCAAGCAGGCAGTGCTGCGCCCGGACAGGTGAGTGCCAGGCTTATCTGTATGCCGAATAATGTTTTCTATGACTTTGCAATTGATTTGTCAAACCCAGGGCTGGGGGGAGGGAGATTGTGCCAACGTGGGAGAAGAGCTCCCTAGAAAACAGTGAGTGGCAGCCCTGACAACATCCGCCAGGAAGCTGCTACAGCAAACAGGTTCCCCTTAAGGCCTCAAAGAAAGATGCACAAAAGCTATCCAGACAGATTAACCTGGATTACTGCAGTACTTAGCACCTGAAAGATGCTCAGATCGTAGACAAACAAATTACACTGCCAATAGGAGAATGTTATTTTCTTCCCTGCTCCTTCCTTCATGATAAAAATTTTTCTGGTTGGGTCTTCACGGGAATTATCATAGTAGGCAGTCTTCTAATGGGGTTGGTGGGGATTCTGTGGGTTTTATGTGTAAATTGTAACAAATGCATTTTCAGAGACCAACATCCAGAGGGGTGGAAAAAGGGGTGATTTTAGGATTACATGTCATCAAACTAAAAGAATAACACTAGTTCATTTCACAAGGGTATACCTGGTCTCTTAGAAAAGAGAAAATAAAGTTGGGTTTGATTTAAAGCAAAGTGATTAAATTTAAAGTACAGTACTAAATATTTAAATGCAGTTAGACAACCAGATCAAAGATGTTTCACACTGGCATAAATCTATAAAATGTTATATATAATATATATCTCATATATAAACTTTATGCAATTGTGCAAATACTCTTTAAAAAGGGTCACTTCACATTTACTAAATTCTAGTGGTCCTAAAATGCGGAATGCATTCATTTAAAAATTCATTTAAATATTTATAAGTAGTGTTCAGATCACCAGAAATTATTTTTAGCAGTTAGGGATTTAGGTAGCCTACCACTGACTCATGATCCACAAGATTACATACCATGGAGGTATGCAATTGCTTAAAACAGAAAAAAGATGGGCTCCAATTTTCCAAATGGCAGTTCAAATATTTTTCTAAAAAGTGTTCTGCCAAACATTCTGCCATTTGTGGGATTTTCTGGCTCACAAAAACAAAACAAACAAAATACCTAAAAACCTCATCATAAATGTATAATCTCTGTTCTTATCAAATATATTACTTATTTCCCCCTTGTCTGCTTTGATTTGTTTAGCTGTGGGTTTTAATTCATCATTGCAATATGCCCACATTTCATGTCATCCTAAACATAAAAGCACACAGTATTTAAACATTTCCTATTTGATACACTGTTCTAGACCGTAGTCGACGTAGTGTGTAGCTAAACACATACTGCACGTATGTATACACACACAATATACATGTGTACCTATGATAACATCACACCAACATCAACTTCATACAAGTTATTTGTCAAGAAAAAATAGGGCACTTCCTCCACCATTCACAAGCTTATATATGGTTTTATTTTCTTCTGAGTCCCTGATAAAATAAAATTATTAAACCATAAAATAATTTTCCACTTCAAATTTTCAGGAAGCAACAGGCACTTTGATGTATACTGGAGTGTAACAAATATAATAACTATATTCTCTGTCTCTTTACTCGGGTATTTAATCCGTTAAATCTTTGGTCCTTGAGCATATTTTCTTCACTACAGCTGTTTTTGCTTGCATTTTACATTTTAAAAAATGCGAGCTATGTACACAGCTGGAATTAATGGATTGTGTCATCACAAGTTCTGCTGTTTGTTACGAGAACCGCACCAACCCACTACTGTCCATTCAGAGCAAGCTGTTTCTGTTGTCCAACAGGATCGTTCCACACACAGCACTCGCTATGGGCTTCAGGTAATAATCCAGTGTTGGAGTTCCCCTTCTTCCCGTATTGTTACTATCTGAACTCCTGCACTACTAAACAAGGTGGGGTGAGACACTTTCATCTGTATTTTCCCTTTTTATGAATCTACTCTAAAAGGCTTTCCACTTTTCCCCACCATGGCAAAGCTATGGGAGCAGTTACTGCAAACCCATATTGTCATCAAGGATTTTTCCCCTGTTTTAAGACAGCCTGGTTGCCTTCAATGACAGGCCTCTTTTTTGTTTCCAGGTAGAATCCAATTGAGTAGGAGAAAAGGGGACAGTTAAAGAGGGTCACAGTTTATAGGTCATGCTCCCGTGCCAAAGGAAAGACCCATAAACTTTGCCAAGCTTAAAACCAGGAGCATACCATCGCTGTACAAAGACACCCCCAATGAGGGCTGGGCTACTCCTTTTTTTTTTTTTTTTTTTTTTTCTTTTTTTCCTATTTTATCTGAACTGGCTTCCCCCCAGGACATTTTTAAATGATTGTTAATTGCAGGGTAGCCAAGTGGAATACGTCTGCTGCTGACACGTAAACACTGGCTGAACTTGTGCAATGTAGTAATTGCTAAAGTTAGCATCCGCTACATAGGGAGCCGGCTGGTAGTAACACGTGACGTTCGCCACATTAGGGATGACATTCTGATCAGCTAGCACCCGGATGGCCAGCATGGTGATAAGGTTTAAAGTCTGTCTTCTCTCATGTCCCATCAGGCACACTGTACTCTCATTCACCACTCCATGTAGGGTCATGAGATAGTCATACTTGCGGTCTTCCAAGCCTACGAAGTGGTTCTGCAAATAGGACTCCAGTTTTCTCTGCTGCTCCCCAATGTCTGAGAAATCGATGAAAAACCTGGAACACATATACCTCTGGAGAGTCTTGATTTCATCAGAGGCTGGCCTGAAGCCCCTCACTAAGAGGTTGCAGTACTTCAGCAGGCCTCCCCCTCTGATTTCCTCTGGGTTCCTGGTGGCGATGATCTTGTTACAAAGGTGATCAAAGGCTTCATGGAAATCGCCATAGACGCTCTCACCGATTATAGTGGGGTGAAATGTTTCACTCATCGGATTCTCTGAACATTCATAAAAGAGGAGAAGAGAGTCTAATTTGATTTGAAAGGAATCTACACTGAATTCAAACTGCCTCCGAAGGGAATCCACAAATTTCAATTCCACATTTTTGCCACTGTTGTTTGACAGGGATATCAGACTCCATCGGTCAGAGTCATTGCACACTTTAACCATTTTCTGCACATAAGCTTCCTACAATTTAAAAGATAAAACAAAATGAGCAAACCTAGAAAAACACAGTAAATAAATACATCCTCTTTACAGCTGCGAATTATTTTGCTATTTCCCTTTTGTTTTGTCAAGTTTCAGCAAAACACTACCTACAGGCTTAAACAGTCTCTGAAAGCAGAACAAAAAAAAAAAAAAAAAAAAAATAGATTTAACGAGCAGTTTTACTGTCTGAGAAAGAAACTGGAAGTAATAGTTTGAGGCTTTGGGCAGACGTACCAGAGTACCAAGAGACTCTGTTGTCATGTCTGACTTTCAAAATGTGCTTTTCTTTTCTTTTCTTTTCTTTCTTTCTTTCTTTCTTTCTTTTTTTTTTTAAATGGTCTAATATGATAATACCCACACAATATTCAAAAAACACCCGGGGGCGTCCAGTATTGAGTTTTTCTTCCTCTCAGCCTTGTTTTGTCCCCAGCCACCTCTCCCTAAAGCAATCAGGGTGATCAATCAATATCTGAAGTGTCCCTCAGGCGATATTCTACAGCTCCACAGTTTTAATCAAATACTAAATGGCCATTAATTTTCCTAATTACATATAAACGGTGACTAAAGCTTGTGTGGTGTGGGGGAGGGGCACTATGGCGATACCCTTAACATGTGAACACGGTGAGCTACCAAATATATATTTTACCACAGGGAGTCAGCTGAAAGCATCTAGGAGATCCGCTCATATTTTCCAGTACAATAAAAATCCCACTGACTCAGTTCTGCTTCGGGCCGCTATTTTCCCAAAGACTAGATCATAAAGTGACCCCCCAAAACTATTTACATCACTTCATCCTTCCACCTATCAGAAGCCACTCCGGCGGGACAAGATTCCAGCGAGGAACGCCAAGAGTTAAACCACAGGGGAAGGAAGAGAAGGGAGGACAGAAGAGGAAGCTGGAGAACTGTGGCGCTCAAGCTCCCACTACACTAAAACACTCCATAACCTCCACGCACCTCGCGTCACTCATTGAGAAAAACAAAAAGCAACAGCGCTCTGGAGCGCAGGAAGGCAGCAGATCCGCAGCGTGGGGCGCTGGCCCTTCGCCCGCCGCCGTCTCCCTCTGAACCCCGAGCCCCAGGCAGCTTTACCTTGAGCGTGAGCGGTGTGATCTTCTCCTTGTTCACTCCTTCGGGTAAGAAGTCCAACAGGCAGTCGAGCACAACGTCCTTCACAGTCTGAAACTCCTCTTCCCCGCGCAGGTCGGCGCAGAAGATGAGGTCCAGGTCCTTGTAGCCCAGGCCGCTGTCCTGGTGCAGGACGTGGCTGGCGGCCGAGCCGTTGAGGCGCACGTCGCGGACGCCGATGCGCTTCTCGGCCAGGCGCCGCCGCACCACCTTGACGATGAGGCTGGGCTGCAGCTCCAGCGTGGGGAAGTTGCCGCGCCCGTGGATCGGGATGGTCTCGCTCAGGATGCCGTCCAGCCGCTGCACTTGCTCCCAGGTCAGCACGTTGCAGTGCGCCGTGGGGCTGTCGCAGTAGTCCAAGCAGTGTTCGCCTAAGCTGTCGCCGCCGCTGCCATCAAAATCGCCGCCGCCGAAGTCGCTGCCTAGAGGGATGTAGGCGCCTCCGGCCAGCTCGTCCTCGGCCATGGCGAAGTAGCCTTCGCCCTCTGCCATGTAGTGTCCGGCGAGCGCCGCTTGACCCTGGTCAGTCCTGCAAGAAAGGGACAGGGACGGCGCGCGTGAGGACGCGACGCGGCGACGACGGGTGCAGGGGGACAGCGCGCTGCCTCCCCGACGGCCGCGGCCCGGCCCCGCGGCTCTGCGTAGAGGCTCCCTCCCCGCCCCTCGGCCCTGGCCCCGCGCCGCGCCCCGCAGGACAGCCCCGCACCAAAAGTATCGCGGATGCATCCGGAAAGCGCAAGCGAGAGGCCCGTCTGTGTCACCTGGAGGCGGCCGCCCCTTCTAAGAGCGAGCGAGCGAGCGCGCGAGAGGCGACCCCACTTGCAGGAGCCGCGAGTGCGCTCCCGGCAGCGGCGCGGCGACTTCGTCCTGCACGGCTCTCCGCGCTGCGCCCCGCGCCCCGCCCGCGCCCTGCCGCCCAGCTGCAGTGGTCCCGGCGGTGGCGGCTCCGGTGCCTCCGCGACCCGCTCTGCCCGCGCCTCAAGCTTCGGAGATTGAGCGGGGAAGTCGCGCCAGGACTTTTTTTATACCGGGCTTCCGGGGCCCGGGGCGGCGCGCTGGCC
>NW_004524598.1:17217371-17243995 GCF_000260255.1 Octodon degus | reverse complement strand
GCGCCTGTCAGAAGTGGGCAGGAATTCGAGTGCGCTGTTCCCACGGCGCGAAAAGCACGGGCCGAAAGCTGCGGAGACTCCCCGCCGGCCCGGGCCGCGCGCAGGGAAGGGTCACGGGCCTGCCCTCGCCCGCGCGCGTCCGCGCCCCGTTTGCTAGAAAGTGCCCGCACACGCTCCCCATCCAGCCGCGCCCTCACCGCCTCTTTTCAGCCCCTCGGCCCAGAGCCCGCGAGACCTTGGTTGGCGGAGGGCCCCGCTGTAAGCGCGGGGGTGCTTCGACGTGAACCCCAGAGCTGCGGGGCTCCCGGGAGAGGGTGACCGGCCAGGGTGGCCCGGGCGCCTCGGACTGCGTAGCTACGCCGCCCCCTGCCGGTGCCCCGCTGAACTGGGTTCCAAACCCGGAAACCCGGCTGAACCCCAGAGGCAGCTGCCGGCCCCCTCGCGCTGGGCTTTAAGCCTGGAGAAGAGTAGAGTGAGCCCTACTACACGGTGCCCCTAAACTCACCACTTTCCTTGCAAGCACGCCCTTGCGCTCCCCTGCCCCGCCATCCACACAGGAAGGCGTCCCGCGTGCACATGCGTGTGAGTGAGTGTGTGTGTGTGTGTGTGTGTGTGTTTGAGCTCCTCTGCGCAGAACACCAAGGCAAGTGCTGTGAGTTTAAGAATGACTACATCTCCCCAAGTCTACTAAGCGTGCCACGCCTGTACATAATGAAGGTTCATTTACATCCGTGCTAGGAGAGAGCTGTGGTTCCAGCACAGAGGTGGTGGGTTGACTACAAAGTGATAACAAATCCAGAGAGCAGTGTCGTTTGCACTGGATCTTGCAAAAGAGCGAAAGTTCTTTAGTTGTCAAAGATTGGAGGTCGTTATGCACACAGGGATGAGCGTAAAGAATGGGAGGATTTTGAGATAGTAAAGTTTGTGCGGCCCGCAACACTTACTGAGCACTACGGGCCGTACTCTGCTAAAAAGGCACGTCATCTGACCTTAAATTCAGGAAGAAGCGATCCTACGTCCTAGTGATTTGGAAGCAGGGAAACTAAGAGACTTAGAAACTAGCCCAGCTGCTACTAGCGACGAAGCAGTCAAGCCCTGAGCAGAGTTCACTTGACTGAATGTGTTTTAGTTTTTATTGCTGGGAATAGTACGTACGTGGCTGAAGCGCTATCTTCTCATTGAAAACCTAGGCAAGCACAGATAGCAAAAAAGGTTTCGAAAGGAAGATTTTTAAAATACCTCATTCAAAGGCTGATATGAATTCTTTGGCTTCTCAAAACAAGGCCAAAGGGGTTGATCATATATTAGATAGTCTGCACCATAAAAGAAGGAGACAAGGACTGAGCTCCACTGTCATTATTTTGTACTTTATTTTAACTTTTCCTCACAATACGAAAATACAAAGCTGAAAGTGTCTGCGCATGCCCTAATTTTTTTTTTCCCCCTTGCAGGTGAGATGAGTCCCATTGATTTACAAGCTGCTTAGTGGTCTTGACCCAAGGCCCAGCCCTGGTTGGCACTACCCCACCAGCCACTGCAGCCTGGTTCTCTAAGGGGGGGCCCTTTCCTCAGCAGGGGCTACCTTCTTTATCCAGCTGCTCCCAAGAAAACAGTGTTCTGCAGAAAGATAGAAGCGGAGAATGAAGTTAGACACCAGGGGTCTGCTGTATGATTCCCTGTACCAGGAAAAGATGCGTCCCAGCGACCGTAGAACGACCCTATGTCCCACTCACTGTCAGCGCTTTGTGGTAGATAGTTCCTTACACCTTTAGGAAAGCATTCTACTCCAGCCATAATCCAGATCCCAACTGCCTCCGGCCCTAGAACATCTGGGACATCGTATGGTTGGCAGTCTGTGGGCAGTTTAATCTTTGGATTCATGTGTACCTAATGCATTGTTATCACTTGAGATACAGTGTTGAATGAAAGCATAGGTTGTTCACTGTTCTGGCTTCACCGCGACACACTATTCACATTCTGAGGAAATGTGTTCATGCCTACACTAACCTGCAGATTTTGTAATTATAAGCATTAGGGTCAGCCAAATAGCTCAGCAGATTAAAGCACCTGCAAGCAGGCACAGAGGCTGAGGGTTCGATCCCTGGGCCTGCCACAACAGCCCCATTCCCAGGGCACCCTGAGAGGGTGATTGAGACTAGGCCTCATGGCATGCTCCTGTAATCCCAGCTCTTGGGAGGCTGTAAACAGGCGGATCACTACGAGTCTGATCTACCCTGAACACCCTGTAGACCCTTCCCTAAAACACACACACACAAAAAAAAAAAAAAAAAAAAAAAAAAAACTACAAGCATTAATTTACTTTTTCCTTTTTTTAAATTTTTTAAATTTTTTTTTAAGGAACCTGCCTGATGAAGAATTTACTTTTACCCACTTAAAAGAAAAATAAACCTCTGCTAGTATAATGTGACCACAACAAAACTGAAACCTAACCAGTCTAGGTTGCTTTCTGAGTGAGCAAAACCTCATTATAGGAAATTTTTAAAGCAAAGCCTTATTTTGTAGGGAATAAAGCACTTGTAATCAGTTGATCTTAACAAGTCAATTTGAACTTGGTACACTAACAAAGATTCAACCTTAATAATAGTTTCCATTATTGAATTTCTTATATGTCAAGCAGTGTGATCTCAATATTTTAGAAACATTGTTTCTTTTAAGTTTTCTTCAAAATCAGAGCTTCACATATTATATTCCCATTTTCCAAATAGGAAAAAGGGCACAAGAAAGTTAAGTTACTAAGAGAAGGGGCAGAGCCTTGGATCAGACCCATGTGCATGACTTCCTTATGCTCGGGCAGTCTTCTAAAGTCTAGGAGTTGGCCCTCTCCCTTTTTAGACTAAAAGTTGAAGTGGTGCTACTCTCCATTTTCTGGATGTTCTGATTGGATGTGACTGAGAGGGCCAACATGTTTTATCCCAGAGCAACTGCAGAGGGCTGGAATGCACGAGACCTGACTGGGCTGATGGGAGAGTGCTTCCCCAGCCAAGTGTCCTCCGCAGCACTGGGCCAGTAGCCAGCTAACGGCCTTTTTTTTTTTTAATGAGCAGAATATATTTATTGAGGGAAAGAAAGTTCCTATCCAAGAGAGGGACAGGAGGGGGGCTCCAAGCAGGTTGTCCTCAAGCTAACAACTTTATGGAGGGCTATTTTTAAGAAACCTACAGGGAAATGGAGCGTTTGGAGACAAGCTGGTCCCTCCCCCTCCTTTTCTCTGCTTCTTGTGTTCTCATAAATGGTTTACCTGAGCAGATGGAAAATAAACATAAAATTATTTTTCTAAGCTCATAGCACAAGAGAGGCATTCATAGAAGTGCTGGTCAGCCCAGAGCGTGTCTCCCTCGTGGCCTGCAAGCCAATGTCCCTGTCATGATCGTGTCCTGCCTTGGTCTTTCCACGGCAGCTTGTACACTTTCTCTCCATTACTTGTCCACCTTCCACAGCTTCCGCCCTTTGAACCTGTGCACAAAAGCAGCACGACTCAGGCGGAGCAGCACGCTGTGCAGGCAAAGCAGTGGCGCTGTAAAAAAGGCACCGCGCCCCTGCCTGGCCTTGTTCGCTTCCTCTGACGAGCAGATTTTGGTCATTTCTGCAAGCACGGCTTTCCTTTGCCAAACAAGCGCACGGAGTAGCATTCACTGCACAGTAAGTTAGAGGGCTCCCCGCCGTCCCCCTGGTGTTAGCAGAGTCTCAGCTGATCAAAGTGCTTCATGTATGAAGTCAGAATTCACTTGGGAGACGAAGTTTTTAAGAGGAATTGGTGATTTTGAAATGATTCTTTCTATATTTCTTAAGGGAAATCAATACTTATTTAGGGCTTCTAAAGGACAACATACTATGTCATACGATTTTCAGGCTAATCTGAAATAATAATTTAATAATTGAATGTTACTAATAATTAAAAAATTAATTCTTCTAACTTTACAGCCCTTTTTCTCAACCTTGTCTTATTTTATCCTCAGAATTATTCTGACTACTATGCAGTCTAAATTTCACAGATGAAAGAAAGCCTTCTGATTTCCACCATGTTTATACAGCTAGATATGGAGAAGTTACTCACTTATGGGCCAGCAACTTTTCTATGAGCTGCACTGTGTGAGTGGATTTAAAGGATCAATAACAAATAGCTAGGTTGGAAGGAATCCTTTTGCTACACGGAGGGTCCTTTATGTGGGCTATATTCCAACCTGTCAATAGCTTATGAACGTTGTTATCCTACTGTTGAGCATCTTATTAATATAACTGTGTTTTTTCTTTTGTTGTTGTTGTTGTTTTTGTTTTTTTGTTTTTTGGGTTTGTTTGGGTTTTTTTGTTTTTGTTTTTGTTTTGTTTTTTTTGTATTTTAGGGAAGGGTCTGCAGGGTGTTCAGGGTCTCACTGCTAAATCAGACTCATAGTGATCCACCTGTTTACAGCCTCCCAAGAGCTGGAATTATAGGCACGCATCACCATGCCCAGTCTCAATTGCCATCTCAGCGGGGCAGGCCCAGGGATGCAACCTCCGGCCCCTGTGCAGGTGCTTTAATCTGCTGAGCTATTTGGCCAGCCCTAAGTATAACTTTGTACAATATTATTTTTAAGAGCACTTGTTCAAAGTATATTACCACATGAAAATAACTGTTCAAGGTCAGAGATCAACGGGTTAAGGAAATTCAGTATGTGGGCAACAGATATTGTTGGCTAGACCGGCACCATCACACTTAAACTCAATGCAGATTTTCCTTTAATAAAATTCTTCACAAAGATTAGCCAATATTTCCTTATACTGTTATTAGTGCTGATTATGTCAGAAGTTCTTCCTGTTTTGACATGTCAGTCTCCCTGAAATAGTTGTTGTTTCAGTGTTGTAAATCCCATTGACCTGACTGGTTTTCTCATACTAAACAAAAGAAGCACGCAGAAGTTACATTCATTTGGCAAAGTGTAAACTTCAAATACACATACTGAAGGTAAATAAGTAGACTATAATATTTTATTGCAACTTTCTCCTTCCCTATAGGCTGGAAAATGTAGAGCTACCCTGAAGAAAGTGTTGATGTTTATTTTATGGAACTTGTGAGGTTTTGTAAAAGCTAGGAGGAGGGGAATATAATAAACGATTCCTTAATTCTAAAAGGAATTTGACCCCCAAATGTTTGTGTACCTTGTGAAAAATAAGCCTGTCATCTATAGACCTGTCAAGGTCATCTGATGTATGTTCAGCCAGTTCTTACTTCGTAACCACAGTGGTCCATATGGGGATCACAGAGAGTTGATTTCTCTTATGTGAACACTTAACATTTCAAAGATGCACTTTAAAATGACAGCCAGTGTATTAGTTGCCTGTTTTCTGTTCTTATTTTATACAGAAAACTAGATTTATTTAGCTCACAATTTTGGAAGCTTAAATTCCAAGATCTGGTGGCCACCTCTGTCTGATCTCCGGTGAGAGTCCCCTCGCCTGTGTTATGACATGGCATATGCATCATGGTGCCAGGAGTGCGTGCAGAAGAGGGGACATGGGAATACGGTCAGCAGGACAGAGGGCAAGGATTGCCCTTTTTATGATAATTCACTCATAAGAGAGTTGGGTTTTGTGTGTGCGTGTGTGTGGTATGTGTGTATGTGTGTGTGTGTGTGAGAGAGAGAGGGAGAGAGAGAGAGAGGGAGAGAGAGAGAGAGAGAGAGAGAGAGAGAGAGAGAGAGAGAGAGAGAGAGAGAGAGAGAGACTGGCCTTAACCCCTTCCAAGGGTGATGCTTCTGCGGCTCTATTACCTTCCTATCACCCACCTCTTTAAACTTTTTCCACCTCAACAATACCACCCTGAGGGCCGGGCTTTCAGGACTTGAACATTTGGGGAACATACTCAGATTACATGTGGACCCTAACACACATCTAGGTAGCACCATTTTTGTATACTAAATCTAGTATTTGCATAACACAAAAGTGAGCTATAAAGATTTTTCTTGGAGCTACTAGGATAAGGAACATATTTATTTTATTTTCACTACGAACAAGACTCTGGGAAAATAAATCTGACCTCCTTAAAAATCCTGGAAATATAAAAATGAATGACAGCATACAAGGTGTCACGATAAGATACCGGAATTTATTATAGCAATACTGTGTAAAAAGTGCAACTTTAACTCTTTACCAAAAGAGAAGGCTTTAGGGACTGGGGATTTGGCTCAGGGGTAGAATGTTTTCCAGGCAACCTGGAAACCCTGGGTTCAGTCCTTGTCACCAAAAACAACAAACTTCCCCTAAAAAAAATCAATTCAACCCAAAAACTACAGTAATAATCAAAAGAGAATGCTTCAGGATGCCAGTAAGTGAGACATCCACTAAGAAGGTATAGAGGAGAAAAATAGCCATAAAAGTTCTTGGTATTTGGACTATATGAGCTTCATTCAGAGAGTTTCTAGTGAACCTCTGTACTCTAGCAGGAATATTGGTAATTAAAAAGAAGTCTGACCTGACCCTTGGTTAAGAAGGCAGAGCTTCCAAAATTCAGATCAGTAAGGTATCTTCAGGTTTTGAAATTTGTTATTCCTTAAGAAAGTACATGATTGATTAGCATGAAAAAAATGTCATTCTTAGTTTTTCTTAACAAAAAGCCCTATTGGAATATTAAAAGAGGAAAAAACATGCTAGGAATTATTTGGACTTCAGTTTCTACCTGCTTTCATTAACCTACTTCACATTTGAGCTGGGGCTATAGCTCAGCAACGCAGAGGCTTCCTGGCAAGCTCCAGGCCCGGAGTTAAACTCCAAGTTCCTAAAAGTAAATAGTTTAAAAAAAAAACCTTCAAATTTATATTGCAAAGTTTGGCAATAGTCTCGCTTTCTACTTGTGAATTCTTGTGGAAAGTAGTTCAGCACCTCACAGAAGACAGGAGTGGGTAGCTTTGTGGTGAGTTAAAAAAGAAATGTTTCAAGTTCTTGGTTTCCTGCATTTCTTTTTATTAGTACAAATTTACAATACAAATGGGGTACACGGTACAGGTACGGAACACATCTTGGGCTTCTCTAGTGTGTCTTTTGCTCTAGTCCGAGGATGTTTTCAGCATTACCCATGTTCCCTGGAGTGCAGGGATTGTTGAGAAAGTTAAAGTACTTAAACTGGAGGGAGATACTGTACTGTGTTCACTCCTTACCCTTTGAAACATGTAAAAATTGAGTCCTTTCTCTGCTCAGAATACTACATTAGTAACTCACTATTTTTAAAATAAAATGGATAATCAAGAAGAACATTAAGAAGTTGAAATATTGCTATAAAAACAATGAAAAAGAAAACATTAAGAAAAATTTAACTTCTGGTAGAACATACTATATTGTTCTTATAGTATATTGTAAAGTATTTCATCTCATACATTACAACTCTAGATCAAATACAAAGATGACATAGAATTATTTCTGACAATAAGTCATCCTTTTGCACATGGGACAGCTCATCATTTTGAGTCACATTTTCTTCATAACTCAAAGAAATTGAATTATGACTAATTCCTAATCCACTTTGTGTCTAAAGATAGCAAATATTGAAATTAAAAAATTGAAAACTGAACTAATTACTTAAATGCTTTATCTATCTGACATTTAACAGTCAGATGTCTGGTTAAATTTCTTGTTTTTAATATAGCAAAATGGGGGTTTTAGGTTGGCTTCTAAACTTAAAGATAGATATAATCAAAACAGTTACTGTAGAACTTGTGCTACACATGTTGAATGCCTGGGTCAATTAAATTAATATTAAAGGCCTTAAAAGCTGCATTTTGTACTGCATGAAGACATGAGTTGCCCTAGTCTTTGGCTCCTTTCAACTCTTATCATAGCTCCCAACCTCCTACCTGTGAGTTGTAGTGGAGGTTAGAGGTTCTGGACAATTCAGTCACATCAAGAGGACAATGATGTGTGCACTATTCCCCCATTTTCCCCTGGATTATTTGCTCCTGCATGTATCTTCTTTCTCATTCCCTATTCAGTAATTCAGATAAATAGTCATTGAGTCAATCTAGGGCCATCCCACCACTGCAATAGGTATCCTTTATAAATCCTTAAGATGTGGTCATTATGGTAACCTTAGCGGTTAGAAAGCACCCAGAAAATAATCTAAATTACCAAAATGTGTCCTGTATAACTCTGATAAAAATTCTATTTTCACTTAAAGGGGATAATTGTCAGTTTAAAATATGGGCAATTTTAATGTTTTAGCAAGCATTCTCTAAATTTTCAATGATTTGATGACTCATTTTTCAGAGGTCCCAGGTACATATGATTAATAGGATTTTATTGCAGATTTTTCTGCCAGTATTTCTGCACTACCTCAGAAGGGTCCACCACTGTTCTGTTTATAGATGATGTACACTGATGTATACTGACTAATCACCTTCAAGTTATACACGTGGGATGTAAAAGGAAAATGTAGCATTTCCAGGGCTAGTGAATACAGCTCAGTGATGGAGTGATTGCCCAAGGATGTATGAGGCACCAGGGTCAGACTTTAGTCTTAAAAAATAAAAATCCTGTTGTGAAGGTTTTATCTTACTACTTAAGTTCTACAATGTTAAGCATCTCTACATCTGCCCTGAGATTTCTGTTCTTTTCTCTTCCATTTTATACATTTGGTACAGGGTCTCACTATGCAACTTGGACTTGTAGTGATCCTCCTGTTTCAGCCTCCCCAGCACTAAGATTACAGACATGTGCCACCACGCCCAGACTCAGTGGCTGACTCAGGGCACCCGGAGCAGGGCCCACAGGGCAAGTGGTGCTAGGGATTGAACCTGGGTCTCTGCTTGCCAGGCAAGTGCTTAGACAGCTGATTATCTCCTTGGCCCCAGGAGATTTATGTTCTTAGTCTTAGGACATTTAAATGTAGGGACTCTATAGTCCAAACCAAAAATCAAAGTAAATGGTATGAAAACTAATACGCTTATAAGGACAAAGCGATGCTCTGTTTGAAATATCTTTAGCTCTTCTGAAATCGCAGGTGTATAGTAGTCCTGTATTTACAAAGCCTCCCTAATGGTGACATTCCATCTCGTTTAGTGGCCATTGTTAATGAGTAAAAGGAAATACAGGGAATTCAATAATCACAAAATCAAAGAAATGTCACCATATTCTTCCACTTAAGGGTTTTCTCACCTGATGGAAAACACTACAATCAATACTCATCTTGTGAAGTTGAATGTCTTTCTCTCAAATCCTGTGGACAGTTGTGGTGTCTCAATGCAAAGCATTATTGTCTTCTCAAATGTAGAGCCTTCAACTTGAAGTCTTCTCTAGGATTTCTTACCCAGCCAATCACCTCGCTTCTTCTCTGGCCCAAATCGACTTCCCTTTCATTTAGTACTAAAATCACTTTATGTTTTGCTTGATTGTTTTTGGTTTTAGTTTTTGTCATTTTATACCTGCAATGTATTTTAAATATTTAATTGCAATATAAAATCAAACTCTAATTCCAATTCAGTAGAATATATTAAACATAATGTAGAACATAAATTGATTCAACATCTGAATTACACTGTCAAAATACCTAAAACAGTAAAATTTCTGAGTTGGCCATGCCTTGCAGAGGTGACCTCTCATTTCCTGCCTTTTGAAATCTCTTTTTATGTGACTTCTTTTACTGACAGTAGATAACCATTAAAATTCCATAAATGCTGATAAACTCCCGCTGTTTTCTCTATTTCTTATCTGGTACATTGTTCTACACTAAGATATGTCTTTAAACAAAGAAAAAATATAGACCCACAAACCAAGATTAATCAAGACTTGGGTAAGAGTTCAAATCCTAGCCCCAAAATAGCCACTTTATTTTTGTTTTAAATAAATTATAATTGAAAACAACTTGGCCCCAGAACTTTTGTTCCAAAAGTCCTGAGGCACTAGAGCTCAGCTGTCCATGTTCCTTCAACCCCCGGTGAGACTTCCTTAGTTAATACCACATCTTCTGTATTATTCATTGCTTCGGAAAAGTCAATGGCTGACAGGGGAACTACTGAATGGATTATTCTGAATTGGAGGGATTAAATCATGAGGTAGAGGGTTGAATGCAGGAACCCTGGAGATGGATATATTTTCCTCATTCTTGAAATTGATTCTCCTGTGAGTACTGATAGCAATTAGTCCTTTCAAAAGACATCTCATATTTCATTTCATGGGCCATAAGAAACTGCAAAGTTGGGTCTCAGAGAAGAAAAAAGAGAGTAAAGTAGTTAGCACGGACCTTTCCTGAGGAATTGTATGGAACCCTAAGGATAGTACTGTTGGAAACAACACCTGTGGTGCACGTATGTTCATGTCATGGCTCTTGGGAAATGCAGTGCTGAGAAGGCATAAACAGAAGATTGTGACTAAGGGCCAGGCTGAGAGAGCAAGCTGGGCAGCTCTGAGTGCATGTAAACATGCCTTTGACCATGCCTCCGGGCACGTGCTCAATAGGCCTTACAGCATGGAAAAGTGCTTTGGACTATGCCTAGCATACTGTAGGACCCAACACCACCCAGGCTTCTGCAGGAACTGCAGCGCCACATGATGTCCAGAAGTGGAGGCCAATGAGAGCAGAGGTAGAGGTCAGAAACCATGTGGCTCTCCTTGTAGGCATCAGGCCCATGGATCCAAATGACCTCCAAACTTCAGATTTGAAGAGTCCTCAGGTAATTCACTTTGAGGCTCAGACAAACTTGGCTGATTCTCGGCACCACCTGCACTCAAAAAAAAAAAAAAAAAAAATTATCCTGCATCTTCATCTTCCATCAAGCTGCTGATGAGGGTTGTGCAAATATCGGCTGGCAGATCTGGACTCCTGGAGCAGTTAGAGGGACTTTTGACCCTTAGGACAATGGAGTATACAGGCACCTGGACCATGGTGCCCTGGTACAAAGGTTGGAAATTAACTATAATCTCCACGTTAGGAAAACTCCCAAAGCTAAAGAAAGATGACTTGAAGCAAGAAGAAATCTTCAGAAGAATACCCAGCTAATGAGACCTGGCTCTGCCGGCAGCCTCCGAGTCTTTCCTCTGACCCCTGCCTTTCTGTACAGTGTGGCACTTTGATTGTCACTGCCGCCACTAATTCTGTGTCCTGGAAGTCTTTACATTGCCAGCCTATGTGTAACTAAACCTTTTCTTTACTCTTCTTAGCAAAGTAAAACTTACATTTTGAGCATGTTCAGATTTCATGTGATTCAACACTAAACAAAAATGAAAAGGTGGTGAGTACAGGCAAGATATGCTCCATAAAGGCACTTGTGCAAAATCCGTGTTCTTGAACCAAAGACGAGCAAGGTCCAGCATCCAGAGACCACGTGATGTTGTTCAGTAGGTCCTCCTCCCAGCATCTCATACTGCCTGTCTCTGGGGCAAAGTTTACTATTTACAATATTGTTTCTTCATCTTTCTAAATATGGAAAATGTTTCAACAAATAAACTAAAACAGATAATAAGAGAAAATGACCTGCTTAAACCAAGGTAGTCAAAAAAGACATCTGTGCAACAGCAACAATAAAAAAAAAAAGACCAGAACTGAAAAATAAGTTGTACCCAACCAGCAGAAGTTGGAGAGTGTTCCTGGCACAGGGAGCAACTTGTACCCAAGCAGGAAAGAATCTGATGTCCTGGAGGAACTGAAACAAGCTGTCTCTTGCCAAAGCATGTTGAGGAAGGGAGAGATGCCATGTGATTTGGTAGGAGAATCAACAGTCAGATCATGCAGGCTGTGGTGAGGAGTTTGAATTTCATGGTAAGAAGCCACAGAATGGTTGGAGTAGAAGAATGCCACATTTGTCTTTTGAGATCCTTCTTTCTGCTAGATGGAACTGGGGAATCAAAAAACAAAAACAAAACAGAGTAAGACAAGTCAATAGGCTACTGCAGATATCTGGGTAAAGGATAATGCTGGTAAAAAAGTTCTGCTTTTCAAATGGTAGGATCACAACCCATGAGCACTGTGATGTCATTAGAATAATCTTCACTAGCAACACTAGTGAAGATACATTTTGTGTATATTTCACAACATTTCCTTTCAGTACCCAGTGCATGTACCTATGCACATGCAAGCAGGAGCTTATGCTTCGAAGTGATTTTGTTTTTCTGCATAGTGATCAGAAAAGCTCTCGGCCTAAAATGAGGATAGTGCAGGCAGAAACAAGTGGAGCTTGATTGGTGTGCATATTTCTTCCAATACACGGGAATGGAAGAGTCACCTACAAAAGGACCGAACGAGACAGCATTGTTCTGTCAAGTATTTTACTTCATTTTTAAATATTCTTGTATTTACATCCCATATGTTGTAATTCATGCACAGAAAAATAAGATTGTGCCATTGCCACTGGGAAATTTCATATAACCAGCCATTTTTTCCAACATATGGCCACCAGTAGCTCATTCACTTGTGGACTTGGCATTGCTTTCCTGCATCGTTGGCGTATTTCTAATGGAGTAAAGTCAGCCTACCATACTTCTAAATAAGTTGTATGCATGGAAGGAAATACACAACCCTTCGACCTTCAGTTTTGATTCCTAAGGAAAATGTCCTTGATCTTTTAAGCTTCCGACTCTAACTTTGCTAAACTTTTAAAAATGCAACCCATTCTACTCAGTTTGATGTAAAAGTGACCACCAGATAACATGTTCAAAATTGCACATCACTGCCACAGAACAAGTCATAAACATGCTTAGCTCACTGGATTACAAATCATGTGTAAGACTTATTTCATCTAACAGGACAGAATTCTCTCTCTCACCAAAGGCCAACTTAATGAGTCTTCTCATCCAAACATTCTTGAGCACATGGGGCTTCACCTCACGAGTAATAAATCATCACTGAAAATCAAAATCTTGCCTCAGAAAGAAAGGGCATATGTCATGGGCAATTAGCAGATGCAGAAATCCTTCTATTATAGAGCATGCCCTTACCTGAGAAGCTTCACACTGTGCTGACAAGAGGCTCCATCTAATAATAAGCCTTTTCATTTTATACACACCAAACACCACCCTCAATCTACAAACATGTTAAGACCCATATGTTCAAACAACTCATTTACAAATTGCTAGATAGGGCCAGCAGCAACTCCCTACTCCGGAGCCCTTTGAATAAAGCCACTTTACTATTTCATCACTTTCTTCTTCCTGGGGCTCCTACATCCCTTCTAACAAGATCTCTCCATCCTCTCCTGTGAGGCCCTGGTTTTGCTAGAGGGTATCTGACAACAAAATATTGAAGCTATATTTTAGTAGTACCTTCCTACAGGTGTTCAGGCTCAAAAGGATCAGTCTAATGTTGGAAAGTTACATGTTACAGGTAACTAATCTAGTAGTTAGTGAAGACTCCTTCCCCCATTGTTTCTCAACCCAGACCTCCCAGGTGACCACAGCTAAAATGTCCGTGTATTCTGATGCAGCCACCCAGAGAGTCACTCCTGACCTAAGTTGTTGTGCTACTGACTACTGTCAAGCTATTCCTGTGTCATGAACTACAGAATTTCAGCATGTAAGACACCGGAGACCAGGCAGCATTATAATTTTCAATCTGTTTCTCTATTCTCAAATCTCAATCTTAAGCCTTGCTGCAAAATTTTAGTTTGTTCCTTACTATTCACTATGGAAGTCTGGTACATATAAAACTTCCTGTTAGCATAGATAAGACTAACAGGCTAACAGCTTTTGGGCAGGTAGGATTAATTATCAGGAAGTTGTTGATGGCTCATTGCTGACCTGGAAAAATCTAGTAAAAATGAGGTCAGTTGAAATAATAGGGTCTATTTAAAGTTTAGGTCATATAAGACGTCATCAAGGATCATATTATTTCAGCAAAGAAAATATTGCAGACAGCATTACTCTTAAAAGAAAATAGCTCTTCTGCTGGAAAGCTTTCAAACCACACCATAACAAAACTCAAGTACTTCAAAGTATTGAACTATAATATTCAACCATGTGTTGCTAGCTCTCCTGAAAATCTTTTCTCCGTGGTAATTATTTTTTTTTAATTCAGGTATCATTTGGCTTTTAATCCTAATTTTATTTCGTAGCCAGAGGAAGATATTTTCATTACTCAAGAGTTTTTGTTTTTACACAACATATGATGTAGAGTATATTCTGCCCTGTTCCTTGTGATTAGGAGAAGTCATAGTATTTTATTAGAGTTGTGGAGAACAGTGAAAATCAGGAATGGTCTAAGTCACTATGTTAAATGCCTGACTGCTTTAAAGCCCTTGTCTCTTTGTTGTGATTAAAGTCTTCTTGTGCCTAATCTCTTATTCTGCCATTTAGAGTTGACCTCTTTATTTCAGTTTTTTTCTGTGTAGGGATTGACTGAGACAGTAAACTTTACACTATTTAGCACATTAGCTGATGTGTAGTAGATATCAAAAATTTATGCCATCCTCCTCATCACCAGTATCTCCTAGGCCTCAAAAATACAGGCTACTTAGTGCCAACTTACAGTGAGATTGCTTGTAAGGACATTTGTTTTGAATAATTTCATTTCACTGAAACATTTTAAACCCAAAGGAATGTACCTGTAATTCTGATACTTGGAACTCCCATGGGAAATGCAGAGACATGCTGTGGGCTGGGGGTATAATGACAGCTGCATGTACATTAGACAGACCTGGCTAGAAAATATGTTAATACCATGAGTGAGGCATCGGGGTGAGGCAGTGCCAGGCACTTGCACTGCCTCTAGGGCCCTCATGTCCTGGTTCAGCTGCTGAACCTCTCCCATAGTCTGTACGCCTCTGCCTGCCTCCTGCCATCAAGCTTTCACTGAGCGATCTGGCTTCTTAGCCTGTTATTAGCTGCTGAAATGGCCAGGGAGGATTCAGAATTCTTACAAACTGAAACATATACTAAATAGGACCCCTCATATGCCAAAAGGGCCTCTTCTTTTGTAAGGACAGAAGAATAAATAATAGATACATTTGTGTATGTTTAAAATAATAAATCACAACCTACGTATGTACATTTAGTAAAGTTGGTAAATATTACCAACATCAAAGTATCTTGAAAAAGTATTTTTTTTAACTTCATAACATATCCTATGATATTTTTTTCTACTTTCTCTTTAGATTCATCCTCCTGATTGTGCTTCACATGTTTCTCGATGAATGAGAATTTGTGAATTAACATGATATTAACAAGAATTTCAGGTTTGTACAAATCTATCATTTTGGGCCAGGGAGACGGCTCAGTGCAATAAGCACTTGCCTGGCAAGCACAGGGGCCTAAGTTCAATCCCTGGTTCTGCCAAAAATAAATAAATAAATAAATAAAATAAAAAAGAAATAAAATACATGTATCATTAACATCATTGAACATTGCACCAATGAGCTGGCACTCAGCAATTGAAATCTGTGTTGTCTCCTAGAGTTCCCAAACTTCTGATGTTATAGAATGGACTTTTATCTCATTACAACCTCTGGCTCTGCTTCTTTACCCTGTCATTCCAAATATGTGTGCAAAAGACTTCAGACAGCAATTCCGCACAAAGACAGGTGGCTGTAACTGCTGTCATACTTGGGAGTGACTACAGACTATATCAATGCACATCACTGAACGCCAATGAAGGGATGCCACGTACAGTTTTCCACTGTCGAAGACTCAAAATGTGTACAGACAATGTAAGGCTACCCAACATGACAGGGAAGAGAAAGGAATTTAACATGGAAAGAGATGGCCACATTGGCTGAGCTGAAACTGTTTCACTTTTCAAACTGGTACAAAATCATATACCCCAAGCACATGAGATTCCCAAGAGATTTGAACTTCTCTAACATCACAGAAAAACCCACTTCTGCACACAGGAGCTGTCCCCACAGAATTCTGAAGATGAAGGGCGGGGCCTTCATTTCCCCACCCATAAAAAGATCTCCTTTAAGCTGATGCACTTTATACTTTGATGACTTCTATAATGCAAATCATATCGACATTACATAATAACAAATTACTAAAATCCCTTGTCCAAGCATCAGGCAATCTCAGAGGCAAACAGCATGACATCCGGCTCTTGAGGCAGAGAAGAACCAGAGATGACTTCTTTCTAAACTATGTGCCATGGTTTGGAGAAGTGTCTCACAAAGGTCCATCTGTAAGGGTTTGGTCCTCAGCTCATGGTGTTATGAGGAGGTGGGGGAACATTTAAGGGATGCAGTCCAATGAAGAACAGTCCATCAGTGTTAGCTTGTCCTTGAAGAGCATGTTGGGACCTTGACCTTCCTCTCTGTTTTGTTTCCGAGCCACCATGAAATGAGATTTCCTCCACCACTTGCTCCTCCCTGGTGTGGTCCCTCTCTTACAGGCCTGAGAGTGATGCTGGCAACTGCTCATGAGCTGAAACCCCCATAACCCAAGCCCACTTTTCCTTCATCCGTGTTGTCATGGTGACTGAAAGCTGCCTAGTGCACCACAAAGAATTGGTCCTCTTCTGTCATCTTTTTTAGTCCTGGCCAAAGTGGCATGAAGAAGCAGTGGTGGTTATATTAAGAAAATTTGTTTTTGTAGTTCAAAACTTTTAATTGTTTGATCATTTGCATCCAAACTCTACTGCCTTTAACACTTGTGAGTGTGGACAAAGTAGCCACCGTAAGCCTCAGTATTTTCCTGCATAAAATGTCAATGATATTAATATAATGACAATATTTTCTTTGTAGAATTGTGAGAAGTATTAAGCGGGCAGCACCTAGTGAATGACTAAGGTATTGTAGCCAATATTATTGTCCACAACTCAGGGAACCAGCTGAAGAACAGAAAGGAATATCTCACAGAAAGATAACCGAACGTGGCATGGCAAGCTGAACCCCATTGATGCTGAAAGGAAGCTCTCAGTTCAGCTTTTCCACCTTCACCCCAGAGGCTCAGTAGCAACACAGGGACGTATCCATGGTAACATGACAGCCACAGCACTTGAGGTCCAATTTATCAATAAACATGAATCTATTAGGACACAGAAAAAATTTTCTATTTGACTCACATTTTTCTACTAACACAGTTTCTGTCTCTGAATTTGCATGAGCTTTGGGGAGCATTCTAGCCTTGGTTTGCTATTTGAACAAGAAAAGCAAGTTGCGCCTGGTCTTGCCTGCAAGGAACCAGCACTGGCAAAGTATTTTTGTTTTTTTTAATCCAACTGAAGTGATGTGTCCTCAGAGACCCTGGGTGCTGCCTGGACAAGGCGCAGTCTGTGAGCAGGCCCTGTGAGGCATTAGAACAGTGCCATTACTGCTTCCCTTCAAACCCAGACCAGATGGCACAGGACTGCAAGTCTCAGCTGTGACACTTAGCATCCTTATAACCTAAGATAGGTTAGGAAATGCAATCGTGTTTTTCTTTTTTGTACTTTTTTTTTTTTTTTTTTTTAGGGAAGGGTCTACAGGGTGTTCAGGGTCTCACTACTAGACAGGACTCATAGAGATCCTCTTGTTTACAGGCTCCCAAGAGTTGGGTTTATAGGTGCACGCCACCACGCCCAGTCTCAATTGCCACCTCAGCGTGTCCCGGGTGTGGGGCCGACACGGCTAGCCCGGGGATCCAACTCCCAGCCCCTGTGCCCGCTGCAGGCGCTTTAATCTGCTGACCTATTTGGCCTGTCCTCTGCAATCATATTTTAAAGGGCTTCAGGACCGTGCCTCCCAAATTCTAGTCCTCGTAATGGCTCACATCAACTTAAGTGGGGAAACCGGTGGCAAGCCCAGCAAGCATATGGATCTGTCATTTAGAAAAAGGTAATAACTAAAAACCTAGATCTTATACTTTTTAAAGTCATATCCATTTCTTATGTTTACTGCGTATATCATGTCACCATAAATTTGAAAATAGCCATTTTAAATTGGGTCAAAAAATTTTTTTTTAGTAAGAAAAGCCAAAAGTCACAAATTAATGTCGCTACACCAAAGTTATGGTGTCAGCAGGTCACATTCCCTCTAAAAAAGACTAGAGAGTGGGTCACTTCCTTCTTCCAGCTTCTGGTAGCTGATGATGGCATTCCTTGGGCTGTGACAGCACCCTTTCAGACTCTGCCTCGGAGATTGTGCTGCCTTCTCTTCTTTCACTCGTGTGAAATCTCTCTCCTCTTCTCTTTTAGAAAGACAAATAATGGTGAGATTTAAGGCCCACCCTACTGCCCCAGAATAATATCCCTATCTCACAGTCATTAACTTAATCACAATTATCAGTATTTATTTCCTACTAAGGCAGCAGAAATTCTGATGTGGCATTTTGGAGGCTGTTTATTAAACCTATTATAACACTTATCATATGATACAACTATGAGACATACATGGGGCTAGGGAGATAGTGTAGTGGTCTAAGTGCCTGCCTGGAAAGTACAAGGACCGAGGTTCAATCCTCAGTACTGCACATCATGCCAACCCTAGAACCAGGTGTGGTGGCGCACGCCAGTAATCCCAGTGCTGGAGAGGCTGAGACAGGAGGATCACTACCAGTCAGAACTACGTAGTGAGACCCTGTATCAAATAAGTAATTTTTAAAAAAATTTTAAAAAGACATGTGAAGAAATTATATTAAAGGAATGGGAATAAATATAGAATGCTGGGAACCATGAATATGTAACAGAGATACAAAGGGAGGAAAACCAGCCTGGGGACAGGAGAGGAAGAACTAGAGAAGATGAGGCTGGGAGTTGGGGCTTCTGGGGCTTTCACACTGTGGGGTTCACAAAGCTGGCCTGATGGGCACACCTTAGAGACTCGAGGGAGGGACCAAGAAGGATCAGGAGGTGTGCCAACTGCACAAAGGAGCCCCAGGTGGAACCAAAGTGGATTTCTTCACGCGCGCGTGCGAGAGAGACCAGCTTGCAGCAGATGCAGAGTGGAGCAAGTGAAATTCAGTGATAGACTGTGTCTGGGAAGGGGGAACTGGTGCATCCTGACACGCTGCTCCTCTCATCTGTTTGCCTTGGATTTAGAACAATAGAAGTTCGTCAACGGCCTGGAACTTGCCAAAGTGGACATGACCCGTGATTAGAAGGGAAAGCGCTGCCTCCTTCCTGTATAAATATTTTGCTCTCAAGCTCCTGAAAGAAGTCAATGAAAAGGTCTGTTTATCCTTTCTCAGTGTATTCTCTGTCAAAATTACTAATAACAAGCTTAGTCAAGTAATGATATTTTAACTACTGCATTATTTTTCCAGTACTTTAGAAAGGCCTCTAAATATTAGATTATATAGTTTAAATTTTTTCTAATATTTAAGTACTACTAGACATTCACTGACCATTGGGGATCACAAATCATTTGCTAAGTATTATAGTAGGGACAAGATATTGTATGGGTAATATAACGTTAATATTAACACAGAAAGATAGTATTACCAACTGATATTTTAGTTCCTTGTATATTAATGACACTGATTTAAATGTTTTATGTATCAGTTTATTTCAAAAATTTGGTTAGAGAGAATATGCTAACATATTACTAGGATTATTGTCCCGATTTAATAGACACAGGAACTGAAAAACAAAGACAAACATCACACAGCTAGGAAGGGAACACATTGTTGTAAATCCTGGAAACACCATCAGCTTGGCGGTCTGGAGTCTTTCTAGGGAGCTGCTTCTGTTACAGCCAGGATGGCCACAGTGTATTTTAGAATACATTCACTCCTCCCTCAGCCCTGCTTAAGTGATTGCTAGTTAATTTTTCAAGTATCTTATATTGTCACCTTCTTTGCCGTATGTTTGATTTTGATTTTATTTTCAGTTTGTTGTTTCTTGCTCCTCCCCTTGTCCCCCACAATGCAAGTCCCACCAGACCATTCACACTTAGTTCCTTGGTTCATACTGCGTCTCCAGTGGCTACCGTGTTGCCTGGCATGGAGTGAGAACAAACATTTGTGAATGAATTTATTAAAGCAGTTATTTATTGTCAAAAATTATTTAGGTATAATAAAATCATAGGTAAATTAAATCATAATTGTACAGGTAGTTGATACTTCTTATAAAATGATATAGAATTGACAAATGCTGAACAGCTTATGGGGATTAACTTCCATAATGTTCACAGAAGCCTAATGCAGAAAGTGTTATCCTCATTTTACAGTTAAGGAAACTGATGCTGAAGAAAAAAAATAATTTGTCCAAGGTCATGTAGAGCAGTGTGGAGATTCAAACCCAGCAACATGGCTCAAGAGCACTGCCTTACCTGATTCCTGTTCTTAAAAGGAGTTTTATCCTAAGGATGCTAAAAACATGAACAAATTGTTAAATTCTCATTCAAACTACTGAAGATTTTTAAAGGAATAAATTACTGTTGCAAGGCAAAGAATTCATTTAATAAATTTATATATGTTAACTTGAACCTAGATGTGGCTAAATTAAGATAGGCTCATGTAAGTAGGACACTGGATTGGGAGCGCAGCCAAGGCTGTTTTTATGTTTTTATTACTTTGAAGCGCAGAAGTTTTTTTGTTTGTTTGGTTGGTTGTTATTGTTGGGTTTTTTAATGTAATTAGGACAGGGTCTACAGGATCTCACCACACAGATCGGACTTGCGGTGATCTTCCTGTTTTCAGCACCAGCATGCCCCAGGGTTGGGGCTGGCAAGGCATGCAGGGGATCGAACCCGGCATCTGCCTAAGCAGGCCCTTTAATCTGCAGAGCTATCTGGCCAGCCCCAAAGCTCAGAATCTTGACTCTGGTGGATGTCCAAATATAATGGCCAAGATGCCAGCCACATTTAGGATATTTCTTAATTTACATCTTTCTAAAGGTGACAGAACTTCCAGGTAACAATGTAAGCTACCATAGACTTTGGAATGGGAAAAATATTTGTTTCACTAATAATTAATCAATTCTGGGTGATTCTGGATATGAATTTGAGATTATTCCTTGTTGGTGAGTAGTTGTCCTCATTACCCTGACACCAGTGGAATCCCCTCTGCTCTTCCCTATTCCAACAGCCCTTCTCCTGCTATGTTGGTTGTTCTTGCCACATACTGCTGTGTTCCTTTTTTGCATGAGGGTGAATACTATTACTTTCATGTTAATGTCAGTCTCTGCCAAAACAATTCCATGATTTTTTTTAAAAAAATTAATTCATTCATTCATTATGTATTTATTTACGTGGTACAGGGTCTCACTGTGCAGCACAGACACATATTGATCCTCCCGTCTCAGCCTCCCCAGAGCTGGGATTACAGGGGTACACCACCACTTGTGGTTTCAGTGACTGGCGCTGTGTAGGGCCCCGTATAGCATGCAGTACCGAGGATCAAACCCAGGTCCTTGCTCTTGCCGAGCAGGTTCTTGGACTGCTGAGCTATCTCCCCAGCCCAATTACATGTTTATATGCTTCTACCTTATTGTTTGGCTTGAAGTCTGGTAAACTGTACCACTCCAAGGACCCTGGCTCAAACAGTCCTTGAAAAGCAATAATCAATAGCAGTTATTAGTTAACCATTGCTTACACTTTTGTGGACAGTGCTTTTGCTGATCTTTTTCTCCTGTATGTAGTCAAAGTAGCAAACCATAGGAAACAGGCTTTTAAATAGGACAGGGACTAGGTAAAGATTTTGGAGAAAAAAAATTTGCAATCAGTTGGAGATAGGACACTGTTGAACCTCAAATAAAATTTTATTGTGGGAAAAAACCTATTCTTCTTAGTAAACTTGTATTAAAAAGAATTTTATTCAGTTCAGCTACATATTTTAAACTTGCCAATAAAAACTATTCAATTTTCTTTTTCTTTTTTTCCTCTTCCTGCCATATACATACTTACTTACAATTAATCCTATTCACCTACAAAATCCAAAATGCTTACGATTTGGTCTTTTATAGAAACAGATTACTGATTTTTGATCTAATCTTTGATGTTGAGGCAGTATAAATCAAAAAAGGTTAATGGGTAATTGTTTTACAGAGGAACTCAAGTTTCCCAAACCTTTTTCAGAAACAGCTTTACTTTTTTAAAATCATTTTGCCAATTAATCTTCTATGTTTTATTACAAACATAAATATTTTACAGAAAGAAGTAACCCCTTAATGTTAAGTTGCAATTAATTAATGTTTCAAATATAGTTTAAATACATGATTCCGTAATATCCCCTATACAATTTATATTTATTTGTTTGCCTGTATCTATTCTTAAAACTTTTGTTTCGGTGATATTGTTTATATATTTTCAAAGGATGTTCACATTTCTTAGACTAAATTCCTATTGTCATGATTACAAGTAACTAAAATACCCTATTTTGAAGATTGTTTTTGAGTGTCAAATTTATGCAGGACAATACAGAAAGACAAATTAGATCACCTGAAAATATGCTTCAATAAACAGACAGTATTGGGAAGACTTTTCATTCAGAATCACTTCTTTGCTGTCCATATCAACAAAAACAGCAGTCATTTTTAAAAAGTTCCAATGGACTACACTCTCATTTCATAAGAAAAGGGTTTTTCTGTTTGTTTGTTCATTTTTAAGGGTTTTTTTTTTTTAACAGGTTGTCGGTCTGTACTCCAGGATGGCCTTGAAATCAGTGTAACCCAGGCTACCCCCAGACTCTTGGCCAACCTCCTGCTTCAGCCTCCTGAGTGTTGGGATTACAGGTGTGTACCACCACGCCTAACTCAAAAAAAAAAAAACAAAACAAAAACAAATAAACAAATGAACAAAAACTAATTTTAAATAGACAAAAAACTGCTGAAGAACATTTGCATAAATGTTCATTCATACACCAAGAGAATCCATTCAGCTGACTTCAAAGAAGTGTGGAGCATCCTGAGTGGAACTACAAAGGTATAGCTAATGTACTGTATGCTATAAAATTTTTAAAGCTATTCCCTTTTTTCGTGGTAGACTGTGGATCAGCAAAGGGAAGAAGAGCATGTAGGAGAGCCACATTCTTGAAGCTCCCCAAAAGGCTTCACTGGACTTAGCCAACCAGGCTATGGAACAAATAAATTAGCTCTGCATTTGGGAATTTTTGTTTTTATCACCTAATCAACTCAGTGGACCTTTACAGTTAGCTCACTGTAAGCACCAGTACAATTCTTTTTGTTTCAAATGAATTCAGCGCTGATTTAATCCTCCTAAGGTGGTCCTACAGAAATTATAGTTCAGGTAAACATCTGTCTCTCACTTTTATTTCCCTATCTTACCTTAACCCTTTAAAGTTAACAATGCCGTTTCAATAGAGACAATGACATTGCCTATCTGTAGCCCATCTCTGCTATTCTTTCCATCACTTCTAGAAGTCAGAACATACTCACTGGGGCAGGCTACCATCAGAGCCTGAGAGAAGGCTTAGATCTCCAGGATTCCTATGGAATTCAAAGCCACGCTTTCTTTTCCCAACTTCTGTCCTTTTCCACTTAGCTCCTACAGGAAAGACTAATTCTAAAAAGCCAACTAGCACTTTAGAAAGTTCAGTAACTTCTCAGACTTCTAGATGAGAATAGTGGCCAACACCAGTCCTATGGCTTACGTGGGCCATGTGCTATTCTATTCACTTTACGTGAATAACTTGCTTTCCTCTCACCAATAACTTTATAAAATAGGAACTTCTTTCATGCTGCATTTTGAAGATGGGGAATTGAAATGGAAAACTTCCATAATTTGCCTAAGGCAGCTCTGCTAAGTAGAAGAGTCAACCAGTTTATCTTATAGTCTCTAGTCTAACAACAGTAATAAGTGGCACTAATAAGATTCACAGGGCTGGCCTGATAGCTCAGCAGACTAAAGTGCCTGCTTATGCAGAGCCCAGCAGCCAGGGTTCGATCCCAGTTCCATCCCCATGCCAGCCCAGCCCCCAGGGTGTGCTGAGATGGCCATTGAGACTGGGTGTGATGATGCATGCCTGTAACCCAGCACTGGGGAGGCTGAAAACAGGAGAATCACTACAAGTTGATCTATGTAGTGAGACCCTGCAGACTCTGTCCTAAATACAAGAAGAAAGACAGACAGACAGACAGACAGACAGACAGACAGACAGACAAGATTTACAGAGATTTTAGGAGCTGTTGAGCCAGAGGTCATCTTCCAAATTGAGCCTAACTCAAAAAAGATTGCTCTGAGGAAGAAGATTCTTAAGCGAAGTGTGAAGATTCTGAAGAAACTTGCTCCTTTTTGAGATCAAGGGAAAGGCTGGAGCCAGATGCCAATTACCAGGAATTTTCTGAGTGAGACATGTGAGGCACGTCCATCAGCCTAGGCCCCTGATAATGAGTGCTGGAGTAAATTAAAACTGCCAGAGTTTTTAGTATGCACGTCTGTGTGTGCCTGTCCTCCAGAAGCTGTGTGGAATGTGTCGGAAGCCATCACTTGTGAGTTGTACTAACTAGGTCACCACGGACAGGACAAGCGAAGAGCTTTCACTGCATTCCTAGGCTTTCTGACATCCCCTTCCCGATCTCTCCAGGAAATACAAGGGCTGATTAGTTTAGATTCTGGCAGAACAGAAATAAGTTGGTCCTCTTGCAAACCAGACATGGTGGCTTCAGGTGCGTGGAATGACAACAGCCCATATGCCACAACAATGTGGCAAGGACAAAGACACGATCAGTTCAGTTACTGTCACCAGATGCCAATCATTCACATAATTAAAAAGGAATTTTAACTTATGGGCTGGATTTTCAGATTTTTTTTTCTCTTGCAGCTCAGTCCCTGTTTTACCTATTTTCTGCTCTTAACTAATATTTGATATTCAACTTAAATTAACTTGAACAAGCCAGCAGAAATCCAAACTGTATTTCAGAGAGTTCACTTATTTGTTGACCTTTTCTAAACATCAAACTTCTTGGGGGCCGGGGAGATGGCTCAGTGGAATAAGCGCTTCCTTGGCAAGCGCAAGGGCCTGAGTTCTAATCCCCGGTTCCACCAAAAAAAAAAAAAAGAAAAAAAAAATAAACATCAAACTTCTTTACCCCCAAGTGAAATAATTTAGGATGCTATTTAAAGTAGCTATACCATGATGTCAGATACAACAAGAACTCTGGAAATAAGTATTTGTACTCTAATGTGTAAGCCAAAGATTTTACCAGATTGCCAAACCTACATGCATATTTCTTTTCAGTATGAGTGTCAAAAACTAGAATAAGAGAAGACATGGGGACTGATGAAAGTTAACTTATTCAGGGTCAGATTTGTAGGAAGGAACACAGAGTAGATGGGTGGCAATTTTAGTGTTCCTTGGAAGTTATTCTTATTCTTTCATCCCTTCCCTGATTCTTTCTTTCCTTCTTCCCTACCCCACTCACATTACTTATTACAAAAAGAGTAAAAGATTTAAAATTTGCATCAAAATCCTGACCGCATCATTTCTTGCTTGCTAAGATCTAATATGTAGAAATGGAAATGAGGCCTCCCAGGTTGTGAGAATTTAACATCTCTGAAACAGAGACGAACTACGTGACACATAGTATATACTCATGACACAGAGGCACTTGGTGGCATAATGTGAGAAATCCCTTTAATTAAAGAAAAGTCATTCAGAGATTAAAAGTGATTGCAATTATATTAACAATGTCTGTATCAGATTTTCAGTAGAGTTGAGGTTAAGATGCAACTAGCCTTAGAGATTTTTAACAGGAAAATCTTTGGGTAATGAAGCCAGATGCCATGCCTCACACATTTATTTCATCAGGCTTCTTTAGGTAGCTGAGGTTATGGGAAGGACATTCACTCACTTGGGCTAATTAAACCTAAAGAGATGATCAAGAAGAGGCCTTCTTTCTTTCTAATGTGAGTTGCTAAGAGGTCACAGTGAGAATATATTAGTCTTTTGAAATGTATTATTTTTAATAATTGTTATCTCATGAATAAATGATAAATTATCAGAAAGTAAATAGAAGAGGCAAGTTAATACAGATGAATAATTATTCTAAGTGCTTTTCCAATGCAAATCCATTCCATCTCACACACTGTCATACGTATATATTCTTATCATTTTAACTATACATCAAGAAAATTTAATGCTGAAGGTCACAAAACCTAATTTCATCTGCAATTTAATAGTGACTATTAATGCAATTTCTTAAATACATTTTTGCTTGATTCTAAGACCTGAGGGTCTCTTACAAGAACTCTATTTCTTCATAATCTAGGACTTCACCTAAACTTCAAAAATGGTTTCTTAAATCTGAAGGCGATCTTATAATCCTCTTGGTGCATTCTAGCAGCAGATGGTAGGACTTTGCATTGCCCAAGATACCTGCAGAAGTAGTCCAATGTAATGTGCTATATTACAATGAGATTCTTCAGCCCATGCAGGTAGATGGTTTGCTGGTTACTACTGGTAGATGACACACCATTTAAATACATGCTAAGTCATAGAAGCCAATCTATCTTTTACCTTGTTCACTAGAAAACTTGCTTTTTAGAGCCATGAATCGTTGCACACGACCTCGCCAGCAAGGAAGACGCAACACACAGCTCTTCCTTCAGCGGTTTATTCAGGCCCCTGATTACAAGCTTCTTCTCCCTCTTCCGGGCTTTCCTACAGCATATATCCCCTTTTGCAGCCTATCTCGGAGTGCCATGTGAGCGCTGCCCATAGGTCCAGGTATGCGGAAGCAGACCATGGGCCTTGGTCCCAGCCTTATATGGAGTTGTTGACTGACATAGAGCACTCACCTGCAGGCGGTGGGAAGTGGAAGCCAGCGCCATCTTTAGGGTGCGGCT
>NW_004524598.1:17196138-17215951 GCF_000260255.1 Octodon degus | reverse complement strand
GGTGTTTTTGCATAACCTAAACCCTGAAGAGTCTGAGAAGAGGCTTGAATGGGCCAGCCTGTAGGCCAGTCTTTCCTTGCAATTATGCTTTTGTCTGCTCCAGTATCTAGCAATCCCAAAATTTTTTTGTTATCTATCGACAATTCAAGAACTGGTCTCTAGTCTAGTTCTAGGGATAAATAAGCACAGTTACCACCTGTGGACCCAAAGCCCCGGTCCCCTCTTTCCTGCGTTGCCGCAGGAAAGCGTTCATGCAAGCTGGGCAAGATTACCAGCTGTGCAATCCTGTCCCCTGGGGAGATGGCGGTGATCCCTTTTGGGGACTCAACCATGATCTTAATAACACCCGTATAATCGGGATCAATTACTCCGGGGTGGACACGTAGACCTCTTAAGGTGGAGGAAGATCTCCCTATAAGGAGGCCTACAGTACCCTTGTCTAAAGGTCCTGTAAAGTCCGTGTCCATCAACTGGATTCCCATTTGTGGTGTTAATACGAGTCTGGTGGTGGCACGGAGGTCCAACCCTGTGGAGCCTGGTGTGGCTCTCCGCAGCTCCCCGGATGTCTGAGGAAGGGCCAGGACTCCAGTTTCTGTTCTCCATTGCCCCATATATTTGAGGGCCCTGGGGTCGAGGGCCCCATGACCCGTTTTTTGGACCTGATCCTGCGGAATCCTGGCTTAGAGGCTTACCATCCACATCTTTCACTGACCGGCACTCCTTGGCCCAATGCCTACCTTTCCTGCATCTAGGGCATAACCCAGGTGGTGCTGGACGCGCACCTATGAGAGCAGAGCTCTTGTCCCTCTTTGGACAGTTTTTCCTTATGTGCCCAGGTTCGCCACACCTGAAGCACACACCTGGTACTTTTTATTACCCTTGCGTCCTTGAGTCAGTTGCACCACCGCTGCTGCAAGGCCGGCATTGGTTAGGGGTCCCCCATCTCCCGACATACCTTCATCCATGCCTCCAGTCCTTTACCCTTAAAAGGAAGGATAGCCGCACGTCACTCCTTGGTGCACTGTTCAAATACTAATTGTTGGACCAGAGGCATGGCATGCTCCACATCCCCGAATATTTTTCCTGCAGCTTCTACCATCTGAGCTACAAAATCGGAGAATGGCTCAGTAGGGCCTTGTATAATCTTTGTGAGGTTACCGCCTACTTCCCCTCTGTTTGGCAAGGATTTCCAGGCCCTGATGGCAATCCCATTGATTTGCGCATAGACCTGAGCTGGATAACCCGTCTGTTGATTAGCAAAGCGACCTTGACCTAACAGCATATCTCTGTCCCATGCAGGGTTGCCTGTAGCTTGATTGGCAGCTGCTTCCTCACCTGCAAACTCAATTAGACAGGTTCTCCAATCAAGATATTGCCCAGGGCTTAAGCACGCTCGGGCTACACCACTCCAATCCCCAGGGGTCATGCAGTAGTGGCTAAAGGCTTCCACCTGGGAGACAGTGAATGCAGCTGAAACGCCGTAGGTTCTAACAGATTCAGCCAAGGACTTTATCGTCTTGAAGTCCAGGGGATCATGGTATCTATTACCTTGGGCATCCTGAAAAACAGGATACGCCAAGGAAAGCTCTGACCAGACCGTCTTCCACACCCCTGGGTGAAAAGATCATCTGGAGGGACCCCCTCCTTCGGTATCCCTGTAGGCGGGTGGGGCAGTAGGCTCCACCCAAGGCCCTAAAGATGGCTTATGGCCCTTCCTTAGTTTCTTCCTCTTTTGGGGTTTTTTCCTCGTCATGCTTAACTGTTTGAGTGCCTCTGCAAGAGCACGGTCCTCCTCTGAACCGCTCTCCGAGTTGCAAGATTCCAACTCCGAGAGGTCAGGGTAAAACTTCTTCTTTGGTTTAGCTCCCTCCTTTTTCCACTTCCTTTCCTTCTCACTGGGAGCCTTTTCACTAGCCGCCTTTTTAGACCTTTCCTCTTGTAACTGTTCGAGAGCGGCCTTCCCATTTTCCACTGCCTCACTACAACGACGGTCCTCCAGGCAGCCACTGCCTAGTTTCCAAATTGACCTTATAGAATGAAGTAGCTCTTGTAGAGCCAAAAAAATTGGGTGCGAACTAGAAGCGCCCATGATACAAGTCTTACTTTCACTTTTAGGCTCGTTCTTCGGTGAACCTGGCTCGCTCGTCGGTGAACCTTGGTGCTCTCTCTTTATATACAGAGAAGAGCCCTTTCCCTCCGCTCTTGTTGCGGATCCCCAACTTACCAGGGGACTTACCCTCCGCTCTTGTCATGGATCCCCAACTTACCAGGGACTTAACGGTGCATCCCCTGACCGCTGCAAGTTCTGAGCCGTTGACTGAAGGGTTCCCCGTTCGGGCCACCACTTGTTGCGCACGACCTCGCCAGCAAGGAAGACGCAACACACAGCTCTTCCTTCAGCGGCTTTTTCAGGCCCCTGATTACAAGCTTCTTCTCCCTCTTCCGGGCTTTCCTACGGCATATATCCCCTTTTGCAGCCTATCCCGGAGTGCCACGTGAGCGCTGCCCATAGGTCCAGGTATGCGGAAGCAGACCATGGGCCTTGGTCCCAGCCTTATATGGAGTTGTTGACTGACATAGAGCACTCACCTGCAGGGGGACGGAAGCGGAAGCCAGCGCCATCTTTGGGGTGCGGCTGTGCGCAGCTCTCTACAATGAATTATTACCCATAAAACTTCAAGTGTCATAAAGCAACTATACCAGAAGGGAGTGTGGGCCCTGTGAAGACACTACCTGTTAAAGCGCCAGTCAGCTGTTTAGCCAGTATTAACCATGATGAGGTTTAAGGTATATCCAATTTTAAATTTTCATACACTGCATTTCAAAGCACAAAAAGATATAAGGGAAATCAATCTTATTAATATTTTAATCTAAAAATAGTATTATTTCAATATGCAATAAACATTCATGTTATCAACAAGATAGTTTAAACTGTTTTATGCTAAATATTCTAAATAAATGTGGGAAAGGGATGTCTTAAACTTAGAACATGATTTGATTCAGACTAGTCACACACTTCAGGCACACAGTGGATACACGCGGCTAGTTCCTGCTGTGCTGAACAGCTCAGCTCCAGAAAGTTCCAGCCACTGCTTATTCCTGCATCTTCACCCCAGGCATGGAGATATATCCGCTGAGCACTAAAGAACATGGGGGCCTAGCCATTGTCCTTTTGCACCAGGGGCAAGCTTTAAGCTGCTAAATTGGAGGGTGGGAGTATGGCTGTAGAGTAGAACCCAAGGAACACTAGAAATACTAGCTTTGAGAACACACGTACTTCCGTCCTCTTCTCAAGCTCAACTCTTTTAAAGAAAAGTTAAGAGCCGAGCTGTCCTGCAGCCAATTCATAGACCCAGGGTGGTTCTGTCACTCAGCTCATCTTGTCACTGCTAGTCTTAGTTGGTGTCCTTCTGATGGTTTTCACAGCACTAACCCCAGCCCAGGTGACTCCAAACATCTCTAGTACCTTGCAGCACTTGCCAAAAACAAAACTGATGGCATTTTGGAACATTCTGGAGGACAAGGCACTCCTCTTAAGTAATGGAATATTGGTAAAAGTGATATGCAGAGACATTCAAGAAAATGACAAAGTAATTCAAAATGTCCTCTGAACATGCCAGGCTGCACCCCAGAGCCCAAGCCAAGGACTTCTTCTGTCATGCTCCATGTCCATCCCAATCTACACCAATAAAAAGCCTATCAAGCACAAAATGAAGGTCAAACCAAATCTTAGAGCCCTTTGATAGATGTATAAGACTATTTATAATCATCTTCCTACTGTCATGACCACTCTGCCCTCCCAGCCTTCAGCACTTTGGCAAAAAGGGATATACATTTTGCCCGTGTCATCCCCCAAAACCTCCACTTCCCTTTTCTAGTGTACGTATCTTACATGCCTTAGTTGTTCCTTATAAGGCATGATTTCCAGGATTTTAACTAATACATTTCCAAGGATATTTACTTCATGGTTCTTTATAAATCTCAAACTTTATGGCACTTGGAATAGAATATGTGCTCCAGATATGACCTGATCGATACATAGTTAAGTATGGATTTTAATTGTTTCTGTCCTACTAGCTATGTTATTTTTATGAAAGAAAGTGACATTGAAGCTCCCCAAAGGCATTAGAATAAAGAAATGCCTCATTCTGTCTAAACACATAATCCCTTTGTTACATGCAGCATCCTAATATAAGTTAGGAAAAGTCTAAAACTGAGAATCAGAAAGCCAATCTTGATTTCAATCCACAATTTATTAGGACAACTTCAAACAAGTTGTTTGTGCTATCTGTGTCATGCTTTCTTTATTTATTAAAAAGGTCAATGGAAAATCATGACATTTTTTGGTAAACATTGAATGGAATTTGTCTGAGTACATGATTCTTAATCTACAAAAATCTGCACAAGCCTAAGACTCATTATATCAGCTGAAAGATAGGACTAGTTGCTTATTTCCACTTAAATTTTATCTACTTGGTTTAAATTCAACATCACAGCTTGAGAGAGCTTTCTTTAAAATATTACACACTCTGAATCAGTAATTAAATAAACATTTTCTCTGTGAATCATTTCTTCGTAGTGTCTTGGAAAGGACCAAATTTACAGTCGCTAGGCTGTCCATCAATTGCCTGCAGGTACTTCAGTCCTTTCATCAAAAGGAGGGATTTGCCTCCAGATGTAAGATGCTGTTCTTTCTACCTGCTGATCCAGAACTCTGGGTCAGGTTACCATGGCGGCGGCAGCAACAGACCTAACTACATTTCAGAGGCTGACGCTCCCTTTCAGGGGAAGCCACTCATGCAATTCTCTGCTCCATTCCAGAGTTGCAGCACACTCGGGGTGAGTCAGACAACCAGCTGGCAGAATAAAAGAGCCTTTGAGTCAGTGTGGTTGTGGATCTTGAGACTCTGGGGCTCAGACTGATGCAGAGCAGTAGGCCTTTAGGGGTCAGGAACTTAGTGAGGGAGGGCTCCATGCTCCTTGGCTAGACTTGCCATGGTCTTGGACAGAAGAGCAAGTTAAAATATTTGGATCCAGCATGTCAGTCCCATGGAATAAATTCTCCTTGGACCATATAGGAAGAAAAAACAAAACAAAACAAAACAAAACAAAACATATGTTTTATTCTCTTTTCAAAAAAGCCTTTGCTTTTGATCTTAGAAAATAACATCTATATAAACTATAGAAACTTTAAATTTGCAGTAAATGATACGACAAGAATGGCAAGGTATTTCTCATATGTGGTCTGACATATATTCTGGACTTCTTTTCTCTACTAGCCGTGTATTCTTGGGCAGTCCCTATGCATCAGGTACCATGACAGTTGTTTTGTAGAAGAGGAATAAGCCCCTGAGGGTCACTCAAGACTCAGCACAAATTAACAGCTGCACAGTCTATGATTTCTACGTAATGATATTTTTCTATAATTATGCAATTGAAAAGGCAAAGAGCTGAGAAAGTAAAAAATACACAGAAACACACACTTGCTCAAATATTCACATTTTTATTTTGGTTAGAAGAACTAAAACTAAGTTCACTGTTGTGTGTATGTGTATGTCTGATGTTGAGAACTGAACCAGGGCCTTGAGTATGCCAGATATAAACTCTACAACTAAGCTAAATCCCCAAGTCCCAACTTCACTTCTAATCTAACTTAAGCATCTCTTCATAAATGAAAACTCAAAGGATTATTTTTGTATTTATTTTTGTGTTAACTTGCAAAGAATGGATCCATTACCATTGTGCATACCTGGTCTTGCCTTCATGATGTATCTTAGACCAGAAATATGGGATTCTGGGGGCCTGCCGATTAGCTCAGTTGTTTAAGCACCTGCTTATGCAAATACAGTCAGTGGCAGGATACTCCAGTTCGATCCCCAGCTCCACAGGCCTTACCAGAACCACCCTTAACACAGCCTGAGCCAGCCCCTACCCCCTAAAAAAAATCATTCTCAACTTTAAGAGCTGGCCAAATAGCTCAGTGGACTAAAGCGCCTGCTCAGGCGCAGGCGCCAGGGGTTCAATATCTGGGCCTGCCATGCTGGCCCCACCCCCAGGGTGCACTGAGGTGGCGATTGGCACTGGGCCTGGTGGCTCACGCCTATAATCCCAGCACTTGGGAGGCTGTAAACAGGAGAATCACTATGAGTCAATCTAGTAGTGAGACTCTGAACACCCTGTAGATCCTCCCTTAAATTTTGGGAAAAAAGAAAAAGAAAATATAGGATCCCATTCAACTCTCTATTAAGTAGTATTAAAAGTAGGTTTAACAAAGAAGGTTTCCAAAGGACACAGATCTTTAAGGGGATAGGAGTAATGGGAAAGGAAGATGTTAAGTGAAATAACGTCTATAAACCCAGAAAGACAGGTGAGCAAGTAGTGTAAAGACAATGGAAGACAAATAGCCTTCGCTGGTTAGAAGTGAACACATGGATACACAGGTGCACTAAAGTGTGAATCAGAGGCGGTTGTCTTAGTCTACCTAATAGAATATGTCACCTCTACTTTTTTTTTTTTCAGAGAACAATAATTCCAGCAGTGGAGAGCATTACTAGAGTACTTAATATTTGTAGTATCTTGTAGGAGAGTAACTAAATTTGAATGCCTGCCAGCCATGATTGCTAGTGGTGTGGTTAGAACTGAGTAACACAACTTGTACAGAATGAAAAAACGGAAATATTCACATTTTCCTGAGCCTTTTCCTCTAAACTGATGCAAAATCAATGAAAGTGCATTTTTAAAAACTACTCTGACAGAAGATCTATGGGTCATGCCCTTATTAGCATTTCATGGTTTATCAAGCACATTCACAGGTAGTTTTCTTTAATTTTCTCATCAACCCTGTGAGTTGGGTCACTGTTGCCCATGTCTCATAGATGAACAGATCATAGGCTCGAGAGCTCTGGTGAGTGGCTTGAGGGTTCCACAGCTCAGACTCAGGTTCTAAGCCCAGGTTCTCTTTGCACTAAAAGATTTTAGAGGACAAAACACACCTCCTTTGGGAAACCTCCCCTGTACCAGTTTTACTGGCAGAAGAGATTTCAGTTTAGATGTTCCTACACAGCTGCGATACAGAGTTAAATATTAGACCAGAGCCTCCTTTGTCCAGCACACTGTAGTCTAGTTGGTCATATGGAAAAATCTGTTATAAACATCAGAACAATGGATCCAAATGATAAAAAAAAAATGTTTGTACACAGGAGCTTTGAATTCCTGTAATTCTTCAAGCAAACTGAAATGGCAAATTGAAGTGTTGGTTTACTATGCCGTACAGAGATTTTAATGCTTGCCTTTTCTAACAAAAGAAAAGGGAATAAAATGTTTGAATTTACCTTTTATTCAGCTTTCCTAGGACAGTTAATCTCACTTTGGATTTAATCTTCAGAAATTGTTCTGTCACCTAAGTTTTCACATTTTCTGAGATAATTTTTTTTTAAATATTCACTACGGCTTCATATTTTAAGTGCTTTTGTCTCAGTTTTACTTTAATATGTGGGTGATATTTTATATTCTGTACTGATCCATTCTTCCATTGTTATATCAACTCAATTTTCTTGTCATTTTTACAATACTTACTTTATGTGAAAGATATTTTGCTCTCTTTATCCATAGCCTTATTGGGAAAAGTTTTCAATTAGCAATAATCGTGCCTTGGATAAACCTCATTGGCTATGGTACTGGCACTGCGCAAGGCTTCCATAGCCTTGTGGAATTTTATTGTGTATATATGCTTTCTAATATAGCATTTTTTTTGGTCCAGTGATTATTATGTTGCCTCCTTTGAAGTTCACTAATGCCAATGTCAAGCAGATTTATTAAAGTAAATTTCTTCAAATTCCACTGTATAAGGCAAGTCTTGTCATTTATATAATCTGTTTGGGAACAAAGCTAGCTTCCTCATATACTCCTGCTAGAACCAGTTTTATTCAAGGGTTCATTTTACTTCAGATGATCAAGTGTAATAAGACAAAGCCTTGGCAGGAAAAGAGAATAGTCACTCTACAATCCTTAAAACAGTAGTAATTTGTACAGCTGACAATATAAAAAATCCCATTGATGGTGACACAGACAGACTTGGCAGGTTGACATTTTGATTGACTCTACTCTTTAAAAGTGCAAGTAGTATTCACTCAATCCCAGAAACTGTGATTCTCTGGTTGAGCCTGGCAAGTGAATGCTAAAAATTCTATCTTTATTTTCTTGAGTCCCATGATAATATTAAAAATAATTAATGAAAGAGTTGGAATTTAGACCTTGATGCCTCACTTGCTCAGCATGCAATGAGGCCATGTGTTCAATCTCCAGCATCACAGAAGAATGACATGTGGGTAGGTAGGTTTGTAGATAGGTGGGTAGGTGGGTAGGTAGTAAGTGGGTGGCTAGGTAGGTAGGTAGATGGGTAGGAGGTAGGTAGGTAGGTGGGTAAGTAGGGAGGTAGGTGGGTAAGTAGGTAAGTGGGTAGGTTGGTAGACACATGGGTAGGTGGGTAGGTAGTAGGTGCGTGGCTAGGTAGGTAGATGGGTAGGAGGTAGGTAGGTGGGTAAGCAGGTAGATAGCTGGATGGGTAAGTAGGTAGGTAGGTGGGTGGGTAGGTAGGCAGGTGGGTAGGTAGATGGATAGGTAGGTGGGTAGGTAAATACATACATAGATGATAGAAAGACAAAACTGGGTTCTCAATGTTTCTTTCACAAATATGCTCTGAAGACAAAAGTTTAACACAGCATTTGGATAGTTAAGGTTCATAATCTCCTGCATTTGGGGAGCATATTTTGGCTTACAAATATTGTTTTGATGCTGACAGAAACTTTGAGAAGTTTGCAGAGTGTATATACTCTTAATTCCAGTTTTGAGCTAATAGCAGTGGAAATCAGTGTTAGAATGGCTCATGAGGACAGTCAATGAATTAGAAGAAGATCTAGGCCTCCTAATTCTTACTCCCTGTAATTTCTATTTGGGTTGAACTATTTTAAGTTTCTAGTAATATAATATGCTACAACAAAAGAGAATTTTGTATATTCTGTCAAATGAACTTCCTTCAATGAACCTTAGTTTATTGGTGACTTTTGTTTTTTTGGGTTTTTTTGTTGTTGTTTTGTTTTTTTACTATGAAGTGGGAAGGAGTAAAAGAAAATAGGTTTGAATTTTGTGTTGTCCTGATTGATTTGAAATTATCTGAAATCATGTGATTTAATTGAAAATAATTTTCTCCTCTTCATAGCAATATCCCACTAAGAATTCTTAAAACTGAGCAAGTAAGAATTCTTCAATTCTTTTACTGAATTAAAGAATTTTGAAAAATATTTTTATGGCTAAGGTCTAAATGTTTATGAAATGAGCACAGGATTTTAGCTGCACAATAATAAACAGTGAGATGTTTTAATGGCATTCAGCTGGATACGGATTTGATACTTTTGACAAGTTTCTGACATAACCATCCCCACTGTGTGCATCTGGCCTTTCCAAGTGGGAGAGAACTGTGCTGCTTCAGAAGAAAATATCATTGAAATAATTCCCTTACCACTTCCAGATGGAGTCAATCTGAAATATCATTATGAGAAAGCAAGAGCATCAATTTGTGGTGATACTTCATTATCAAAATAGTTTTTGTTATGCTAGAAAATTCCAAAATGTATCAGTTTACAGGGTTGAAGAGATGGTGATGGAAAAGATACTTCATCTTCTGTTACATAATGAGATATTAAAATACAGTAACTAGCTTACATTCTGATTTTCTTGAAGATAATTTATTTCTTTTTATGTCTGAGATTCTATGCTCACTGGACTCTCTGTCATAAAGGAAACTTTAGTAGTAATGAGAACAGAAAGCTAGTAACTCAAATTTAAAGGAACTGAAAGGATTTAGTCTAGGAAACTCATCCAAGCTTACTCCAGAAACAGAGCCTAATCCAAGCTGTGATGCTCAGCCCCAGTCAGGAAGGAGAGCGCCGTTGTTCTTCGTTGCTTCAGTCTCTCTGGAGCCTGGTGCTTAGTCCTGCCATCTCTAACTGCCATCTCTAACCTCAGAAAGCAGCTTGAAAAAGATATGGCCGCTGTGGGAGAACAGAGGAGTTCTTCTACTTTAATCAATTATTTAGTGTGTCACACTCCCAGGTCAGCAGGACTCACAAACTCTCCATCCTCTAATGCAAGAAAGATATCTATATTCATAAACAACATGTTCCAGGAAGCCCAATATACCTACCACCAATAAAGTGCCACTCAGTGCCTTGGAAGTTCGTGATTCAGTGATGTTTGTTCTTTTCTTTTCATTACTGTTTATGGAGAGCCATTTTTTTTCAAGGAAAATTAAAGCCTAAAATAAGACTTAGTTCAGCCAATACTGCTTTGATGAAAACTGCAGTATTGACCCTCATTTGTCTCTTGAGTCACCTGATACTCTATCCTACTTGTCTCACTGAAAACTAAGTTTGTGGTGAAGAATAAATTGTGCCAGAGAAGGTGGAAGTGCATCAGTGATTAAAAGCAAGAGTTTTGGAATAAACTGTCTCCATTTGGATTTAACTTGGTTAAGTGAGTAGCCTTGGACAAGATTTTTAACATCATACCTCAAACTCCCTACTTATAGATGGGATGATAAAAGTATCTTTTAGTGGGGAATTACTCATCAAATATAATATTATATGAATTAATACATGTTATTGAATATTACATGCAAAATGTTCAACATGTACTGTCACTGTAATCAGCCAAGGTGTCCAATGAGTGATAATATATTCATTTTCAGAAAAGCAACTCCTATGATACTATATTTCTTTCTACGTTTCAGATCACAGAAGTCAAAAATTAAAAATCACCTCAGTACCCCCTTGGAATGTGGATGGCACATTGTTTGGAAAGACCTATACTCTATTTTATAAAAAACCAGCATCTTAATCCACATTTGTTATTAACTTACTATGATCTTGAGCACATTACTCTAACTTACTGTCCCAATTTTCTAAACTATAAAATGATGAGAATCTTCCAAAGGCTTATCCAAACTTACTACCCTACAATTACTCAGCCCTTCAAGAATAAATGGAAATGGTCGGGTAAAGTCAACCACTGAGTTGTTACGTAAGCTGGAAACACTTCATTCACTGAACATTTGTATGCCACATGCAATCATGGGGCTGGGGTGGAGATATGGAATTTGAACCAGCCAGACAAAAATGCTGCTCTCCTGGAGTTTGCTTTCTAGAGAAGACAGTCCATCAATCAGTAAAAGATTAACAGATAAACAAGGAAGTTCCAGGTGGTGAGAAGAGCTATGAAGAAATTAACTAAAGACAAAGAATTGGATGGTCAGAAAAGTTATCTTCAAGATGCCTTTTAAATTGAGAGCCGGAAAGCAGAAGGAGGCAGCTATTTGAAGACTCGGGAAGACCATTCCAAGCAGATGCAATGGTCGTTCAATGTTAAGAACTAGTTTGGAGTATTTGGAAACAAAAAGAAGACAAAGAGGAAGAAGAAGAGGAAGAAGAGGAAGAGGAAAAGGAGGAGGAAGAGGAGGAGGAGGAGGAGGAGAAACATGGAAAAAGATGAAGCTCAAACCTTAGAACCATGGATAGGAGTTAAGGTTTTACTATGTGTGATGGGGAGCATGTTGACATTTTGATTTGAGCTTTACGGTGTAGACTCTCAGGATCGGTTTCAGAAAAAAACAGTCACAATTTCATAAACAGACAATTGAGATGGTTAGTTATTTCAACAGTCCTTTTCTCACTTGATCTTTTAACTCAGAGGTGATTTGGGCCAATCATAGAATTCATAATTTCCTGTTTTTATTACTAGAATAATAATTGGAAGTTCTTTCCCCTTCTGGAAGTAGTGGGGTATGACAAGAAGAACTGAGTTTATAGCTGAGGAAACACTTTCGATTGCTTTTATTGTGTGTTGTATGTTTTGTATTCACTGTTTCAGGCTGCTTCATAATTCCTATGTAAAGTAGGAAGAGAAAAAAGCAAAAATAGAACAGAGTGGACATCAGTCATAGGACATTACTAAATTATGTGGATTGAGGAGGAAACTACCAAGATGATATCTCTGCGATCCTGACAAAACTGCTTCCCTCCATCTGTAAAATAGAAATTATAGTAACAATAATGCCAAACTCATGGTTAGTGTGAATGTTAAATGAAATAACATCTATGTAAAGTTCTGGAACAGTAATTGGGACTTATTAAGCACCCCATGGACCACTCTTCTCTTTTGTTTCTCCATTATCCCATCTGCCCCTCCAGATCCATTTTGTGGAACTTTCATGGTGCTGCACTTAGTGGAACCATATTGTCCAATATTGGAAACTGAAGACATCCATCTATCTATCTATCTATCTATCTATCTATCTATCTATCTATCTATCTTTTTATCTGTCTATGTATCTATCTATCCTTTGGCAGCTAAACATATGTGACCTGGTCTGGGTCAAAGTTAAGATAGTACAAAGATGCTGGAGTTATCAGATTTTATTCATATTCAAGCTGCTTCTGCTATAAGAGAGGTTTTACACTGTCCTCTGTCACCACTCCTACCATCTCAAGTTTCGTGTGCAGCTGTTGTTGTAGTCAGGGTTTACAAGGGAAAAGATTTAATACAGAGCATATAATTTATAGGATTATTTTATCATATCCACACAAAAAGTCAAATGTAAAAGAATGCAGGAGATCTGTCCACACACTGGACACCCAAAGAATCCAGCTGAGGCCCCATATCCCATGGTGATGTCCTGTATGAGACCAGCTGGAGGCCAAGAGCCCACAACAATGTCTCGTGAAAGTCCATATCAAGAACCTGCACTGGGAAGGCCCAAAGGTCAGTGATGGAAGCTAGAAAATCTGCATCAGCTGGGTAAAGGATTTGTGTCAGCAGACTGAGGGATTTGCACTGGAGCCAGAAAGTGATGCTCAAAGTAAGGACCAGAGCTCCCCCAAAGAGATTCATAGCCATCCTCACCAACAGTGAGGTCCTCAGCAATTCCAGTGATGAGAACAGCTATGTCTTTGTCAGGAAACCCAGCATGACAAGCTTCCCCAGAAGAATCAACAGCACACCATCTTCCTCTCTGGGGTTTCTTTTTCATGCAGTTGACAAAAATCTCATGTGGGCCTTCCACACCCAGAACCATGCTGATTCAGTTCAGCTCGGTATGCAAGTTGACCATTAGTTAATCCGTCACACCTGCCCTATTTTTTTCAAGTTCAGTCTGGCATCTCTCATTGCTACTGTGAACCCCTACTCTTGTCTAATTCTTTCTCATTAGCTTTATACATAGCTACAAAGAGTTTAGCTGCAAACAATTCATTCCTAGGGAATGCAGTCTGGAATCCCCCTCTAGCTCTTTTTCCAGTGGCTTCTCCTTCCTTATAGCGCATTTTCTGAGATGCATGCTTTGATGAGTTGCAGCTAATGATACCACCAGAGCCACCCATCTTGCTGGGCTGTGCCCCAGAATGTTGTACTTCAGTCTTCCTTTCACAGAGGACACTTAAACCGCACTCTTTTTCATCCAGGAAGTAGGAATACAGATCCTTCCAGCTCCACCATTCTCATCGTGTTCGGCTAGGAGATCCATGACAGCAGAACTGATCAAATTTTATTTGGAATCAAAATTATCTGAATATATATCCAATTGCCCTCTGGGTTGTTAGCACCTAGATAGCAGGAGATGTATTGCATTCAGTTTTACATTAGTATCACATATATCTGATTTATTTATGTGATCTCCTTTAAGAATTAAGACAGCATAGATAAAAGCTGAAGACCATTTGGACAACTGTCTTTAATTCAGATCCCCTTCACTCTCTGAAGTTAAACAGAGTCACCAGGTTGGAGTAGGGTGGTCCCCTATGGCTTCTAAGCTGCCAGCAAACAGCCCCGATCTAATGTAAGTAGATTCCTGGTTCAGTGCAGCAGGAAAATATAGCTTGGAAGATGTTTTTCCAAAGTTGTTTGTTATGCATCTGATGCATGTATAGAAAATGTACCTTACCCTATACATTTGTGTGTGTCATGCTTTATCCACATAAGCTATCGGAGAGAACATATAATTTTGTATAGTTATTTTTCTAATATCATAGAAAAAGTCCTTTTCACAAAAGGATCTATTACAAATGATTGGTGATTGTCGATTGCATGGCCATTTGTTAGTTTGTTTTGCCAGATTCATATTGGCGGGCGTGTAAGAGGTCATTTCTGAACTTCCCCGATGGTAAACAATGCCTCTGTGAACACTTTGTTACATGCTGCTTGGAATTTATGTATACTCTCTAGGATGGAGGAAGTAAGAATCACTGGCAATCTCACTTATTTAGTATCCTGTCACTTTTCCTGGCACAATTTCTGTTTTAGTAAGCCCTTGGTTGATGTTTTTAACATGACTCTCAGGACCACCCTCCACCACCTAGCTCCTGTTCCCAAGTGGAAATCCATTGCTGAGGCTAAGTAAGCCGAGATCTGTATCATGGCCTGCGCTTAGAACAGAAATATTTCCTCAATTCCAACGAAAGCTAAGTCTTTTCACTGGGAGATACAATAAGAGTCAATATTATTCAACATTGCTAAAGAACTTTTGACAAACAAAATTTCAATTAGTCCCGAAGAAGTATAATTCTCATAAAAGAAGTTACAGCCATATTTTATAGTATCCAAACTTACCAATGCTTTCTTTGCTGCAGTCTTAAAGCTCCCCATCTACAGATGAGAAAACTATTGCTGTTTCCATGATTCAGTGGTATTTACGTGATGTCCATCCTTCCCACTGCTTCAAGATACATTGCACAACTTGATTCACTCACAACAGAGGTACATTAATAGCTGGCCCTGAAGGATGGATTGTTTCTCACGGGAAATACAGTTAATTTCACTGACCTCCATGTGTCACAACTCCATGCATCACTCTGGATGAGGAAGCAGACCCGCGGAGAGGAAACCACAAAAAAGACAAATCAATGCAAAGCTCTGTGATCCAAACTAAGGTCATTTTTAATGGAATAAAAAGGCACTCCAGGGCCTTAGTTATTATACCACAATCACATGCCCCTGTGCTCTCACATGTAGCAGAGCACAATAAAACACAGCCTGGGATATTTTCTTTAAGTCACACTGGAAGATAAGGGAGGCATAAAAAGCAACTATTTGTCAAGTACTAAGATTTTTTTTAAAAAGGTGCAAAGTGTCACACTAATAGAAACATCTATATTCCCCATTATGATTTCTAATTTGCTTTGTACCTACCTCAGTTAATTAAAGCATCCTTCTTCTCAATAATAGTGGCCTTAATGAGCTCATTACTGTGGTGTTTTAGACAGTTAGCGATCATCAGGCCATTCCCTACCCTGGAGGTTACACAGATTGACTGAGAGCACCTTATTAGTGATCAATCACATTGCACATTGCTTGGGAGGGGTGCAGACACAGTGCTGAAGAGAACTGCTGCCTTACTGAAGGCGCAGAGAGAAATGTGTGCAAAAGGCCTACTAATTCAGGCCTGGTATTCTCCTAACTTTACTATCAGGTGAATCCTGCAATACGCATCTTTTCTCCAAGGGACTTCCTGCTTTCCATCCAACAGTCCACTTGGAAAATAGTAAAACGTTTGGGTGTATTACCATTATTATACAGAATAACCGAGTGCCTTTTGGTCTTGGGAACTTCATGAGAATAGTCCCTGTATTTATGAAGCTGTTGTTCACCTTACATGTAAAGCTATTTGTTTCTGTTCTTATGTCCTGAGCTAAATGCAATTGAGACTAAGAGGTAGAATAGAATTCACAGGACACCTTTCTCCTTCTCCTACTTGGCTGCTTCCTAGGAAGCTTATTGCTGAGATATATGGCTGTCTGAAAAGTTCTTATTGATCCAGACTGCAGAATCATCAGGAGTCACATACTCAGTTCCTTCATGGGAATCATGACTGCTCACACTGGAGGATTAGGGTCACTAAAGCACTTTGGGAACACGAAATTCTGAATCCTTTCTAATACATGATTGTAAAGAGACAGAAGGATAAAAGCCTGGACATATTTCAAGCTAAATGAGACTAGAAAAAAAAAAGAGGATATAAAAAAGATCAAAATAAAGAGAAAAAATATGTAAATGAGACACGAATGAAATGTTTCCCCTTTGGGGAAAAATAATGAGATGGGGAGAGAAGGAGAAGATTGTTTCTAAGTTTGAGTATTTTTATTCTTATTTGCATAGCACTGTAATGAGTTCAAAAGAAGATATTTAGTGTCACTTCTTTAATTAATAATGTAAATTGCAAAACAAATAGTATATTTTACAGTTTAATGGAAATAAATTTGACAATCTTAAAGAACAGATATTATTTTCTAAGGACATGAATATAGTCAAAATAGCAAAACAGGCTACAGAAGAGATTAGAAATTCAAAGAGAAAATAATTTTTTAGGGAATCAAAGAAGTATTCCTAACTCAATCTAAGTACCTAATTTGATATGTGAGTATGTTTTTCCTTTTTATAGTCTCTAAATAAATAATACTCATATTTTTTAAGTGATTTTTGAGGATGGAGAATGAGGGGAAGCTTTATAGTTCAGTTGCATATAGTTAGCAAAGTTTCACTGAATTACAATTTCATATATAAATAAATGCAAAAATAATACAAACATGGTGAGGGACAGTATAATTATATGTCACTATTGTCTAAATTCAAGGATAATTTAATTATCACAAAACATTTATTAATAGAAACATGACTAGTACATATCACATCACTTCTTTAGCTTCATTTAAGATGTATTTTATAGTGTATTTTTAGATAAACATAAAGCATGAAGCAAAACTATTGGAAAGGCAAACATAAAACTTTTTACCTATAGGTTAATTAATTAGCTTATCTTTTTGTAAATCCATAGTAAGTGATTTTTGAAGAAACATGTTACAACTAATAAGAAAATTTAGGGAGCTGAGGAGCTAGCTCAGTAGAATAAGTGCTTGCCTGGCAGGCGCCAAGGGCCTGAGTTCAATCCCCAGTTCTGCCAAAAAAAAAGAAAGAAAAGAAAATTTAGGCTGAGCCTAGTGCTGCATGTCTGTAATTCCAGCACTCTGGGAGGCTAAGACAGTACGATCTCCAGTTCAATCCCAGGATAGGCAATTTAGCAAGATCCAGACTCAAAACAGAAGATTACAAAAAGCACCTCAGATATAGTACTAGTTTCAGTCCCTAGGCCCACAAAAAGTAAAGGAGAGCAACACAATTTAGTAAAGTGTCATACTCAAACTATAATAACAATATATAAAACATAAGAAATGATCAGCTCATACAACTTATACATCTAGTATAAATAGAACCTTGTACACTTTGATTTGACCAATGCCTCTCCATGTTTCCTTCTCCTCAGCTTCTAGAGGCAATTATTCTACTCTGCTTCTATTGTAGACTTTTCATTTTAGTGAGGTCATATAATATTTGTCATTCTGTGTCTGGCTTATTTCACCTAACATAATATTTTCTGGACTCATCAAGGTTGTCATGAATGGAAAAAATGTCTTACATCATAAAGGATAATTAACATTCCATTGTACCCTAGTCATATTTTTATCTATTCATTGGTGAATAGACATACAAGTTTATTACATATATTGGATATTGTTTATAATACTTCAAGAAACATGCGAGTGCAGTTATGTATTAGATATATTGATTTAATTTTTCAACATAAACTCAGAAGTGGGATTGGTGGATCATGTGGTGACTTCTTTCATTTTCTGAGGAACTACTTACTGTTTGTCATTGTGGGCTCACCAGCTTACATTTCTATCGACTATGTACAATGTTTTCCTTTTCTCCAGCCCTCTGAAATATTTGTCATCTTTGGGCTGTTGTTTTGCTTGTGGGACTTTCTGCTTTTTAGCAATTTAGTGATAGTCATTTAACTGGCATGAGGTGACAACTTATGGCTTAAATTTTCATTTGCCATTTGATTAGTGATACTGAGCACCATTTTGTATTCTCCTGGACTGTAATGTGCCCTTTTTGGAAAAAAATCTATTGAGGATTACCTGCTTTTTGATATTGAATTGTATAACTAATATTATTAAACTATTTATAACACCTAAGGTGATCTACATATTTAATGTCATCTATATAAAAATCCCATGCATTAAACTAAGGTCAAAATGGATCAAAGACCTAAATACTAAAACAGAAACACAAAATATAGTGGAAGAGAAAGTAGGTAGAAATCTTGAAGAAATAGGGATAGGCAGAGACTTTATGGACAAAAATCAAATGCATGGGAAATATTTCAAAGCATCAATGTCTAGGATCTCATCTTATTGAAAAGTTACTTTTTGTTTATCTATTTTGTACAAGGTCTCACTATCCAGCTTGAACTCTCTTGTTTTCAGCCTCCCCAATGATAGGATTACAGGCATGAGCCAACACACCTGGTCTCAGGGGCTCAGCACACCCTGTTGTGTGGCCATTTGGGCATGTGGTGCTGAACCCTGGTTCCTATGTTTACATAAGCAGGTGCTTAGGCCACTGAGCTATCTCACCAGCCTGAAAATTTTTTGCATATCTGAAGAAATCACCAACAGAATGAAAAGAAAAATCATGCACTGGGAGAAAATTTAGCCAACTGTCCCTCAGACAAAGACTTCTCTCTAGAATATGTGAAGAATTTTTTAAAAAATACAGCCCTCAAAATTCAAAGACCCAATCAAAAAATGGGCATCTAGGATGAATACACAATTCTCAGAGGAAGAAATACAAATGACAAATAAATATATGAAAAAATGTTCAGCATCATTGGCCATTCAAGAAATGCAAATTAAAGTAACACTGAGATTCTATCTCACCCCAGAAAAAAAAATGGCTATCATCAAGAAGTCAGCCAATAACAAAAGCTGGAGGGGCTGTGAGGGAAAATGAAAATTTCTCCACTGTTGGTAGGAGTGTAGACTGGTATAACCACACTATGGAGGTCAGTGTGGAGATTCCCCAAAATACTAGAATTGGAAGTCCCATTCAACCTAGCTATTCCCTTCCTGGGTATTTTTTCAGAAGAACTGAAAACATCATACCACGGTGATATAGGTGCATGCATGGTTATAGCAGCACAGTTTGTCATAGCTAAATCTTGGAAACAACCCAAAGGTCCATCAACTGAGGAATGGATAAAAAAGATGTATTTTTATTCAATGGAGTATTAGTCATAAAAAAGATAAGCACAAGGCTTTTATAGGTACATGGATACACCTAGTCACCATAATCATAAGTGAAATAAATCAGACTCACTAGTGTAAACATATTGCCTCCTCACTGCAAGAACCTGAAAGAGTAAATAAAATTCAAATTGTAAGATATAGTAAAGAGGAAATAAAATGCTCAAAAAGAAGGAACAAGTGGAATGAAGGAAAGGAGAAAAGTAAGAAAGAAGGAAGAGACAAAATATGTATGTATATATACAGGATAGCTGGATGATTGTACTGCTGATTTCTACTGGTCTATTGAGAGAAGCAGACAGACCCAGAGCACAGGCCCGGCAAGTGAGTGAGATGACCGGGTCGCGGGATCCTGCACAGACCCAGAGCGCAGGCCCGGCGAGTGAGTGAGACAACTCAGGTCCTTCCGGATCCTGAACAGACCCAGAGCGCAGGCCCGGTGAGTGAGTGTGATGACCCAGGGCCCACTAGATCCTCATTCGACCCAGGCTGCAGGCCCAGCAGGGAACCCTTCAGCAGAACTCACTGCAAAGAGGCTAGAGGCAAGACCCACCCAGCTGATTCAGGAGCAGAACATCTTGCCAGAGAGACACAAAGGGTTCAACTCTAATGCCTGCAGCAGA
>NW_004524598.1:17182479-17194328 GCF_000260255.1 Octodon degus | reverse complement strand
TGTAATATGAGAAACTACTTTGGCAGTAACAATACACAATGTACTAACCATTATTACTCTCCTAAAATCTCATTTTGAGATTTTGTTAAAAAGTAAAATAAAATAAATAAATAAAATAAAATAAAAAGAAAGAAGCAGTTAATGCTTAATTTTTTTCTTTTTCTTCTGCTTTTATTTTTTTGAGCAATTTTACATGTATAGCTGGTAATCTGAACAACTAATTTGAAGACAACAATTTGCAACGTAACAGCCATTTTTAAATTCCTATCATCCTGTTTACTGAAATTCTGTATCATTTCTAATGTTTATTAAATGATTTTTATGCTCTTTAAAAAAGAAAAAGAAGAAAGGTGAGAACATCACTCATTTCTGACTTCAGAATTTATTACCAAGTTACCCTAATAAAAGCAGCATGGGACTGGCCTAGAAACACAACAATGAAAATGGATATCCTAGGAATAAGTCCACTTGTATGTGATCAGTTTGTCTTTGACAGGTGTGACAAGAATACACGGTAGAAAAAAGATAGTCTCTAGTAAATCATGGTGGGAAAACTGGATATCTATAGATCCCCACCCCATAAGAAACTCCCACAGAAAACCAAAGAAGGAAATCCTACCAAAACATAAAAGCGTGGAATTGGACTCTGACCTTACTGCAAGACAAAATTTAGTTTAAAATGGACTAAAAACTTGAATGCCAGAAACTCTAACCTCCTAGAAGAAAATCAAGAGAAGGCTTATTAGCACTGATATTGGAGATGATTTTGTGGATGAACTCTGAAAGCACAGGAAGCAAAAGCGAAGTACACAGGTGAAGTTGCGTTAGACTTAAAAGCTTCTAAGTAGCAAAGGGAAACAACGAAATAGAAAGTGAGTCTACAGAATAGGTAAAAATGTTTGAAAACTGTATAGTATCTAAAAAGTATCTGCTTTTAAAGATAAACAAGGACATCCTACACTCAGTAGCAAACACATACACACACACACACACACACACACAACACTAACAACAAAACTAGCCCACCTAAGAGTTTCTTTGCACAAGGTGAAGAAAGTAGATATTTCTCAGTGTTTATCAAATGCAACAGTGTATTAGGAGGAATATGAGAGTTTAAGGTTACCAATTTCTCACATGCTTAGTTAATGAATTGTCCCATATATTTGCAAAAGTATTTCTCAGTCTTCTTATCCAATAGTGAAAAAGTAAGGCGAGAACACTGCAAAAAGATGTGTTCTCTACCCAACTGTCTTTTTGGGATGGCTGCATTCAATTAATGGCTTTACTTGTGCTCAGATTTCTAGTTAGTTGACTTTGGTTAATGGGAAACAGGGTGAAAGACTGGGAAGCGGAAGCAGAGGGAAGCGGGGGTGCTTCTTTCTTTGGCTTGCTCACCTTCAGACTTGGGGTTGCAATGCCTGCAGCCAAAGCTATTCTGCCATGTTCTCTGTGATGGATACAGCTTTCTAAAGATTATGGTGATGCTCCATTAGGCTAGAATGATAACGGCTCCCAGGGATGTCACCACCCCTTTGCGGTGCTCCCAATCATGCCTACACGTACCAGTCATGCCTGTATTACCCTCTTCAGCTGTGCCAGTCCTTTGCGTCCCCTGATTCCTGACACATCACTGATTGACACAAAAAGGGAGTGATCACTATCACTTTGTAATATAGGTACATGGTGGAATATTAGACAATAAGCATAGTTTTCATGAGTAATACAAAATGCTCTGAGAAAATGCTCAGAATGGGGAAGAAAAGATAAAAAGAAAAGTATGCGGGCTATATGTGTGTGTGTTTGCATGTGTTTGTATGTAAACAAAACTTTTTTTAAAAGACTGAAAGGAGAAATATTGAACTGTTAGTTGAGAATTTATAGGCTACTTGGATTTTAGAAAGATGTCCAGGGTTTTCTTATTCATACTCTCATTTTCCAATTTACCTGTGTCTGCCTTCTATCTAGACATCCTCCAAAGACTCCAGTTCTCATAGGCAGGGCTTTCTGCAGGTGGCTGGATCTAGTGGGTGTGACTACGGATAAAGGGTGTGATGTCTGGGTTAGTCCCCTGGTGGGAGTAGCACAATTCTTGGTGGAACTGAGTAGAGTTACTGAAGCAGGAAGCCCCACACTGGGTGTGGGTGTCACCAGTCCAAAGGCTTGCAGTCTGGATGAGATATATGGGGAGAGAAAGGTGGGCTCCTTGCTTCCTGCCTGCCCTGCCATGAGTGGCTTCTCCTCAGAGGAGCTGCTCTGAAATGCCACCCTGCCTTCTTTGTAACCTAAAACTTCTATAAACTGTGAGGTTAAATAAGCCTTCCTCCTTTAACTTTGAGTGTTGTATATTTTGTCTCAGCAGGAAGAAAAATGACTGAGACAACCTGTTATGAGTTACTTTGACTTTACTAGCCAAATTTAAAAATAAGGGGTTATTTAGATAAATGTCTACACATACCTATTATCTATTTAACATGTAGTGTGATGTGAGTGTATGTGTTTTTAGTGCAAGTTTCATACAAGTTTAGCATAATATTCATTCTATAATACAGGTTTCAAAACTTTTTTAAGTAATACAAGTAAATGATAGATATCTTTGCTTATTTTTCTTTGTCCATCAAATTTTACCTATTTATTATTGTTTGCTTGTTTGCTTGCTTGTTTGACATGACCTTGCTCTGCAGTTCAGGCTGGCATGATACCCGTTATGGAGCCCAGGCTTGACTGACCTTCTTGAGCCTCCAGATCCAGCCTCTAAGTGCTGGCATTACAGACATGCACCACCAAGCCTGGTTTATCTGTTCTCTTTAATTGCAGCAACATAGGTAAAATTCTAGTAAGCATCTTGTTCTAACAAATATCTATTTCAGTTTTTCACTAACATCTGCACAGAACATATGAAGCACAACCGCATCAGCCCTGGCTCTACCTTCTGTCCCAACCCTGTTCACTTTCCTGCCTGGGTCTTCAGGCTTCACTATGTATCGGAGTGTACAACTGGCAAGGATGAGCCCACCGCATGGCCCAACCTGTGCAGGATGGTGTCCTAGGCCCAAGCCAGGCATCCTTCAGGCCACATCTTGCTCCAAGTCCCCTGTCAGTCTGTCTGATTAGCAGCTATCTGAAGCACTCTGTGAAACACCCTGCAAGCTCTCTGGCTTGCTGCCATTTTTTTCCTTATTTATTTTCTCCTCAAAAAGAATCACACCCAGAGCTAGACCAAACACTGCAATCAGAACTTATTTAGATATATAGATAAACAGATACATAGTTATTGATACATAAAAATTGTGCATAGTTATGGAATACCATATGTTTTAATGTGATGCTCAAATCAGGATAAGCATAACTATCCCCTCAAATAGTGATCATTTAATTGTGGTGAAAACACTAAAAAATCCCTTCTTTTAGCTTTTCTACAGAACCTACTGTCATCTCGTTATGGTTTGTGTCTAGTTGTCCCCCAAAAAACCTCATGTACTTATAGAGCAGGCTTCTAGAGTGTGCAAATGATTTATGGTCCATTGCTGGGATTTTGCGTGTGAGTGCTACACCCACCCTGACTTCTGTCAAAACGCCGAGATTGTACATACACAGTGCTTATTATGAAACTTAAAATAAAGCAAAAGTAAATCACTAAACAAATATATTTATCTGGATTTCGTAAATTTCATGGCAATTTTCTGCTTTTTTTAAACTTCATAATTTTTTCAATTTTAATAAAATATCTATTGCTAGATTTAATTTTGCACTAATGACTTCTGATATTTTGAAAGATGTCCTCAACTGTACCTACTTTAGATTTCATTGAAACTGGATATGCCATTATACCTTATTTTTATTATACCTTATATACATTTAGAAATTTTGATTTTTCTTTTTATGTATTTGGCACAGGGTCTCACTATACAGCTTGGACTCATAGTGATCCTCCTATTTTCAGCCTCCAGTGCACTGGGATTACAGGCCTGCACCACCATGCTTGGACTTGGTTGCAGGATCAGCATGCCCTGGGACCGGGGCCGGTGCAGCAAGAGGAACCAGGAATCGAACCCTGGTCCCTGCTCTTGCCCAAGCAGACACTTATTCCACTGAGCTATCTTGCTGGCCCTCAAGATATTTTTGATATATTGAAGATTTAGTAAAATAACACAGTTTTAGAAAAGTCCAAGGGAAGCCTCTTGCCTTCGATTGCTGATTGTGCTTTGCTGATCTCACCAGTTCCGGATCTAGGCTCATCCTTTCTTCATGAGTGAGTTTCTAGTGCAGTGCTCAACCTCACTTTCTGTTTTTCTGTTTTACTTGTCCTTCTCCTTGTTGTTATTCAGCCACAACATCCAATACATAATCTTCCTCTATTTTATTCCATTTGGTTCCAGTTTGTTAGTCCTTCTGGAAAAGCATCTTCCCCTGAAACTCTACTAGCACTCAGCCTGGAAAGTCCTAGGAGATTCCCTGACTTCCTTGAAGACCTGGTGGTGCTCCCATCCTCCGCATTCCTTCTTGTCAGCACCAACCTCTCACTTTCCATAACTGTGGACTCTCGCGTGAGTGCCCACCGCTGGTACTACCTTCACCAGCAGTCTTACCCAGTCTGCTCTCCAAGATTCGTGTGTAACTTCACCTGTGTCCAACGTGGTATGGGGGAGGGTACAATGCCCTTCCTAGAAACACTGAGTGCACTGGAAAAATCTCCTGTCTCTCTCCTGACTGCCTGTTTTTCATGAATACTTCTGATATCCTCTGTTTATGCTTTGATTCTGAATCTACATTGATACTGCCTTCCCGGTGGCTTCCTGCATTCAGCCACCTTGTGCTAATTCTCCTCCTCCCAGTCTCATTGCCGCTCCCATCACTTGCTCTGTTGATGTCAACCATGTGACTGTGATCACTGCTAGCATTATAACTTTCTTTGTTCCAGGAACAGCACTAGGTGAAGCATTTTGCCTGTACATCTCACTTGGCACACAGATACGGTGGAAAAGATGGTAGAATTGCTTTTAGGGTGCTGGAGACAATTTTAAATTTAAAGCTATTAGTAACTTTCCAAACTTTTGACTAACACAGGTCAGAGGCAAATGTCAAATTCAGGATTTCTACAAGACCACCTTAAGTGTACTCTACGACTACTGTTTTTGTCTGTATCAACTATCTCTTCAATACTTCTATAAATTAACTTTGCATTTACTTTCCACTGGACATCACATAAAGCTCAAATTACCCTTGTGGACTTCATGTACTGCCCTCTCCTTTACTTAACCTTATGAAATCCCTATTTATCCTTCAAAATAATTCTTAATTGTCATCTTCTCCATAATGCCATTCCAAACCTCCAAGCTATAAACATTTGTTTAGTTCCTGAGCAATAACTGTCCTAGGGTACTCTATTTATTTATTTACTGATTTCCAGTCTCCTGTGACTGTCTTTTCTCCATAGTTATTCTTAACAGCTCTAACAGTAGCAGTAGGAGTTTTACATGTTTTTATTCATCTAAACATTTATCACTGCCTCTTTCATACAGCCAAGGCTCAACAATGACATCAATTTATTTCCCAAATTTCCTATAATTCAAAGATGGGTCTTATTTTAGTAAGCTACAACAACAATATATAAATTAATCTGAAGGGTTTTTATATGTAATCTTCAGACACATTTTCCTATACCAGCCAACCCTTCAGTGGACCTTTCTTGTTGATGACCATGTTCCCTACAAACAACAAGACCATGTAACGTGGAGAACCAAGTCATAGAAGCAGATGCCCTAGAGTTCCTTGGACGTCTTTGTCACCGCTAGATCAATGGAAAATAGAAATTCAATGAAAAAGATCATAAGACTAAAAGAAGGTGAGAATACAATGAACCTATAAACATCCCAAAGGGACAATTTTGTAGATGCTGCATCATATCTATTGTGCTTCCTCACGTAGCTTTTGGTTTGCAAAAGACTTTGGGAAGATTCAGTCACTGGAAAGGAAGACTATGCAAAAGAAAAGGCGACAGGGAAAGTCGGCAGACAGCTGTTCTGTCAGCATCTTGTTCTCATTTCTGTCACACAACTGTAGCCAGAGCCAGAGCAGTCGTGCTCTTGTTTCAGTGATATGAGAGATCAGTGGGGGTTAGTGGGGAGCCCCAGCACGCCCATCGGTGACCTCATCGCTAGCTCAATGCAGTAATATAATAATCACTAGAAAGTTGGTGCTTTTAAAAGCTTCAACAGGGTGACTATGAGCTCCACTTTAATTTCCTGAGGCATGCATGTGAATGGAAGGCATTACTTGCAATGCAAATTTAGGTTCACTTGAGTCCACAAGTGAATTTGCATGTACTACTGCCACTGAGTCCATTCTAGCCAGAATTCTGGAGGCATCTGCAATATGTGAGCAAATGTTTCCAATTGATATAATTTCCATCGGGAGATTTTTTGAAAAGGAGACTCTCTTTCATTTTTGTAGTCAGTTTCTAAAAACTGCATCTTTTTGGCATCATCAAGACGTTTCCTAACCACTGTTTCACCACTACCACTGAATATAACATCTGTGCACACATTTATACCATACAAATTTCCATTTTCCCTTTTGATCCTTCGCTGTCACCTCTGACACTGAAGGTATACTTAAAAGTACACCTGGGATCAAGTGTGTAGTCAGGGAATGGGAGTTACTACTGTTATAACTAGAAATATTAGGTGTTTTTAACCTCCTTCAACAGAACTGTACTGGAGCTAGCTCACCTAATTGCCAATATTTGTAGACATTTAACAGGCCACTTGTTATACATGCCCATTATTTTAAAATGAATTATACAAAGTGGATGTGGAGGTGCACACCCATAACTTCAGCATTCTTGGAGGCTGAGGCAAGAGTTTCACAAATTCAGTCCCCACCTAAGCAGTTTAAGGTGTTATGGAGACCCTGTCTCAAAATAAAAAAAAATTTAAAAGCCTGGGGGAGTCTCTCAAGGGAAAGACCCTGGATTCAAATCCCAGTATGAAAAAATACAAACAAATTATAGAATTCAATAAATTATTGAAAATTCAATTTATTCAATTTACTAAAAACAAATTTAAGATGAAACTCCATAGCAATACACTTGCCTAGGGTGTGCAATGCTCTAGATTTAATCCCAGCACCACACATACATGCACACACACACACACACACACACACACACACACACTATAGTCATAAATATTCAAAACTCGTTGCTTCCCAGAATATTATTACATTTGACTATTATCTGTGTTCTTGAGAGGTAATTTGACTTTGTTGGTTGACTGCAATCGTGATATCGTGATGTGTGTCTCTTCCCAACTCTGTGCTCAGAGTAGCCTAATCGCAAGTGAACATAATGCCCACGTGTCTGTATTTCTCTTCTTTTTGGTGTTTGGTAATGGTCATGTTTCATGTCAGAGAGTGGCTGACATTTCAAAGCAGACTTGATTTGTTGTTCTATTGATTGCTTAGACTAAAGGAATGAACAAAAAGAATAATACAAATTAAACTAAAAACTGTATTGCATCTAATGTTAAAGCCTAAAGATAGTCTAAATTTAGTGAATGCAGCTTTTGTAAGAACTATTACAACAGAAAATCAAATATCACATTTAATAGCAACAGTTTGTTGGGAAAAGACAGGAAATTGGGATGTAATTTCCTTTGTAATATTGTAATGGGAACTTATATGCTGGGCCTGCAGATTCCCAAAACGTAACTAAAATTCAACAAAATGTGTCATCTTTGCCTTATTTTATGTCTGTCTACTTTATTATCAACAATTTTAAGTCAGATCCTTGCACAACTCCACAGATAGGCATGGTAATCACTTACTTAGTGTTCAACTATAAACTAGTATCAAAGCATTATGAGCTCAACATGTCCCCAGCCTCCCTCATCCCCCTTCAAGACTGAGGAAACAAGGATAAGAGGAACTGAAGTAACTTTCAAGATCTATAGGGACAATCCAATTCTTTGGCATCACAGCTGTCCAGTTCCAGACCCTTTGGAGAGACACTTGGAAATCGTCAATCATTGTTCAAAACCTAAAGTCATCTTGGATTTCAGGAAAAGCAGAGCCTCACAGACACTTCAGGGTAAGGTCACCCCTTCAAAGTAGAAGCAGTGACCCCCATGACAGGACCCAAAGCCAACGCCCTAAAGGCCAGAATCTCACGATGGGAATTGCATTGCACCCTCACTTGGTGATGACACACTCAGGGGTTACTGACCGGCCCCCAGCTTGACCAGGATTCCTTATGTTACCACCTATACGAACTTCCAACATTTGCCTCTGCTTTCTGTTTTCTATAAATCGCCAAAGATTCTGTCAGCCCCTCAGAAACATCTTGAACTTCTTTATTTGTCCTTCTTAGCATGTCTATGCTGATTAAAGCTCCTCCACTGCCCTCCACCTCTGCTTGTCTCCATGATTGATATTCTAGAAGAAGCAGATGAGCTGGACTGTTGGGATCCCCAACCAGGCCTTTTACCCTAAAACTCCAGTAACAACCACAAGTACTGCAAAAACAAGTTGGCTGTCCACACGTGTTCTGAAAAACTTAAAACAAGCAGTCTGTTAGAATTGATTGCATTTATAAAATTTATAAAAGTAGCATGCATTTCATTATTTATAAATTGTGTTCTTATGTGCTTTACATATGTAAATCTTACAATATTTTTATATTATGTAAACAATGACACACAATTTTTCCATAAAAGCTTTATTATTAAATATTTACCAGCACACTGATGCTTTTGGAGCTTGTTGCCTCACAAGGATAAAATAACAGAAACATTTTATTAAGGATGGGATTAAGACTGGACAGAAATAGGGGAAAGGAAAAATACTGTCACTTTAGTAAATCTTGAAACCATTATGGATATAGCTGTAGCCATAAGTCAGTGCCGCATAACCTGCAACTCAGGAGCTCAGTAACAATGACATTCTCCTCTCATTGCTTAATTCATCCTTGAGCTGGGTGGCTATGCTCACATGATTTAATTTGAGCCAGGGCTACTCACTGATTGCTAGCCTAGGACGACTGTCCTTATATTTCCCCTGTGGTATGGCTGTCAGAAAGGTCAGAGGGCCACTCGGCCGCAGCATTCATTTGCCAGCGAAGCAGGTTTTACACAGGGCTTTTTGAAGTCAAGGCTCAGAAATGACAGAATGTTTGCTTTCTCCTTATCCTGTTGACTAAAACAAGTCAAGACTTAGAAGGTGGGAAATGAAGTCCACCTCTTAGTGGAATCTGTTGATAATGTGGATGTAGACAGGAGCAAGTGGAGTAATGATCTACTACGGTGTGTTCTGTCATCTGTACAAACTTACACCTTGATTAAGTAAACAGCCTGTAAATGAGCTCAAGGAAGCTGTAAACAAAGAAAGTCTTCTTTGGCCTCTGATTATGATTCTGCTATTCTCCCCTATTTTCTGAACCCATATTTGCAAGTCAGTAGGCCCATTACAGATAGCACTAAAGTAGCTTCAGTGTAGCCCACAGTTCTTCCTTCCTCACAAAAAGAATGCCATGTAACCCAAATTCACAAGTAGACTTCCATTAGAAAAGAACAATTTGGAGACAGATTTCTTATAATTAAGGAAGTTGGATGAAAATGTGCAACACAAACACCAAGGAAAAGATGAATGAAAACCTAAGAAGTTTTAAAGGATGAGTGATAAATTGAAAATTAACTTGTGCAGAAAGAGAAAAAAAGACTGCTTTATTTCCAAAGAATTGGAGCCAGGGAGATGGCTCAGTAGAATAAGTGCTTGCCTGGCAAGCACAAGGGCCTGAGTTTAATCCCCGGTTCTGAAAAAAAAAAAAAATCTGAGCTCTAGGAAGGAGCTACTGTGCTGAATCTGCCTAGTTAAAGGGATGCATTTGGGGAAATTCAATGTGAAGTGGTTGCATCATTGCATGAACAACATAGAATGTACTTATGTTGCAAGGCAGTGTAGTGTCTGGTAATTCCAGGCTCTTTCTGACCTTCCTGAAGAATTAGTCCAGACAACCAATGAACAAGTACATGCAACTTTTACTTAAGGTAGAGAAAGAAATGGAAATAGTGAAGAACAGAAAAAAGCAAAGCAGAGAGAAGGTCTCACAAGCTGAATAGTCCACTGCAGAAACTAGAAGGCAGCAAGATCACAGTGGTAGTGAGTCAAAGGCCACCGCCTTTATGCCTTCCCAGGTGCAGTCCTTTACAGTGAAGCAGAAGACCCAATACTATTATGGACTACTGGACTCTTTTAGAATATTTTGCTGAGTTAACACACCTGTAATGTTCAAATAACGGAACTTAACAAAAAAAAGAGGATACAGATGAATATCTGTGTTTTCAAAGTGGTTAGGATAGATATATAGTTACATTCTCTTAATGAATAGAGGGATTTGTTCTAATGCTGTTTGTAAATAGGATATCATGTCCACATCTTGTACAACAATTAACCACTAGGAAGAATGTATGCAATGTGTTAATTATTGAAACTGTCCTACCCATTTGGTTTGAAACTGTCTCATTGCTATTTGTTTCCTCAATAAAAATTATGAAAAAGAAAAAAAGATGTTCTGACCACACCTCCCTCTGTGTTTGGCAGTTACATCCACTTTTCAGCCTGTCTGCCTTCCCTAAACTCCCGCCTCATTCACACAAACCTAAGTGATATGGTGAACTACTCCTAAGCCTCATGGAACCACGTTTGTATTTGCAGTCCACTTGTCTTATTTACTTTGCAGTGGCTGGGACAAAATACTCAACGCCCACAACTGACTGGAAGAGAAGTTTATTTAGGGCTGTGTTTCAGTCCAAGGTCATCTGGCTCCAATGCAGAAACAGGATGGCAGAGGGTCACAGTGGAGGGAAAGGGGCTGCAGCCCATGGCAGCCGGGAGGCACGGGAAGAGGAAAGGAACCAGGAGCTAGAGCAAATGCTTCTGGTAACTAGTCCAGGGACCCACCTCCGACCATGCCGCACTGCCTACCAGCAAATTTAGCTGCTGAGCTCACTAGCGGGTAATCTATTGATAAATATAGCCCTCTTGTGGTCCAGTTATCTTCCTAAATACTTGAGAATTTTGAGGGAGGTATTTTAGTTTAAACCATAGCACTATCACTTACTGAAACGGGGCTATGCAGCCCGCTGCCGCATTGTAATGTCCTTTTTCTTCTTGGGTATTCTTGCCAGGATTTGTTTCTTTGGTTGATTTCTGCCTCCTTAGCATCTTGTTTAGTATTTGGCAAGTGTGTTAAATATTTAAGGCCTGAATGGTGAGGTGATAGCACTATTCATAGAAGACTGAAAAGTATTCAAGAAAATACCCCGTGTATTTCACTATCATTTTCCTTTGTATAGACACTTCCTAGATAGTCTTCAAAAGTCAAAGTACACCTCCTCCACCCAGCCTGCCGAGTAGGAATTTCTTCCACATTCTGGGAACCCACAGACCCAGTCCTAGCCCAGGTTCACCCTCAAGGGAAGCAGCGGGAAGGAGCTGAGCACAGCAGCCAGACCCAAGCCAGGCACAGCGGGATAAGTCCAAACTTTGTAGAGCTGCACCTGAACTTTAGAACATGCGAACGTTATAACTACAACAAAGGTCAGAAGACAGTGCAATGCAAAAAGACGAGAAGGAACAAAATGCAACCTCAAAACCCAAGCCCACCCATAACAAGTGCAGAGGAGAGTAACACAAAACAAATTGGAAATCACACAGCTGAAAGCAATGAATCAACGGCTTCTGAAATAAAGAAACAGTTGCAAAAAGGTATAGAGGAACTCAGTTTGGAAATAAAAAAAGAAATGCCTGAATTAATAACATCCGCACTAAAGAATCAAATGCAGAAACATATGGAG
>NW_004524598.1:17156695-17176143 GCF_000260255.1 Octodon degus | reverse complement strand
AAAATAAAAAAGTCAAAGTACAAAGGAAGGGTCCTAATTAAGTAGTTTTTAAAAAGCATTTGAATATTAGCTTGGCTTTCACCTTTTGAAAGCTGCAGAGGAATTCTAAAACCAAACCAAACAATATGAACTGCAACTGAGCAGCCCTTACCCCAGCACGGCCATATGATCTACACAGATAGCACTGTATGCTTTAATGTGTAGATGACGTTTTATCTACCTGGTTCTCAATCACAGAAGTGATTTTCTCTTAGGTTACTTAGATGATTATATAAAATAATCATGGCTACTAATCTAGAATAGGCAAAAATTTGAAAAAGTACATATTTACTATTCATTGAGTGATTAAACGTGATGTCCTCTGGTACAGTATCATATTTGAGTCTCTAAAACAATTCCTTGACATAAATAACATAATTCCCATTTTATAAATAAAAAGCCTGAGTCTCAGGGGGTCAAGTAATGTGGTCAAATTTATATTTTACAAGTGACTAATGTGGGGTTTGAATTCTCATTTGTCTTACTGAATCTACAGTTTTTGTTATGTCAGTTCTATGACCATACTGTTTCATCTCCTCTGTCTCCTTCCACCAAGTTGCAACCATATCCTTCATTTTAATTTTAATTGGGAAGAGGCTTTGTACTGTGTGAATAGCAATGCCATAGGGAAAAAACCTCAACCATCTGCTTTCATTGATAATTCCTCTGGAAAACACCATTAGCTAAAACTATGCCATGTTTTACCCTCAAAGGAAATTAAAATGAATGTTTTCATCAGCCATAGTTCATGTTGTAAAATTCACATTAATCATGACTAAAATGTGCCCTTACTCTTACTAATGAAGCCCTTGGGTCCTCCTTCAGCCCTGTATCATTTCTCCAATTTTGGCTGGCAGTGGTCCATGGCTCCACTTCCAGAATCAGTCCGCTCCCCCACCAAACCATTCTTCTAATTCATACTGTGTCTGCTTTAGGGAAGAAATCTCAAAGAAAAGGAAAGAGATATAGGCTGTGTAAATAGATTGCACTGTCAGTTTTAGGGGAAAGTATGTTAGAGGAAGGTTGAAATTTTGCAAAGTAATGACCATCGTAACATTTTAAGCATAATAATATATCTCTCATGGACCAAGTGAACCACAAATATACTAAAAGAAAGCAATAAGAAAAGACAGATGGTGTGAGTGTACACAGGAGGGACAATATAATTTCTCCTTTTGGAAGCAAGCACAGGCAATTTAACTACAGTTCTCTGTTTCAGATGTTTTTAATATCTCTTCTATAGAGTACTCCTCAAATTTGTGCTTAAAAGTCAACAGGAGAACTTATAAAAATGCAGATTCTGAAGCCTGAGATTTGACTTTTTCTAACAGGCTCCCAACAAGTGTCCGTGCTGTGAATCTGGAATTCTACCTTGAGGAGCAAACTCTTGACAACTGGAAACTATGTTGATTGGTGGGGACTGGGGACAAGCGTAAGAGGATCTTGCACTTTAGAAAATAAGGTTACAAAGAATATGTTGCATGTTTAAAATTCCTCCAGAGTTAGGCTATAAGTACCAAAATTCCATATGAAGCTGGTTTCAGAAATCTATCTTGCTTGCTCGTCTGAAATTTTTTTGTATTTTGCTGACTTTTGGCATTTGAGATGAATTAGTTCCTCAACTTTGCATGTGTTTATATAAACATTCTAAACACAAGTCCAGACTTTTACTTTCAAGGGTCCAATAAATTTCTTTCTTATACAAGTGCATTTGTAAAACCACATAAACACTAGTTTCAGTCAGCTGTGTGGGTGTACATGTGTCATCTAAATCCAAATCATGAAGTGTGTGTGTGTGTGTGTGTGTGTGTGTGTGTGTGTGTATACACATGCGCACACATGCTCACCCTGAACTGATCAAACCCAGGGTCTTGCACAGGCTGAGCCCATGCTTTGCCACTGAGCTAAACCCCAAGCCCTAAATTGTGGGTTTAAAGATTAAAATACACACAGCAAAATTTTGGAGTTACTTTGTGACAAGCAGGGGTAAATTGGAGTATGGCCAGTAATTAGAGTTTAAGAAAATGCTCCCTAAATACACAAAGGATGCAGATTTTTCTCCCAGTCTTTCAGAAACTTCTGGCTTGAAAGAAATTATAAAATAACGTTGTTGTTTGTTAGAGAAAGAGAGAGCCTTATCTTTATTGGTGACATAGTGAGAGATAGGCTTCATACTTCTCGTGTCATTATTTGGAGTGGCGAGGCACTGTGGTCAGCTCCAGAGGCAGTGGGGACGGGAGTGAGCCCACCCACATGGAGGGTGGCCCTTCTCTTTGGGCCGCTTGCCTGCCTAGAACCTATCCAAGTTGGCCTTCCAGTCCCCCAACTTCACTCCCCTACACATGTTATTGGCTCCTTGGTGACTGTTTTTTATCATCGATTTCCTAGAATCCTTCAGGCAGTTTCTATTTCTGTTTGTTAATGAGAATTTATGGTCTGGATGTCAGGGAGAGTGGCTGTCCCATATTCCATCAATGTTTTGGGGCTCCATTGGCATTCATAGTAAATTTGCCATTATTTGCTCCATTGCTTTTGCCATTATTGTGCTCCAGTTGGCTACGGTGAGGGTGGGAGAAACGTCATCTTGGGACTCTGGCTCCCGCCTTCCCCTGTGCTAGCGCTGTGCCCAAGCACGAGGCAGAGTCTCACGACGATTGGCTATTCAGAGTCAAGAAGGAGGGAGAAAGCGGACTCTTTCTTTCTGTTGAAATTGCTCTGGATGCAGCGAAAGTGTTTGCTCTGCTATCCACAACAAGGGTGATCAAATAATTCAGTCTAAATCAGGACACTTTTCTAAATGGAGTGAGATTAAAATTATGCCAATGTTTTGGGCCAAAATCGGGACTCTCCTACGTCTGCTGCAATATCCGGTCAACCTCTCAGTGGCTTGCCTCGTTATCTATGTGAATTCCTCTAGGATTCTGCTGCCAAAGGACTTGGGTGCTTCTAAGTTAACCCCACACAGTAATTCATGAGTGAAGCATAGAGGTGAAGACCCGAGACATTCTGCTACACTTAGCTTTTGGATGTCAGGGTTGCAATCGACTAGCAGAGCAGCTTGAGGCTAATTCTAAACTTAAGTTTTTGTTGTTATAAAGCTTCTTGAATATTAAACACTGTGTGTGTGTGTGTGTGTGTGTGTGTGTGTTAGCTGAATAATACATCCAAAACCAGAATTAGTTGGAAAGAGAAAGCATTCTTAAACAAAAAAATGAGAGTGGAAAGCCAAAGGTAATTAAATATACACAGAATTACTTTTGGCTCTCCACTCTCCTTAAGAGTCAAGCTTGTGCTTAAAAGATAAGGTTGAGAAGTGGTTAAATTGTGCTATCTAAGAAAATATTTCCATATTTTTATTTTGCAGCACATTTTAAAATGTAGAGACCCCTGTGAAAAGTGATAACTCATTGTTCTCAGGCAAATTCAATAGCATAGAACATCAGGTATTATATCATCTTACTACAATCTCTGTCTCAAAAATCTCCTAATTCTTAGTCACTTTAATTTAGCTGAATTCCTTGTTATCATTTACAAATGCTATTTTGAAACTGTAACTCCCAGTACAGAACCATTCAAGCGTATCCTATAAGGGAAGTCCAAGATCTTTGATTCAACTTGCAATTCCCTGTACCATCTGTGCTCCTAGCCTCGTCCCTCAGCAAGTTACAGGCTCTCACTTGTTCAGTGATTGCAACCAAGGATAGAAAGAATTGTCAAAGTCCTTCCAAGGTCTTCCTCTACTTAGACAGGTGATTGCAATCCAGTATTGGGATGCATTGAGATTCCCCAAGAGCCGTTTAAGAACAGCTTTTATTCTTTTTGCACCAAGTTTGGTGGTAATGGAAGAAACAAGTACAAGAAACTGAGAAAGGATTGAAAATATTCTAGTCTGCAAACAGGTGGAAAACCTGGACCCTAAACTGTGGAGAACAGCTGAAAGCTGGAGCAGTGTAGAAACACGAGAGAAGGGAGAAGAAGCACCAGCAATGGCAAAGACCCTTGAACTATTATTAAATCTCCTGCAGGTTCTAGGAGCTCATGAAGTCCTTGGAAGTCATATCTTGAGCCATAAGGTGGACTCTGATTTGGAGGGTCTCAACCTTGGCTGCACATTACTTTCACCAGAAGACTGCTACCAAACCGATCCCAAGGATTCGCCTGAAGACTCCACTGGTTTCAGGTGGGGCTGAGAAATGGACTGTTAAGAGCGCCCCCATCCCATGACTATTGTGAAGATTAAGTGAGATTATCCATGTAGATGCACTTTGCCCGGGGCTCCCTACAGGTTGCCATTATTTATTGGACTACTAAATTAATAGCCACTGAATATCAAAGCAAAGAGAAGAAAGATTACAGTTATGGATTAAATTATGGCCTGAATTCAGTTCAGCACAAGTCTTTGTACTCAATCTTGAAATCCAAAAAAGAATGGCTGCAAAGCACAAAGCAGGAAGCAACATATGCTGTACAGAATACATTTTTCTTTTTCCAAGTGATTAAAAAACTATATGAGATACCTCGTGCCTCCATCAGGGGCATAAGACTGAGAAAAATGTCAAGAAGGTAAGCTGGGCACGGCAAAGCTGTCTTCCTCCTTAAGGTACAAACAAGGATGAGTTGATCAGTTTAAGCTTTGAAGGACACTTTAAGAAAAAGCAAGAAGCAGAAGCTTTCTACAGTGAAGTCCTCATGAGTCAGCTAATCTGGAGTCGAAATGATGAATGGTAGGAAGAATGGATTTTAAAATTCCAGTGTGATTATCCCCATAGGAGTAATGGGCACAGTCAGGGATACAGTATCATGGTCTTGCCATATGCAAGTGTGAAACAGCAGTATTATTATTGACTCTTCAAAGCAAATGATATTAAGTGAAAAACTATTGTTAGTAACCAGTAGATGCTAATTCCATAGAAACCGAAAGAATACATTTAATATGCCCCTCAGCACAGGAACTTTGTTTGGAGAAGAGAAAGGATCTGGGTAGCCAGAGGACACCAGCTGTCACACACAAGAAGGTAGTGGAGCACTTGTCATGTGGTCCTGGTTTCTGCTACATCATGGTGACCCAGGACCCTGATGGAAATGCTGATCTTCAGGCCGATCTTCAGGTACCGTCAGTGTGAGTCGGAGCTCGGAGAATCCAGCAATTCTCCAAGAGCTACAGTGAAGGCTGAAATTGGACAATGGTTAGGCTGGTACTGGCCACACCTGGCTTCTTACTGAATCTCCTTAAGGACTATCTTGATTGACTAGGGTTACCACAACATTTGCCACACACTTAGTAGCTCAAACAAAAATAATTTTCTTATAGTTCTAGAGAATAGAAATCTGACATTAAAGTCTTATAAGCATTGGTTTCTTCTCAGGCTTCTCTCCTTGACTTGTTCATAGTAGCCTTTTCTCTGGGTTCTCACATTGTTTTTATTCTGATTTTCTGTCATTATGTCTCAATTCCCTCATTTCTAATAATATTAAATTATATTGGATTATAGTCATTTGTTTACTTACTTACTTACTTGAGATAGCATCTCACTGTGTACTTCAGGCTGACCTTGAACTCAACATATAGTCTGGGCTGGCCTTGAACTCACAAAAATCCTCCTGCCTCAGCCTCCTGAGTGCTGGTATTACAGACATGCACCACCACAGCTGCTTAGAGTCCAATTGAATAACCACATTTCAATTTAATTATTTTTTTAAAGTCACTGTCTCCAAATCCAGTCACATTCTGAGGGATTAGGGCTTCAACCTTTGGGCTATCAGAGAACAACGGTCAGCATTTACTATGGACCTTAAAACAGCTAAGACTACATGCGTCCAACTAAATATGAACTTCTAGAAGGGCAAGTCAGGCTAAAATATCTCTGAAAAGCTCTCAGTCACTCAAATGTGTAACCAGGACTAAGACCCAGGTAAAATGGCTACAAAGCCAAAGAGCTGGACACATGGCAGGGGATCCAGTCCCCAGAGCAGTCAGGCAGGGGGACCCAGCCAGAACAGTGCTGTGATGAGGTGGTGCCATAGGATCCCAGCCCCGCGAGGGGAATCTGCTGAGAGTGGCATGATCAATCTAGCCCTAAGGCAAGAGCAGAAAGGTTAAGAACTCAGTTACGAGAACTGAGGGAGAGCCTCTTCACACTTCAGCAGCATCAGAATCAAAGCAGTATTGAAGACAAGAACTCTGCTGCAACTCACACGTGATCTGACTCTGGGAGCATGTGTTTCTGGCCAGGAAGTCATTCTAAAGGCCAACTGTAGCTATAGAAAAGCAGGAGACAGCCATAAAGGGAATCAGATGTCATTTGAGGCCTTTACAAGACGTTTTATCTCTTAATACCTTGAGTACATTGCTGTGTTCTATTTTATAGGAAAGGAAAATAAAACAAAAGCAACAAATCACTGTCCTGAGGAGATGACATGTGTGTGAGCTTCTGACACTCTGTCAAGAGCTGCCTACCTTTTCGAGTGGCCTTGGAGTTCACTTCCAGAGGGAAATTGGGAGAGTGGCTGATTAAATGTCTAACCATCATTGTCAAAGCCGATAATCTCTGCTTTGTTCTCACACAGAGGGGGCTGACTGTGTTCAAACTGTCATTATTAGCTCCATTTCCCAACACGCAAAAATTAAAGGACTGTTGCAAAGAAACAAAAAGAAATCAGGAAGGACACACCAGCTCTTTGAAACCTCCTCACCTCTGTCCACACACCTGGCACAGAGATGCAAGAATTACAGGGAACCCAGCTGTGTAATAATGTCACGCACTCCCTGCTCATCAGATTTTTCTGGAGTCCAGCAACTGTCAAGTGTTTGTAAGACTTGTCTTTTCAAAACAACTCTCAAAAGGCATACCCGGTGGAGGAGCTCAACACCAGAAAATCAATAATACAGGAACTGCTACTAAGGATTTTCATCTACCCAATGAAGAAGATAGTTATTTATAGAAAAACTGGCCACTCCAGTTTAGTGTGGTAATAACATGGTACAGCTAGTTCAAAGAGTGGTGCGGTGGAACACAGCCTTGTATTATGCCCACCGTAAATGCTCTCTACCAGGAAAAGCCTATAATTTAGAAAGATTTGCCATGAATGATAAAACCTGGGTCATTGTAACAGATAGTTTTTCCCAGCGCTATTTGTGGGGAGGGCATATAAAAAAAGGAAGGAAAAGAGTTAGCTTCAGGAAACCTGGAAGGGGAAAGTGAGCCTTGCTCTGTTTGCTTCCAGGACAGCCATTGGTCCCCTCTACAGCAGCCAGGATGGTGAGGAGTCACTTATCACAAAGGGATAAACTTCACAGAGTGGAATACGTAGCTTGTGCTCCCTAAAGCACCGTTTCTCCTCCATCTTATTTATACATTTTTCTCTTTATATCTTCCTTGAGCTCTGGGGAAAACTATATGCTTTTTTAGGGCTTATCATTGGGAGAAAAATCAGGAAACAGTGCAAATTTCAAGCTGCTCTCCAGAGCACTCCTTAGGCCATGCTTCTTCTGGCCTTCTGCGGTATGTTCCATCAACTTTTGTTACTCTCCTTGGAAAAGCAAGAGGGATACATGACAGGCAGAGTTGCTTCCAAGCCAGTCTCTGAAGATGCATGCAGTAATTTGTTAATGTTTATTTTAAAAATTATCCTCAAGTAAATAATAGGAGTTAGGGAAGAACGAGTCTGAACTAATTTCTATGTGCTTCTCTATCACTGTTACTTCCAGTTTTATGAGCAATTTATCATGCAGCCTCAAGGATGGCATTTACTCACTAATACACTGATAAAGATCTATAACTCACTTTCTAAAGAAAATGGGCCTGATTTGCATTGGTTGACAATTTCCATGGTATAGAGGTACCTACGTGGTTATTTTAAACTACCAACATCAAGACCCTGGAAACAGAATTGGGAAGAGATACACCACCACAGTCCTTCTGGAATATAGAAAATATTGAATTGGAAAACTCTGGAGTAGTTATGTGTCTGTAGTCTAATTTCAAAATTTGTTTTGTCATCTAGCTTTTGAAAATCTGCAGTTGACTCACATGACCCAACAGTAATCACTTCAGCACATTTCTGTTCTTTTTTAAAATTTTTTTATTTTACTGAGAAATAAATATCAGTGAGACAGTTTCAAAACTGATTAATAGGACAGTTTCAATAATTAATACATTGTACATTGTTTTCTTCTTAATTATTATCCATAGTACAAGATGCAGACAGAATATCCTGTCCAAACACTATTATTACAAATCTTTCTTCTCATTGAATTAAGCGAAAGTAGCTGGATATCTATCCTAACTATTCTGCATATACAGATACAAAATGGTCCTTCCTTTGTATCCCCTTTTCTTGTTTGGTCCTGTCAGAAATGGGTATTCCATTGGCATCTAAATACTGTAGGTGCATGAATTCAGCAAAACAATCCAACACAGTCCAGCAGTCCACAATAGTAGTGGGTTAACTGCAGAAGTTGTCGACTTGAGCCTTTCACAGCTCAGCATATGAATATGGCTTTACTTTATATTCCTCATTTTTATACTTTTCTGCTGAATGGTTAAGACCAAAATAAAGCAAGACCTGTATAACAAGGAATGTAAATTTTGTATCTGACAAGGTCAGTCAAGTACCCTCATGATTTATCCTGTAACCCTGTACCCCAGTTTGCAGATCCTTTGTCAGTGTTAGCCATGTGGATGAGTCACGGCCATTGTTTGACCAATGTGCTCTCTGTGAAAGCCTGAGATAATGTTTTCTCTCCATGTGACTCTCCTTAGGCACACTCTACATCATCAATCACATTGCTTTGTGGTCCCATAATCTTCTTGATCAGAAAATTTGGGACACAATTGAGTTACATGATGTTACAGTATAGGTTCTCCTATGTCCTGAGTCTTCACTGACCTTGAAAGGCTATGGTGAAAATTTGGCTGTCCTTTAAGCCCTTCTATTTCTCTAAGTTTTTTTCTGCAAACTTAGGTTGTTAACCCTCCAGAAGAGAAGCTTATTATTAAGCTACATCCTATGCAGTTGGGTTTAACTTTACTATTTGTCTGAGTATCAAACATCTTAGGCATAACATGAAACAGGTGCTCTTCTGAAGCCCAGATTTATGAACAAAAGGAGACTCCAGACCAACATCAGTACTGTGACCATCCAGAGCTTTCCAGCAGAAAACAAAAGTGACTCAAGTAACACTGTAAGGTTGATGAATACACCACCAACCAAAGGTCCAAATTTCAACCTGCAGGACAGAGTTCCGTACTGCCTGCGGGGAAATATTGGCCTTGTTGGGAAGTTCTCATGTTATCTTGTGGCCCCTGCAGAACTCAGCAGGATCTGAGAGGTGACCACAGTTTGTGGTCCAAGAGTAGCACACTCCAATTTGCAACAGTTCAGACCGCCCCTCGCTGTCTCTTTCCATGTCTTGGTTCACTCAGTCAGAGTGGTTCTCAGGCAATGTGTTGCTAAATGCACCCTCTCAAGCCCTCGGGTAACCTCTGTATGTTAATGAATCAGCAATACTTTTATCTGTCGCCTTCAATCTCCCCTCAACCAGAAGCTTCCACATACAAACACCCCCTCAGCCTCTGTCCTTCCATGTTTAAGAGCCATTTCAAACCTATCATGCTAAAAGCTAAAACCTAAAGTGTTCCTGCCACACTCTGTTATTATGTATTTATTTTGGCAGTGATCCTGGGGTATTGAACTTAGTGTATCTCAACCCTTTTTATTTGAGATAGTGTTATACTCAGTCTCTCAGTTGCCCAGGCTAGGCTCAGACATGATTCTCCTGTCTCAGCCTCCCAGAATTCTGGAACTGCCAAACCCCTGTCACCATGCCTAGCTTTGCCAGTCTTTAGCAATGCAGGCAGAACTGGCTCCATTCTTACAGTTACCTTTTCTGGTTCCAAAGTCAGGATCTCATCTTTGCTTCCCCTTTCCCTCTGTGTCACGTTCTACCCATTGGCAAATCTCATCAGTTCTATTTTCAGAACACAATCAGAAGCTGACTCTTTTTTTAACCACCACAGAACTCCCACATCTCTCCCCTGCATTATAATAACACTCTCCTAACTGGTCCTTCTTCGCTTCTGGCCTCACCTACTCCCATTGTTTGAGCAGTGAGCCCTTTACTACCTAATTAGAGCCATAAACTTTCTCTGGGGAAAAACTTCAAGGATTCCTAATTTCACATAGTCCTAGAGTCAATGCAGAAATGGGGTGCCTTCTCCCAGAGCAGGTCACAGCCTTTTCTCTACTAGGCCTCAGCTATTGTCTGCTGTCCTTTCTATTAAAAATTTCCACTGCCATTAAAATTTTCTTCTTACTAGTTTTTGGGGGGGATTTTTGTTGTTGTTCTTGAAAGCACTTCTTGCTCTCTGAAAGACTATATATTTTAGTTAGCTCTTCATTTCTGCAAGCAGTTCACTTTATTACACTGCTGTTTCTTTCATATCCAGATGAAGAAATAGATATTGTGATGTGATTCTGTCCCCAAAAGTTATGTGCAGGAAACTTAATCCCCAAAGCAAGAGTTGGGGGATTAAATATTTTAGGATAAGTTTAAGTTGTGAAGGCTGTACTGACATGAATGGATTAATGTCATTATGAAAGGACTTGATAGTGAGAATTTGGCCTTGCATGTATTTTTACCTTTAGTCATGTTAAGAAAGGATTTCTCTTTTCCAGAGGGTATGGCTTTCATGATGTGATCTTGGAACCAAAGAGTGGGCCTCACATGATATCAGCACTTTGATCTTAGACTTCTTAGCCTCCATAATTGTGAAAATAAGCTTCTATATTTAGCCAGTTTGCAGTGTTTCTATATAAGAGTACAGATGGACCAAGACAGAGACTGTGGTGGATTGACAGTTGGTCTTCAACTTGAAATGCTCATCTGAACTGAACCAGCATGCTGCTGGGGGTGGGAGTCACACCTGAGGATTGGTGCCCACAGAATAAGAGGCAGAACTGGAGGAAAAGCAGAGAGGCTGTAGGGAGCTGCTGGAAGCTGTTGGTTCTCCTGGAAGAGCTCATATGCTGGCTTTCCTGATACAGGCTTTGCTGTCCTCATCACTGGAGGAACTTGGGACCTTGCTATTGAGGATGGCTATGGTACTTCTCAAGGGAGCTCTGGCTCTTACCTTGAGCATTGCTTCCTGGCTCCAGTTCAGATCCCTCAGCTGCTGGCACAGATCCTTCATTCCACTAGCACACACTTTCTAGCTCCCATCATTGACCTTTGGGCCTTCCCAGTGCAAATTCATGAGGTTGGCCTGCATAAGACACTGTCATGGGTACTTGGCCTTCAGTTGGACTGATGGGGGGTCATTGTTATGGGCTATAGGTCTTCTGCTAGACTCATGCAGGATATTACCATGGAATCCAGACCCTTGGCTGGATTCTTTGGTCTTTAGTGTGTGGACAGATTTCCTGCACTTACTTTGCATATGACTCTTTGGGTGACTATTACAAAATATTCCTATAAATTGTGTGTTCTGTATCAAATTGTGTTCCCCTTCAAATCCCAAACTACAACAGACCCATAGCAAGTGAACTTATTGCTAACACACTTTAGTGAAGAGAGGTAGGATGAGGTAATAGGGAGAAAGAATTTATCAAGAAAGTTGACTGTTTCATTGGGTAACTCGTATACTAGCTAGCCTTTTCAAACTCCCTGCTAAGAATCAGTGGAGAGCATGGGACTCTAGAAAGCACCATTTCTGATGTGAAATAAGGAAGCATATAAAGCAAAGCTGTGCGCATTTATTTTACTAGAAAAAGCGTCACTTCTGAAGATGAATAAGTACTGTTGCTGTTCTTGTCATTTCTTGGTATATCATTTAATTCCTGCAAGCCCTTCTTGGAGCTCTGTTCTGCTGATCTTTTCAATCAACTTTTCTTATGGACTGCATATTTCTGCTTGTTTTCCTTCCTTTATCTCTTAAATGTTGTATCTAGCAGCTCCTGCACCCACTTCTTCTGCTTCTAGCCTCACCGGACTCCTCTTTAAGCCTTGCCATTTTTGCTCACACTACTTCCTTAATTGTTAGAAAGCAGAAAAATGAAAATTGGACTCTACCCTCTTTGCAAGTCAGACTGTCTTTGTGCTTTTATGATCTTGTCTTTTTTTTCTCATGACTGCAACATGCCATGAAAAGTGTGGAAGACGGAACAACACAAAACAAAACACCAAGTTCATCACAGCACCATTATTTCAGAGCCCTGCTCACTCACATCAATCCCTTACATTTTATAAGTTTTCAGTCTCTTTATAGGAAAAACAAGGAAGCAGCAAGACGTTATGGGCCTAGAAAAAGATTCCGTGGATCATTTTGCAGTTCTGCTACTTTTAGTTAGGTGGAAGAGCAAATTAATATCTCTAATTCATGCTGTCCTCCTCCATGGAAGCAGAGGTTGTAGCACCCACATCATTGTGTTGCAATGAATATTCAGTGAAATGTAAACCACTTCCTGGAAACACTCGACTGAGTAAACACCCAATTTAGCTTAGTTTTCACAGTTATTATTAGGAGGCCATTATAAAAGCCCATGAGGTGATGTATGTGCAATATTAAACTTCTGTTTTTCTGTTTGTCTAGATCCACTTCCCAACTTCTGTGTCCCACTTGTACTTCATGAGGCCAAACTCTAAAGAGGTTCTACCAAAGGGTTCTTCAACTTTGGACTTCTGGTGGAGCTAATGCAGGCACTAGCCAAAGTCAGCACCATCTCTGGTGGTTCGTCTTTTCTCTGTTAATGCCCAGAGCTTCTCTTAAGTGGCTATCATCATGGAATTGTCCCCTTGCTCTGGGGTAGTAACAATCCTCTTGGTAATGGTTTGCAGGTATTTTTAGCTTTAGAATTCTATACGATCTTAGTTCGTCTTTTCCTTGTTGGTTCCCCTATATACTTATTTTATTAAACCCTGCTCAATTTGAGCATGCCAACTGCCTCCTGAGTCCCAGTTGATCAGCTGTCCATCAGAGTACTTTGTGAAGCTATAGCACACACGTGTTAGCCTACACGCTTATTTGCCCCTATATCCCTAGTAACTGAAGATAGCCACCACTTACAAGAATTAAAAGAAGCAAAGCACCATAGTTTGAGATTTTTTTTTAAACTTTCAATGCCCACCAAAAATCTGCTAGAGAACCCCATTTGCTATGCAATAGTGATTGGCTCTCCCTCCTGTATTCCAGAACAGTTGATTGTCTGTATAAAAATCCCACATCATCTAGGACCTCATATCCAGTTTGTGCAAATAAGAGCAAGAAAGCTGATGGAGCAGGTGATATTGATCTGGGTATCATTTTATTCCTTCTTCACTGCTTCTTCCTCTGTGAAGTTTTCCAATGACTTCTTCTATCTACAACCATGTCTCTGATTGCAAATCACTGTTTAAAAATATCTAAACTGAAGAAACCATATGGGTAATAATGTACAAACAAAAGATAAAGGGTTTATAATTACAAATAAAATGTTTATGACATACGTGTATTTTACTCATTATTTTTTCTGAGTAGAGCCTGGCATATCGTAGTCAATAAATGCTTATGGGGTAAATAAATGAATAAATGAAGGAAAAATTTGCAGAAGACATAAACTTTTCATAGAATAGTACATCCTTTTACTTGCTTTTTATGACTCAAGATCGAAACAAGTCACTTTAAAAGGGACCTCAATTTTAAGGAATGGAATGCTTGCCTTTTGTTGGGCATTCTTCACTGAGCCCTTTGTAAGAGGCAGTGGTACTTGTCAGACCACAACTCTTACCAAGTGCTAGGGCCCACTTGAGAATTGGGATTGTCCACACTACACCTGGCCATGTTGCCTCTCTGTGACCTCGCAGCAGCCTCAGGTCTCTCTGTAAGCTTCCAGGTTAAAGTCCCTTGCTCTTTTCATTTGTTTGCTTGAAGCATAGTTTGTTTCCAGCTGTTAGCTCTAGTGCAATAACCTAGTTAAAGGCCTATCATACTTCCTTTTGGAGATAATTGATGCTAATGAGGCATGAAATAATCCACTTGAATAACTGGTAGAGAAATTTCAGTTTCTTTTCCTGGTAAGTGAAACTCCCAATCACTACCATGTATGAAAGCAAAGTCAGACATTTCAAAGAAAGGAACTGACAAAATAATAGTAATAGCCATAACATTTTGTCATGAAACTCTCTGAACAGAGGGTGTTAGGCAAAGAAACATAATTGAGATTCATGTTTATTATTCCCTTGGTCCTGCCCTAATGGATTCAGGAGAATTGACTATAATGAACAAACAATGGTTCTGATGAATGAGTTTATTGGTTAATTCATAAAACATACGGCAAGCTTCCACTGCTGGAATATTTGGGCAAAGGAAAAGCAAATTAAAATCAAGAGGAAAAATAAATTATATGATAGAAAAACAATGTTTAGAAGTAGACCATAAAAGTCAAGTAATTAGAATTTTATTGATTTGGAAAAGTGAAAAATTCCCAATTTTATTCGAGGCCCAATTGCAAACAGCTAAGCTCCAATTGGAGATGAAGAGTATTTTCATGAAAACTCAGTATATGCTCTTCCTAGATCTCACACCCTTCTGTAACTGATGACAGTGTTACTTTGCACAGCTCATTCTGAACAGTTTCACAGGAGCAAAGATATAATATTCATATTAATCTATGTAGCTAGGCTTGTGCTGTGCTGTCATACAACACTCAAATCACAGAGGCTTAAATTAGCATTTATTTCTCCCTCACAGAAAATGTACTGCTGGTCCAGGTGATTTTACAAGGTAACCTCTTTGATTTTGTTCTGCTTTCATTTTAACATGTACTTTTAACACAGCTCTCTGATGTCAGCAGGAGAGAAGGCGCTTGTGGTCGTCTTCTACCAAGAACTAAATGCTCCAGCCAAAAGTTCCACATAGTACCTGACATCCTGGAAGGAAATTGGAATGATTACAGCAGTACAAAAGTGTCAAGGAGCTGCAGTCACCCCTCACCACCGAAATCCAGGCTGTCGTTGACTTCTTCTTGGTTTATGTTTTCCTCTACATTTTTTAAAGGAGAACGTTGTAATAGGAGGTACCTTGTGTGGACACCAGGGGCACCAATTCCTAACTGAACAAATTACTTAACTTCTCCCCAGCCTCATTTTTTAGATAAGGACAGCAGAAGCATTTGTCTCAAAAGCTGGCAAGATTAGAAGAAAAAATCCATGAAAAGTCGTTGTCGATAAATATGCATGCAGTAAATGCTTGCCCATCCCACAAGATGCAACTATGATCAAAGCTGCACTTGTGGCTTAGGTCATCTCTCCCCCACTGCAAAATATCCATGAGCCAGAGGACAAATAGCACTCTCCAGGGAGAGCTCAACTGGGGAACAAGAATATGTCTGCACCTCAGGTCTTTGTGTGAAGTTTGAACTGTCTTTGTCACTAGAATACACATGGTTTGTGGCCCTTTCAATTGCTGCCCTGAAAAATGGCATTCAGTGAGAATTTTACAGCCCCATAGAAATAATAACTGATAGAGAATTGGAAACCTAGTTCTTTAGAGCTGTTTCAAAGCTGGTTTAAATGTACTTTGGAATGTAAATAATGGTGCACATCAGCCCTGCAAATAAAGCAAATGTAACATTTGACTCCAAGATATACTTGTCTTTTAAAGTTGCTCTTAGAAACAGGCATAACTGTAACTCGACTTAATCAAAATCCACTATACAAAATTTTTAATTTATGCAAAACGGTAACAGGTATGATTTTTCACCTTGGAACAGGATTCAGCATAGAATTTACATAAATAGTATCCTTTTACCTGCATTTGAAAGTAGCCTTTTTAGGGCTGGGGAGATAGCTCAGTAATATAAGTGCCTGCCTCACAAGTATGAGGTCCTGAGTTTGATCCCTGGTACCAAAAAAAAAAAAAAAAAAAAAAAAGAAATGAAAGTAGCCTTTTTAAACAAAAGCTTTTCAAGAATACAACACTAACTTTAAGGCCTCTTGGAAATCCATGGGTCATCAAGAAATGATACAACTGCTCTTCTTCCTAGCTTCAGCTTCCCAAATGACACCTGTCAATATCTAGGTACCGTATTCACAAAAATTTGAATTATTATGGCTTTCTTCCCCAGATAGGTAGAAAATTTTTATTTTCAGAGATTCCATATTATATTGTTCAAAATGTGCAGCTTTGAACAAAAAGTATGAGATATGTTAAGAAGAAAATGAACACAGAAACGAATCCAGTTACTAGAAGTATTAGATTAAAAGTATTAGATTCACTAGAAAAAAAAAATGGTTAGACTCACTAGGAAAAAACCCAAGACAGCTATTTTAATATAAATAATTAATATACATCATGTATGGGAAACTAAAAGAGAATATGAGGACAATAGCTCACTAAATGGGACTAGGAATAAAGAGAGACAAAGTGTAAATTACTAAATTTCAACTCTGGAGTTGAAAATTATCATAATTAAAATGAAAAAACTCCAGAGAGGCACTTCTGAGTGGACAAAAGAGAACAGACACAACTGAAGAGAACTCACTTGAACTTATGTAGGCTGAATAGCAGAAAGTAAAGAATGAAGAAAAATTAGCAAGATCTCAGAAAACCACGGGACACCATCAAATACACTAAATAAATATCACAAAAGTGTCAGATGAACAATAAGAGAAAAAAAAAGAATAGTATATTGGGAGAGATAAAGTCAGCAAAGAGAGAATCTTGAAATGAAGCAAGTCATCACATATACACAAGAGCTCTTCAATAAATTAATGGTGGTTGGGGCCGGGGAGATGGCTCAGTGGAATAAGCACTTCCCTGGCAAGCACAAGGATCTGAGTTCAATCCCCGGTTCTGCAAAAAAATTAATTAATTAATTGTGGATTTCTCAGAATGTAGTGATATGATGTACTGAGAAAGACAAGCAAAACTATCTTTCTGAAAGAAAGAAATCAGACATTCCTAGATAAAAAACTACCAAAATTTGCTAGACCTGTCCCAAAAGAAAATTTTCTATGATCCAGTGTATGCTAGCAAATTAGATAATCTAGATGAAATGAACACATTCTTAGAACAATACATACTATAACTGGACCAAGAGAAGCATATAACACCCATGTAGATACATAGCAGCCTGAGCTACACTGTGAGCCCCATCCCCAGAAAACAGAAAAGACCCAGTTAAATGTGGGAGTGAAATTAATAGACACCTCACAGAAGAAACTGAAATGGCCAATAAACACATGAAGAAATGCTCGACGTCTCTGCCCATTACAGAAGTGCAAATTCAAACAACACTGTGATTATGTCCTATGCCAGAAAGAAAACCCACCATCAAGGAATCAAATAATCATAAATGCTGGCAAGACTGTGGGGGACAAAGAAATCTTTTACATTGTTACTCGCTATTTAAAATAATCAAATAATTTTGGAAAGCAGCATGGAAATGGCTCAAAACTCTAAAATTAGAAATTCTACTCCAGCAAGCCTTCCCTTCTAGGTGTCTTCCTGAAAACGTGACGTGTCCTATAACATGATACATACACACTCATGTTTATAGCTTCACAATTCATAATAACTAATTCTTGGAAGGGGTCTATCTGCCCATCAACAGATGAATGAACAACAACCATGTGATACTGACATGACAGTTTACTAGCTCCCATGAAGGAGAACAAATGTGAGCCATGTAGGAAAACAGACATAGCTGGAGACCATAATGTTAAGTGAAATATATCAGACATACAAGCTTAAGTTTCACTTGGTTCCTCATGTAAAAGACACCTCAAGCATGAAAAAGAACAAGCTGAAAGACAATAGGAAGTGGATAGAGCTTCCTCACATGGGAAGCAGACCCAAAGATGGGAGAAGGAAAGGAGGGGAGGGAAAGGGATGAAAAGAAGATTTAAGATGTGTCAGGCACCTGCACCAACCCTCCACAAGGAATGTAAATATTTTGTGCTGAGGTCACATGCTAATAAAGAACAAATAAATATGTAAAAACATACAAGAACAAAAAATATGAATGTACATTTTATTAAAATTAAAAGTTGTGTCTGGAAACAGAATGGAAGAAAATATTTCCAAAGCATATGATAGGGATTTGCACTTAGAAAATATACTAACTCTTATAGCTCAACAGTAAAATGAGCAAAAGATAAACGTGAATGGCTTTTCTTTTCTCTTTCTTTTTTTTTTTTTTTTTTTTTTTTGCCTTTTTGAGGCCAGGTCTCACTGTGCAGTTCAGTCTAACCTTAAACTGACCTCAGAACCCAGGAGCCCACCTCACAGTGATCCTCCTGCCCCAGCCTCCTGAGTGCTGGAATTTCAGGCGTGCACCAACACCATGGCCCTTATTAAATATATAGAAATGGGCGATAAGTATATAAGAACATGATCAATATCACTAGCTATGAGAGAGATGCAAATCAATTTTGCAGCATTATACAACTTTATACACACTAGAATGACTAGAATCAAAAAGATAGATAGGGCTCAGTGGTAGATTGCTTGCCTAGCATGTTTGAGGCCTCTGGATTGATTCCCAATATTTCAGAGGAAAAGAAAGCAAAACATAAATACAAGTGTTTAATAAAGATATATTAAAGTAATTGGAACCCTCACAAATTAAGGCAAAATGGTGTAGCCATTATGGAAAACAATTTAATGGTCCACAAAAATTAAAGTTACAATATGATTTAGCAATTCTTTACATAATAGAGAATTTAAATGGATAAACATGAATTTGATGGAATATTATTTGTCTATAAAAGGTAGTGAAATATAAAATATAGCATAGGTAAACTTTGAAAACATGCTAATTGAAATAAGACATACACAAAAACCATATATTATATGATTTAATGCCATGTGAAGCTTAGTATTTTCTAGGGGTTGAAGACAAGGAGAAACAGGAAATGACTGCTACTGCCATGTGGTTTCTTTGTGGTATGACAAAAATGTTTTAGCATTGGATAGAGGTAATAGTTGCACAATCTTGTGGATATCTTAAAGCCCACTGAGTTTTACTCTATACAATGTGGATTTTATGGTGTATCAATTATATTTACATTTTTTAAACCTATGGAATAGTCTACAAAAGAAACTTAAAACCACCAAAAAACTGTACCAATGGCATGTTTTAATGTTCATTCCAGAGCCCAGGCCCTGTGTGTGAGTGAGACGACCCAGGGCCCCCGGATCCTGAATAGACCTAGAGCGCAGGTTCTGTGTATGAATGAGACCGCCTGGGGCCCACTGGATCCTCATTCAACCCACAGTTCAGGCCCAGTGAGGAACCCTTCAGCAGATCTCCCTGCAAAGAGGCTAGAGGCAAGATCCACCCAGCTGATTCAGGAGCAGAACATCTTGCCAGAGAGACACAAAGGGTTCAACTCTAACGCCTGCAGCAGAAAGAAGTGGAGCACAGCAGCC
>NW_004524598.1:17150845-17154513 GCF_000260255.1 Octodon degus | reverse complement strand
ATTTTTCTTGGAAATATGGTATTATAAGCTGAACTAAATTCAGAAATTTTAAATCTTTAAATATTTATTGCCTACTCCTTTCTACTTTGAGAATTCTAATTATATGAATATAAGTTTCTTTGTTTTGACACAGTGAACTACTATGACTGATCTGTAAATTCTTTCTTAATTTTATTTTGGACAATTTTTATTGTTATATTCATTTATGTTTGTAAATAATTTATTTTCAATTTGCAATCATTTAAAGAATTAAAGAATGTATAGGGAAATATATTTATAAATATAGCCACATGATAAAATTAAATGCAAATTTGAAAAACAAATGTTCATTCCAAGAATGTCTTAATCATACACATAGCTGACTGTGAAACTCAGGTCATGGATTATAGACAGAGAAATGTATTTTCCCATTGATGTTAGATTGCATTTTATTGGTTTATGCTAAGGATGAGACTGTAAACAAATATTCCAAAGAACACTTTCTTTGAAAAATCATTGGTTAATACAGTGTCAGTGCAATTCCAACTTATCCACTGCTTGGAAATTAAGGAGCAACTCTTCACATAGAAAATGATTTTAAAGCATGGTGATATTTAGTGTTGGGAATGACCAAGTACCAAGACGTTGTGCAAAAAATAGAAACAAGCTTAATGTGATGTTTTATGAAACTTTTCTTTTTCTCCTTCAACATTCCTTTCATACATGTTTCTTTTTTTAGCATAGGTTATAGTCAAAGGCTACATACTGGTTAATGATTAAATAGCTCTCTTGATTATTTGCCAAGCTCGTGTTGTGCTGGAATAATGTATGTTGAACAATGAAAACCTTGGAGACTGCACATAAACTATGGCACAATACATATTTTACATGTAAAGTGTGATTGGGAAAGTCTAGTATATTTTAAGTGGAAATTTTCTTCTGTTTGCATTTCATTGAGAAACTACAACAATACCATTTTTTCTACCTATACAATTGACACTGCCGATGTCTTAATTTAACCATAAAAGTGAGATACTGATTAAGACACCATCTTAAAATATTTTAATCTTTCTGGAGCTTTCAAGTTACATAAAAGAAACTTCAGGTAAAGCTATGAGTCTTTGTGAAATAGGCCCTAACTATAGTACTATAAATGTATTTCAGAAGACTGGTCTTAGCTACAGATCACAGTTATTAGAAATATGCTTTATATAGAAAGCATAATATTAGAAAATTTCTTTCTAGGAACCTGAAAATAATTACTTGGTCACCAGTTATAAACTAAAGTTTCAGTTTTTTACAAAAAGCAATTGAGAGGCTTGTGGTAAAATTTGCTCAGACCTACCCAGCTGTGACAGTTTGGAAGGTGTGATTCTTTAACTCCCAGGCTGATTCTAATGCAGCAGATAACAAGGCCTTTATAATGGAGCTTTATAAACACACATTTTACGTGAGGCGACTAGTTAGAAAAAAATATGGCCTTTCAAATTATATCACCATTTTCCACATAAAAGCGTCAGCCAGCCTCTTAATTCATGTGACCTTTGGAAGCCATAAAATCACTTGCCAGGGAGAGTTGATGTACATTTGATCGGGGGCCTGATCTTTCTGACCCAGAGTGGGCAGAAGCCAGGAACTCATGGCCCAGCCTGGGAACACTGAGGGTGGGAGAAGTCTGTAGACTGTGAAGCCATCTCATTGTGGCCAAAGACAAAGCTGAGTATGCTGACTAGAGCTTTGGTCTTTGTCTCTTCACTACAGACAGATGAAAGCTTTCAGACCTGCCAACCCTTTGGAGAGGACTATTTGACAGACGTTAACAAACCTACAGCCTCTTAAAGACAAGTGCTAGGAATACATATGCATCAAAATTAAAGTCACCAGAAAAATTTCATATATTTAATGGAATGTCTGCTTATTACCAAAGTAGTTCTACTTTAGAATTTAGTGGATGAGTAAAACCGAGGAAAAAATCACAGAACTAAAAAATGGTCTCTAATACCTTTATGCTGTTTGAAGTATAAAACCATTGTTATACTGCATGTGCATTGTAACAAATATCCAAGAGTTGACTGAATGAAAAAAATACAGCTAAAATTTGTTGAATGTTATACTCAGTACTTTTTCTGATATATAGATTTATGTATCTAGGTTAGATCTTATGTTGCATATGTGTTTACCCTACTTTTGTTCACAAAACATAATATTAATGTTTCCCCTATGCAAAGACAAATGCTATGAAAATATCATTGTAAAATGTTAGAAAATATTACAAAATGTAAATTTGTTATAATTTATTGAAATACTCCCTCAATCATAAGCATTGAGAGTTTTTAATTTTTGTATCATAAATAACAATTGTATGAACATCTTTGTGGATAAAATATTTTGTTACTTCAGTTTGTCTTTTGGAAATGAATTTGTAATGTATTGAATCACCTTCATCAAAGATAAGTATCATCAACAGATTTTTTTTTTCCTCCAAGTATATCGCACCCTCCCTTTTGCATCAGTACACACTAAATTTGTACTATGAACCATGAACCAAGGTCAGTATTGTATTTCTACCTGCATGCTATTGGCATTCCTTAGATTTCTTGGGTGATAATCATTATCCCTTTAATAACACCTTAAACCCACACAAGGTACGAAATTGAACCTTGAAAAGGAGACAAGTTGAAAAATTATATAAGGAGCAGGCAGAATGAGTGGGTCTCAAGTCTAGTGACTTTTCCAGCATTAAAATAGGCCTCAAGGGTCAGTGTCTGACAATATTCTTGCACAGTTCCCCTCTAGAGATGCCTAAAATTGCCTAAGCTACACTTGAAAACTTGCCAGCTCAGAACCTAGAATGCACCAGATGGAATTTCTTCCCTTGCGCACAAACCATTCCTGTCTGTTTCAAGGAAATTTCAGAATTCTAATTCAATCTTGCCAATCTCTGGATCAATTTGGCATCCTGAGCCAATGTCAGCCACCAGATTCCTGAGTATAAAGTCAACAGCTGTGCATAGAACAGACACCTGTGCCTGGTGCAGTCCCCTCTGACATCACAGATCACAGAGGAAAGCCACCCCACGTGTTTTTTCAAGGGTGGATAATTCATATAGATGATTCAGATCCAAGGAATGGAAATGACAACAGGTACTCAAATGTTACACTGAAAACAAAAAGCATTTTTTTTTTAAAACAAAAAAAAAAAATCACTGGTGAGGGAGACTGTGGAAAGCTTCCTCGTGGCGCTGAGAGCTGTGCCCTCTGTGGTTGGTGGCCAGAAGCCATTCCCAGTACCATCAGGAAGCAAAGGCAGGCAGCACAAGGCCTGTTACATCTGTTTGCTGAGCTCTGTAGCCCTGGCCAGCTATCACATAGTCTTTTTATGGAAACTAGATAAACAGATTGCGTCACTGTGGCTATTTCACTTTATCGGAGAAGTAGGAGGAGGAGTTCTATGAGCTACAGATAGACCAGTGCATGCGTCTTTCCAAGCAGTTGTACAAAAGAACAACAACAGCTGGAATGCATTCTGCTAGTTGGCCAGTGATTAACTTTTTAAACCAAGTCAGACACAAAAATAGTCCTAAACTTATAGATGTTCCCAGATGCACCCGTGTGGCTGTGACACCCTGTCCTTGTTTTAGGTTTGTGGTTTCTAGGCCACTAACTTCCATGTCCATGCCCAGCTCAGA
>NW_004524598.1:17149498-17150010 GCF_000260255.1 Octodon degus | reverse complement strand
AAAAGATAAGGAAAATAGTATGCAAATGCAATAGTATTCCACTTTTTAGCGAATGGAGAAAATCTGTTATTTGTAACAGCATGAATGACCCCATAGAATACTACACTAAACAAAATTAGCCAGGCACAGAAAGGCAAATACTGCATCTCAACTCCTAGGAGAGAGGTGAACAGTGGCTACCAGAGGGGGCAGTAGCGAGGCAGCGAGGTTTGGATGGGAACTCGATGGTCCAAAAATACAAAATTTCAGTAAGATCTGAGGAATAAATTCAGGAGATCTGTTGTGCATCAAGAGGATTATAGCTGATAACAATGTATTGTATGCTTGAAAATTGCTAGGAAAGTCTACAACTCGTTGCACAGGTCCTGCTTTACCTTGGTCTTAACCACCCAGCAGAAAAGTATAAAAATGAAATATAAGAAGTAAAACCATGCTGCTATGTTGAGCTATAGGGGACTCAGGTCAACAATTTCTGACATTGCCAGTGAAGCGGAAGACCCAATACTATTATG
>NW_004524598.1:17140199-17149016 GCF_000260255.1 Octodon degus | reverse complement strand
TGTTTACTAGAGGCAAACAAGGAAATTCTGACTTTGTGACAGCTATACTGTTGTCTCCATAATGAACTGGAAAAAAAGATCCGGTTGACAATAAATGGATAACTTTAAAAAAAGAAAGAAAGAAAGAAAATTGCTAGGAAAGTAGATTGTAAATATTTTCACCATGAACAAAGTAATTATGTAATTGATTGTTATTAGTTTGATTTAGTCATATATATGATGTATATATTGTGCTGTATAATTTATGTACATAAGTATGTAATTTTTAAATTTCAAAATTTAAGTTTAAAAAATAAAGAAAGGGAAATGAGTTTGGAACCACTAAGAACTAGATCAGAGTCTTGACTACACCATTCACATGGCACAGAGCAATGGATGTCTCTTTCCTCATCCTTACAGTGTGCCTAATACCCATGGCAAGGAGCTGCAGAAGACACCAAGCAGCGTATGTGAAACAAAGTCTACAGAAGATCAGCCTCAGGGGCCAGCTTTCTGGTTGTGCTTCGCTTTATTCCTTCTGCCCTCCTGGTCCCTCTTTTCTCTTCTGTCTGATACATAGATAAAACTCAAAATTCAATAAATGTTCCCTGAAATGAAATGGCATGAAGATTCTGGTAAATGTATCATGCTTGCAAAACACATAGAACAAAATGTTCTTTGTGATCGGCCCAAATATTTTTACTCATGAAGACTTCCTTAGGTTTTCCAAATTTTCCAGATAAATAGCAAGAGGGATATAGGTAAGAAGCATGTAGTAGGTGTTTTCTGTGTGTATATATTACTCTGCATACCAAGTAGATATTTTCATTAAATATACACACATTTTCTTTTTCTAGGCAGGAGTATCCCACATTATGCTTTTCTATGCTTGAAAGCATTAAGTAGTGGACTCTGCCGACTTCTCTCTCTTATGTTCTGCAATGTATCTTTCCTTCCAATATTTTAAAAGTTTATAAATTATATTTTAAACAATTTCAAAGTACTATCACCTCTTCAATGCCTTTACATCCGCCCTCACACTAAACTTAACTTTCTCTCAGTATACAATTGATTGTCTCATCCTTTAGTACAATCCCACTTCCTGAAAAGCTTACAATATCTCCTCCCCTCTTTATGATTTTTGAACACTTGTGTGCTGTCTATCATTGTTATAATATTTGTCGCTTTATTATGTTAGGTTGGTTGGTTTTGCTCTGTCTCTGTCATCTCTGTCTGTCTCTGTCATGTCTGTCTGTCTGTCTGTCTCTCTCTCTCTCTCTCTCTCTCTCTCTCTCTCTCTCTCTCTCTTTCTCTCTCTCTGGACTTTCATCTCCATAAAGCACTGCTACTTTCTTCTCTTTGGAGTATTCCATAATTCTCCAAACATGATGTGGCTTAAAAATATTTGCTGCAAGAATGAATGAAGCAATTTATGAATTCACATTTGATCTTTGAGCAACACTCTAAGTAGAAAATGATTGAGAACAATTCCTATAAGGTCGTTTTACACGATTTCACGAACCTGAAATGATTTCATGTCCATCTTAATCTCCTGTATTCCACACAATGTTGCCAAAAAATTATCATAATAAAATAGAAACTTCCCATGCATATATAGAGGAAATACCAAAGGAAACCTTTTAAATAGGTCAACTCCATAGGCACACATATCTAATCAGCAGAAGTAATTTTATTTACTATTCCTTAATGTATTATCATCTTTCTATACCATTTCAGTGAGGATATAACATAAACCTCTGTTTTCCTTCTTAGAATCTCTGTGACTCTTCAGAGAGAGGTGTACTCCTTTAGTAAGCATATGATGAGTCATAAGGTATATGACATCACAGAAGGTTTAACAGAGAAAATAAAAGGTAACTAGAGTACAATTATTTGACTGCTGTTACTAGGTTACTATCCAGTAATCTTTCCACTTATCTTGGGCTTCTGGCACTTCCAATTCTACTAAAGGAGGCTTGGAGCTACCCTGATGTGTCTAGTCCTGTATTGCATCTGATCCTGAAGACATGGTGATTCACAATAATAGGAAGCTAAGCACTGCTAAAAAACACATAGTTAGAAAAATGGACAAAATTATGAGGAAAGACAGTTTCAGTACTTTTGTCTTTACTTGTATTTTTTGTCAGTATCTGATGAAAATAATTATTGAAAAGACTTACCAGAATAAAATATGCTACTCATGCTATTAACAGTTTTGTTCTTGGGCTGGGGAGATAGCTCAGTAGAATAAGCACTTGCCTGACAAGCTCAAGGTCCTGAGTTCAACCCCCAGTACTGAAAAAAAATCTCTTAGGAACATACATTTTGTTCATGAATTTGAAACAGGTAGGACAAAACTGGATGACAAATATGGTTTTCACTTGTTCAAGTTTGCTTCTGCTGAGAGACAGCTTTCCCAGAAATGTAAGAAGCTTCCACAAGCTGTCGTAAAACATGATCATGGTGTGGCACAAGTGGAGTATAAGAAATAGGTGAGGACTTTTGCTTCCATTTATACCCAAATAACAGAGCTGTCAAAAAAAATAAAAGGAACTATCAATATATGAGCAGAGCCCTTCATTCATGTAGGCAGTCCTTCATGCATTTTTTAAGCAGCTAACATGTGGCAGGGAGGTTGCTAGGGGGAGGAGGAAAGAGGAATTAACCCTGTAGAAAAATAGAATGGAACGCCTGGGAATCAGACCCCCCAAGTTAAGCACCTACAATAATGTTGGGTCAGTACTTTAAACATAGGCAGAGTTCTACAACAACACAGAAGTGGGAGTTCTAATGTTTCTCAAAAAGTCTGGAGAGAACTCAGGGAGGAAGGTACCCTGGAACAGTCTTTCTATACATGAATGCATATTTCCCCACCAAAATTTCAATGGGGCACTAAGGCAACCCATTGCATCGCTAAATATACCATTTAAAAAAAAATCAGACACATCCATGAATGGACTGCTATGTGAATTAGGAAGAAACACTTCCAGTATGGACTGATATTTGAATAAGTTATTCACTTAGCAGCCACAGCAGCCTTAGCTTTTTACTGTCCCATCATTACTAACATTTATTTCAAGTAATCTCATTAAGGTTATTACTTGTTAAATATTAAAAACATGTCAAAAATTAAGTGCTTAAGAATGGCCACTAACCTAATGAAATTTTCACAGTTCAGTTATGAGAATAACATCTTTCCATTTTTCAGAGGAAAAATTTTAGATGAAGAGAACTTCATTATCTGAGGTTATATAATGAGTAATGGTGGAATGAGGGTTCAGATTAGAGTGAGACTAACTTCAAGCTTTGTGATTTTCTTCTCTCTCAGCCTGACAGAGAATCTGAAAAGCAAGTAAAAGCTTTGGAGGCATGGGCCAGGGAAAACGATGATTTCTCCTCAATTAATACTGGAAATGTATGATCAGTAAGACAAGAGCCAGAAGTGAAACGTGGCTCTACAATGATAAATATATTCATTTTGTTCTTGAAAAATGAACATTAAAATTGATAAGATGATGAAATAAAGCCATGTATTCATCGACTCTCTTCAAAATAATCAACAATTTTCCAATTCTATTTCACTACTCCCTTAACTTTTTTTAGCATGAATGTTTGAATGTAAAGCTCAGATTTCACATCTTTTTCATAATGAATACCATCTGCATCTTGAAATGATAGCATCTTCCCTTTATGAGCAGCATAAACACATTTGAAAAGCATTGCTCTTAAATAAAACACAAGAAACTGATTCTTTCAAAATTTAAATGTGGATGCAATAGAAACAAAACAATGAAAATTCTACTGTCTACAGTAAAAATCATAATGGTATCATCAATAAAATCTCATGTAAAAGAAAGTTGATTATGAAAGGAGCATGCTGGGTGAGCAATTTTTGATCATTTTAATCACATACAACAGTCCAAACATGAAGCAAAACTGTCATTTGTGCCAAATGAATGAGGACAGAGATTATACAATGGGATACAACCTAATACTGTGTCTCATGCAAAAATGTGTGAGACAGAAAATAAAATAAAATAAAATGCTTTGCCCAAATCTGCCAGACAGGGAGAATGTGCTCAAGCACAAGGAGATGAGTGCTGTGAATTATAGATATGTGTACTTGGCTGTATTTGAAAAGGAAGGAACAAAGAAAATGAACTATCTTAAGTACATATTATTTACTCTAGCAATGCCTACAGGAGATATATATATATATTTGGCACTTTACAAAGAGATCTGTCCTTCCAAGAGCTTCAGCTAGAATGTGTACGCCACCCCCACCTCTGTCCCAGCTGTCAAGACCTAAGTCTCAAAGTCTTGTGTTGGTAAGAATGATATTCCCTTAAGTGGCTTATTGGCATAATTTATACACAAAAAGTATAATTGTGCCAGCATATCACAACAGAATTTTCATGAAGGGTGTTAAAGTTAGGAAAGCATGAAAGATCTAGCTGAACTGGATGGGAACGTGGCATGGTTTGTATTGAGATGTCTCCCCCAAAGCCCTAGGCAGTGTGGTCGTAAGTGTGGAATTTCGAAGGTCACTCGATTAGGGTGTGTAAATATGGCTTAAAGATGCTGGAATGCCCCATGCTGAGTGTGTGTGGCACCACCCAAGACAGGCAGCCTGGAAGGGATGAAAGGGAAATGCTGCTGCTGCTTCTCTGCTGCTGCTTGCTGCCTCCTGTCTGCCCCTCCATGGACTGTTTCTCCTCTGTGAGGCCCTTCTGTCATGCCATCCTGCTGTGGAACGGGGCTGGACTGAAACCTCTACACAGGGTGAGATGAAATAAACTTTTCTTCCCTTAACTTTGGGTGTCGGGTATTTTGTCTCAGCAACAAGTACAGTAACTAAAACAGAAAATGAATCAGATTTAAAAACTAAAACAAACCGGGATCTGCTTGGCCCCAGATTGCCAGTCGCCCTCCAGCAGCCCCATCTCCTACCAAGCGAGGCGGCCCCCCTGAAAATCAGGCTACCAGACAGGTGCTGACTCAGTCAGACCAGGCAGGTATGACTGGGAGCTCACCTGGATAAACTGGTCAGTGCATCTCTGAAGTGAGGGAAAGAACAGTTTCCTCCTTCTCTAATTAGATACTACCAAACTAAATGGCTAGACTCACGGGAGCAGGCTATCATTTTACCACCTGATGAGAAGAAGAGAGATAGCACAGATATGATTCCTCAGCAAATTGACTGTGGCTGCCAAATTGCACATCCGGGTAGCCCAAGACAGCAACTATGTAACAGCACATCTGTGCTAGGCCTAAAATTTTCCTAAGACGTATTTTCATATACCTTTCATTGTTGATCATCAGGTAGGCTAATGTATATGCTAAGAAGTGTAGATTAGATGCTTTATCTTTCTAAGCGGATTATGTTAGTGAAAGTACACAGAACAAAAAGGGGGTGGGGATTCACTTAAGGGTCATGATTATTACTTCTTTTTGCCTCAGTTTGCTCACCTGTAAAATGAAACAGACAAATAATGTTTACATGTACTTCCTGATATTGAGCTGAATATAACCTAAATAAAGAAATACATTTTTTTTTAATTTAAGGGTCTACAGGGTGTTCAGGGTCTCACTACTAGATCAGACTCGTAGTGAACCGCCTGTTTATAACCTCCCAACAGCTGGGATTACAGGCTTGCGCCACCACACCCAGGCTCAATCACCATCTCAATGTACCCCGGGGGCGGGGCCAGCACAGCAGGCCCAGGATCGCACCTCTGGTCCCTGTACCTGCTTGCAGGCTCTTTAATCCACTGAGTTATTTGGGGTTTTTTTCTTTTTGTTTTTGTTTTTGTTTTTTTGCGGAACCAGGGATTGAACTCCGACCCTTGCGCTTTTCAGAGGAGCGCTTGTTCTACCAAGCCATCTCCCCAGTCCTACACTGAGCTATTTGGCAGGCCCTAGGAAGTACATTTTTAAAAATTACAAGTGAAAAGCATAATTCTGATTATGAATCATTTCCCCATTTAAGTGATTCTCTTATGTTCTATTTTCTGTGTGGTTTTTTTCCTTAGCTTTATAGTACAATAATAATAGCACCATTCATTTTTATTAATACAGAAGAAAATTGTTCAGATCTAATAGTAGGGACACAATTAGGTACATCTTCCAGTTAAAAAAAGGATTTCATATAACAACCTAAAAGAAAACATGAAATTAATGAATAAATAGCAACTGAAAAAAATGATTAAAAATGTCAGCAGTGTAGATTTCATGCTATACGATCTTACCACAATAAAATAAAGTGAAAAACAATCACTGACTAGTTCGCAGCCTTCTTGAATTCCCTCTTTGTCAGCTACTTTGCAGGCTTCAGAAGGCACAGCAGTATAACAAAATGCTGTTGCACACATCGCTTAATGACTCGGCTCCACACAGGAGTGTGGTTAGTGTGGCACAAAAATTGTGGGCACAAAAATTGCTCTGGAATTTTAAGTAGGAGTTTTTATAGAATAAGAAGTGAAAGGAAGTAGAAAGATGACTCATCTTCTTGTTCTCCTATCTACCTTTGTCCATTCTGTTCATGAATATGTGCCTTAAAGGAAGATAACGATAAAAGAACTGCATTAAAGGAAGGTTACTTTTTTTCTGAACAACTTCCAACCTACATTTTGTGTATTTATTTTGTTTTTACAATTTATGTATCTGGTACAGGGACTCGCTATGCAGCTGGGACTCATAGTGATCCTCCTGTCTTGACCTTCCCAACATGAGGATTACAGGCATGCATCACCTTGCCTGGTTTTGGTAGCCCACTCGGCGCAGGGCCCGCAGGGCACGTGGTACCAGGGATCGCATCCGGGTTCTTGCACTTGCCAGGTAAGCACTTAGACTGCTGAGCTATCTCCTCAGCTTCCAACCTACATTTATTTATTTATTTATTTATTTATTTTCTGTATTTGGGACAGGGTCTATAGGGTCTCACTACATAGATCAGACTGATAGTGATCCTCCTATTTTCAGCCTCCCAAAGGCTGGGATTGCAGGCGCAGGCCACCACGTCCAGTCTCAACCGCCGGCGCAGCACACCCTGGGGGGCGGGCCGACATGGCACAGTGGGGATCCTACCTGCTGCTGCGCTCTGCCTAAGCAGGCGCTTTAGTCCACTGAGCTATCAGACTGGCCCTCCAACCTACATTTAAAGTCCCAAGAAAAAAAAAGATGACAAAGTTCTGTGGCTCTGAAGTAGACACCACGTCCTGCTGTCATCTCCAGAAGAGCAGAGTGACTTCAATGCATGACTCTGGAATTAGTTTCTAGATTGGGACATCTGTTCTGCTACCATTAACTCTGTGACAGAAGACAAATTAAAATCTTCTATCACTGTGACCTTGTCTGTAAGGAGCTGACAATGTACAATTGTGAAGCTTTGACAGGTTCATATGTATTAAGTGCCTAGAACATAGTCAATTCTCTAACCGCCTCCCTGGCAGGCACAAGGGCTTGGGTTTGATTCCCGGTGCCACATGCTGCGCCGGCACCATGCCATGCTAGCGTTTGAAACCAGGCATGGTAGCACACACCTGTGATCCCAACGCTGGGGAGGCTGAGACAGGAGATCACTACAAGTCCAAGTTGCATAGCAAGACCCTGTATCAAAAAATAAGAAGGAAGAAGAGGGAAAAATATAATTATGCTAGTCTATTAGCTGTGGAAGAAATATTTTAAACCTGACTTAGAACTGAGATGGAAGATGGTAACAGATGACCCACTCATGCCCAAAGAGAGAACTGGCAGTGAAATCTGGACTACTGTGACCAGGCCAGTGATAGACAACAGGACCCTGCAGATGTTGTTAGAGACACACACCTTTTGGATGGTAGCCCAGGGATGCAGACCCACACTGTTAAGCCTTCATTCTCTGCCACTCAACAAAGCATTCCTGGGAAAGTAAGTGCCAAGAAATTAATCAGAAGGGAATAAACTCCACTGTGTCCATAAAAATGGCTACTATAATATTACATGTAATGTTTACCTAAGATACCCTCAAGGTCTCATAGGTGAATATCGAATTCATGGAATATTGTCCCATGAATTATGTTTGATTATTAAAAGCAACCAAATATTAGCAACAAGAAAAAGTAGTGTTCAATGTAAAGGGAAAAAAAGAAATTGCAAATGTATATTTTTCTTCTTTTTGCTTTTATCTTTTGATCAGCAGGACGTCCTACAACAAATGTATATGTCTTATTAGTGCATCTTGGTGCAAACACACCTATAAATATTTTATGTAATTGTATGACTAAAGGCAATTAGGAAATTGGGAGAAAATAATTCAGTTTTGCCTGAAGCAATCATGAGTAAAATCTCTTTGTAATGTTTTCATCACTTGTGGATTGTATGAATCTTTAGATTTATACTACCTTCCCGCTACTATTAATGCTTCTATGAAAACAATATTTGTTTCACCCCTGTGACAGGATATCTATATATTATGACTTAGCAAATTTAAAGTGAAAAAGATCATCAAGTTTTTCATTGACAAAGTCAATGTAAAATAGTTAATTATTCAGAAGGTAGTTACTCTGAACCATGGGAGACACAGTAGAAACCAATATTTACTGAACACCTGTTATGTGACACACATAGGCTTTTAAAATATATATGACTTGTCCTTTGAAACCCTACAGGAAAATTGTGATTGATAACACCACAGCAAAACAAACTATCAAATACCATTCCAGTCGGGCAACATGCTTGTCTCTAGAAATTCTATATTCCACAAATACAGACTAGAGGGCCGAGGAGATGGCTCAGTGGAATAAGCGCTTCCCTACCAAGTGCAAGGGTCTGAGTTCAATGTCCATTTCCACCAAAAAA
>NW_004524598.1:17111871-17140069 GCF_000260255.1 Octodon degus | reverse complement strand
CTGCAGTGACCTTTGGCACTGGATTTCCTCATGCCAAGAAACCTGACCCCAGAAGGTGCACCTAAGCACCCAGACAACCCCTCGGACTAGGCCATCCACTTGTAGTAGGAATCAGAGAAAAGCCAGCAGGACACCAGAGGACGCCTCTTCTGGAGGCTTGCAAGAACAGACACCATTTTTAGAAGGGGAAAAGAAAAAAAGGCCAGTGGGGTAAGGACTTGAGCTTAGAACATCTCAAAAAACAAAGATATCTGAAATCAAAATAGACTATTTAAACTGAAGGACCCAAAGCTGACAGTAGCTGTCTTTGTCCTTGCAAAGAAGAGCAGTAAGTGGGGGTGGAAAGAAAGGAGAGCCTGAGTTTAAAGACTATTAGAGCCATTACAGAAAATGAAGTTAATTTTCTTTGGTTATCTAAGCGGTTCGAGAACACTTCTATCATGTGAGCTCTCTAAAAGCAGAATTTTTTTCTGCTTATCTCCATCAGAAATTACCACAATTGCCTCTGATGAGAAGTGGCATTGCATGAATGAACGAACTAAGCAGACTTAATACATCATCCTCATTTCAGACAAATTCACATCATTCAGCATAGAAACTTTTTCTTGCAAGAAAAGATAATTAGGACAGTATATTATCACTACCTGATTGTGTGGGCTGTTCACAACTTTAAGTTTCTCTCAGTGAGCTATGATGGCTCCTGATTATGTGCTGAGTATGTGAATCTTCCTGATACACTAACATAATCTATTTAATATACTTATTGAATGTAAAATATAATATATACTAAAATGTGCAGCTTGACCAAGATTTTTGCTTTTTTTCTTTTTTTCTTTTTTTGTTTCATTTGTTTTGTTGTTTCCCTTTTCCTTTAAAGAAGAACCTTTTCTTTAAAATAAAGAAAAACACTGACTTAGAATTATAGCTTTACGCCTTAAAACGCATGAATATGCCAATATCTGCTTAGCCCAATGCAGATTTGGTCAAGATTTCAGGCTACTCCTAAGTCAAGGCCTTGGAAAGCCAGAACCATTACTTATCTTTAATTTATAGTTCTCTGCTCAGGGCCACACTTAACTGACTGTTCATAAGGTTAAAATTTGGGCTTAGAACGTGCATCACAGAACAGACATCAAGCGAAGTCAGGTGCATTCTCTTTTCTACTTATTGCATCTAAAGACTCCCTCCAGCAGGTATCTTCAATTCCAACTAGCAAAGCAGTCTTTAAAAACAGCCCAACATAAAGGCTGCATGTTGGCTGGGCTCTCTGAGATGGTTGAGCTGGTCTATTTCCTTCTCTTTTACCTCATAAAATATTTGGCCTCATAATCATAAAATAATTTTGGTGCGCTCCCACTAGAAATGTGAAACATTCAGAATTTTAATCAAAAGATAACTATATTCCCAAGAAGTAAAGGATCTTGATATACAACTGTATGTTCTCAAATCTTTGCAAATTTTCAAATTATTAGCATTTTAAGTACTAAAAAAAGGTAATTCCCTGTAATGCCTCAATGTGTATCTAGACCAAAGACTCAGTATCCCAGGAACCCCAGAGATGAGAAAGATGACAGCGGGGGAGGTAAGACAAGCCCTTGTGGCTCATTCCCCAAGTTCACCCCAGCACTCCTCCCCATGGCAGAGCAGCTGTGCGGCTTGGTGTTGCATCTGCCTAGGTCCTCACAAGAAACACAAGGCAAGTTCAAATTGGGTTCTTCAAGGAAAGATCAGTAGACTGTTAATGAAAGTGAAAGTAAGGTAAGGGAGTCACAGATGGCTTGAGGCTAGTAACAGTAGTGTTGCGAGGAGGCACTGGTGCTCCCTTGAGCCTAATAGGACAAAAGGAAGAAGGATCTACCAGAAACTAGAGATGGATGGCAAAGACAGAAAGGGGCATATGGAAAAGGCAGTTGGTAAGTGCTTGGCCTTCTTCAGTGGAAGAATGGAACCCTCCTCAGATAAATGGGACAAATGTCAAGTCACAGTGGACTTGCCCTTGAGCTCTGGAATCTAAGGATAAGGATGCCTGTGAATCCACATAATACTCTGCAAGAAACAGTAGAGTAACTCTTGGATCTTAAAGAACAAGCAGAAGAGATTAAAAAAAATGAGGTGCATCTCTTAACTTCAGTGTCATGGCCATTATTAATCCATAAGCACATATATGTAAAGTCAAACGAAATCTCCTACTAACCTAATAATCTAACTGTGCTGTAGGGGACTGTAATCATGCTCTTCTCATTGGTGGAGTTACTGGTTCACTGATGGGAACTGAACTCAGACTAAGCCAATCAGCATCTGAATACTCACTGGTGATAGTGACGCAAGGGCAGGCATCTGCATGGTATTTCTTTGACAGAACAGAAATTGAATACCTTTGCTCCACGTCTATTCATTCATGAAGTTTTTTCTTGCCTCCTGGAAATGATGTAGTCCTAGGAGCTTCTAGAATTTACCATAAAACCAAAATGGATAAAAGATCTAAACACTGAAAAAGAAACCCTTAATCTGCTAGAAGATTAAATAAGTAAAACTCTTGAAGACAAAGCTGTACGCAAAGAGGTTCTGAACAGAACCCCAGCTGCACAAGACATAACACTGAGAATCAACAAATGGAATCATGTGAGATTAAAAGGCTTCGGTACAGCAAAGGAAACGACCAATAGAAGGAAGAGAGAAACTATAGATGGGAAATTTTTCTTCAGCTGATACTCAGACAAAGGAGTAATATTAGAATATATAATGAACTCAAAAATATTTGATCCATCAAAATAAAAGCCCTGATGAAAATGGGAAAGGAAAATGAATAAACACTTCTCAGAAGTACAAATTACCAATAAATACGTGAAGAAATGCTGAATACCACTGACAAACAGGGAAATGCAAATTAAGTTTCATCTTACTCCAGAAATAGTGGCTACAAGACATCAGGTAACAACAAGAAGAGCACCAACAATAACAACAACAACAAATGCTGGAGAAGCTGTGGGGGCAAGGATCCCTTCTCCACTATACTGGGAAAGTAAACTAGTACAGCCACTATAGAAATCTTTCATATGGAGATTCCTTAGAAACTTAAACTAGAAATTCCAGTTAACACAACTATTCTCCTACGTTTCCTTCTAAAAGAGTTTAAAGCATCATATTACAAAGATATGTGTACTCACATTGCTAACAACACAGTTCACTAGAGCTAAGTCATGGGAGTGGCTTGTATGTCCATCAGCAGATGATGGATGACGAAAATGTGGTATTTATACACAATGGGGACTCTGCCTTAAGGAAGCAGGCAGTTGAGTCATTCCTGGGAAATGGATGCACCTTAACATCACAATGCTGAATGAAAGGGATGGCCAAACAGCTCAGTGGATTACAGTGCTTGCTTAGGCAGAGGCAGGGGCCAGGGATTTGATCCCTGGGCCTACTGCGCTGGCCCCTGCCCCCGGGGTGTGCTGCAAGGGCGAGTGAGACTGGGCATGGTGGCATGCTCCTGTAATCCCTGCACTTAGGAAGCTATAAACAGGTAGATCACTATGAGTCTGATCTATGTAGTGAGACCCTGTAGACACTGTATGAAATACAAAAATAAATAAAAATGCTAAATGAAATGATCAGATGCACAAGTTTAAATATTGTATAGTATCTTTTATTTAAGAAACCCAAAATATGAATAAACAAAAGAAGATAACAGAGAATGTGGAGTTAGATCATCTGGTAATGGAAAGGAAACCAAGATATGGCACGCCGATGGAGGGATAAGAGGATGAGTGTACAAAAGAAGAACTGAGATGTGTGAGGGACACCTTCCAAGTCCCCGCAAGGAGTATGGTCATTAGCTACTGCAACACGCACTAATAAATGAGAAGTGAAAAGAAATGAAAGACAGCAAGAGGGAGCCTAACGTACAGATGGTGTGAACGGAGAACATCACCTGCAACCTGTATGTCAAGAGGATCTGAGCTCAGGGCTGCCAGAACTTTGTCCTACTTCCATCTGAGGCATTTTTCAATCATATTCTGCAGTCATGTCCCTTTTACTTTGTAAATTGATCAGAACTGAGCTTTCTATTGACTGTGAACTCAGACTTACAGTTCTTTTTCCTCTTTCAATAATAAAAGAAAACTTATGATTTATAAACCCCGCCACTATCCAAACCATGAGAATATGTGTGTGTGTGTGTGTTATTAAAATCAATGTAGTCCAACTCCAACTACATTGATTTCAATCATTCTTTTTATAACTAAAGAACATTTATTTTTCACTAAGACATTTTCTTGAGGACAGAACTACATTTTGTCATCATCTTCTATCCCATCTTGAAAAATTATTACACTGAACATTATAAAGCAGAGGTGAACAATGTGAAGGACTGGAACCAACATCAACAGGGAACAACTTCCATCTGAATTATCATCAAAATGTTTAAGTTAAATAAAAAGGGCTCGATGGGGGTTTCAAATTGAAAAGATTCTCACAGCTCACATTTCATCGAATGATTTAATCCTGGTTAGAGTGTAACAAAATGCAGAGGCTCACAGGACAGCACCCCACCACAGTGCACTGCACACACATGTGCCCCGAGACCACCCTCCAGCCCCTCCTGTTTCCCACCTAGTTATTTCCCAGTCTGTTACACCTGCTGATGAAGGAACAGGTAGACCTGCTCTTTGATCCAATCTTGTTTGTAAGGCTGGTATGTTTGGGTATCAGTGTGGTACACTAAGCAACTAAGGTCAGTCAGACCATCAATAAAATTAAACAAATCACTGGTATCATGTATGATCAAGGAAGTGTCGAGGCTCTTCGTCTTCACACATTTTTCATACATTTTACAAATGGCATCCATGCATTCATTAACAGATTCATAGCCAGCATAAGCTCTGCTTTGTGGCCTCTTGTTAGGTTGCATCAGCAAAATAATGGGAAACATCATGCTGAGCTCTCCGCTGCAGCAAACGCCAGACTCCACAAGCCACAGAGGAGCTCAGTCGCGACACCGCCAGCAGCCAATCTCTTCAAAAGGAGGCCTCAATCACTCTTGCACTTCCCATATTGGCATTTACTTAATCAAAGTGTCTGTAAAATCCTTTAAAACACAAATAATTCAGTTTATTTTCATGACAGTATCTTTAGCATAATTGAAAAGCAAACATTTTTTATTATCACTAAAATAATTGTATTTGCACTTATCAAAATTGTCCCTCTTGGTGGACCACCCACTCAAGATATACTTTCATACTCAGTTTTTTTCTTTTCTTTCTTTTTTTTATTTATTTATTTATTTATTTATTTATATTTTTAGGGAGGGGTCTACAGGGTGTTCAGGGTCTCACTACTAGATTGGACTCAGTGATTCTCCTGTTTACAGCCTCCCAAGACCTGGGATTATAGGCATGTGCCACCACACCCCATCCCAATTGTTATCTCAGCACGCCCCAGGGGCGAGGCCAGCATGGCAGGCTCAGGGATCGAACTCCTGGCCCCTGAGCCTGCTTGCAAGTGCTTTAATTCACTGAGCTATTTGGCTGGCCCTCCATAACTACTTACTTTTTTCTTTCTTTTTCTTTTTTTTTTGGGTGTGTGTGTGTGTGTGTGTGGTGCCAGGAATTGAACTCAGGACGTTGTGCTTGCCAGGCATGCACTTATTCTACTGCGCTATCTCCCCAGCCCCAGATTTTCTTTATTATTTCCGTATTTTGCATCTACCTTACTTGATCACAAGTGCCAAAATACAAATCCAAAGCATTAAATACATGCTATTAGAAGAAAACAATAAATACAAACTGGAGTTTTGCAATTCAGGAATATGTTTAGTTTCAACTATTAGGAATTAGATTCCAAAAGCAGATGCTAGCACAAAGTTCCATATCTGTATCTGTGTTAATCAGAGCCTATCCAAGCTCCTGTGTGTGTGTGCTGTGTGTGTGGATGTGTGTGTTATGTATCTTCCCCCCAGATGCACTGAGGTGTGACTGACTAAACTTTAAGTTATACAATATAAAGGATCTTTTCATTAGTCTCCCTAGAAGCAGCTTTGCATTGTATACATACCTAGTGCTTACAACAGAGTGTTTTTGATAAAATCCCCCAGGCAATTCTCCCCTCCCTTTGCAGTATGGAGTATACCATACTTGTCCTAGGAGGCTGACTCAGCTAGCAGAGATAGCTCATGCATCACAGACTGCAGGGGTTGTACGACAGCCTGGACCAGAGCAGAGTCCACTATAAAAGCAGAGCAGCGTATGATCTCTATGTAGGGATTGGGCAGCTGAGGAGATACCAAGGCCAATCAGCTAGCCTAGTGAGATGAAACCAGGGAGTGTACTGGTTTTTCATGCAGCACTTTGATCTTTTCATAGTTCAGGAAGATAGAACTAGCCAAAGCAGGCCGCTAGCCCTAGAAATGGATACGTAGCACAGTATCTGACTGTGAGAGGATAAGCGAAGATTGCTGAGGCAGACGGAATTTCTAAGGGTAATGACAGTGATCTTCATTTTTTATAAAAGATGAAAATTGGGAAAGAGAGACAGCCCATAAAATGGCCCAGTCTGGCCCAAGAGTCAGGAGAACACCGAAGGCTGCATGACTGAGTAAAAGAATGCAGGGCCAGGGCTGGTGCCGTCACACGTGGAAGGCAGCGACGCGGAGGTGCAAGTGCAGCCGCGCAGTTCTCTGCTATGCTAAGCTCTTTGTGTGTCCAGACTCACTGAGGAAAACACACATGTCGTTTGTTTATAGTGCCATTTTCTTCCTCTCGATTAACTGTTCTTTTCCTCCTAAAACCTCATATTAAATGCTAGAATCTGTATAGATGGAATGACAACCTTTCTAAAAAGGTGTGTTGAGGGGCTAATCCTCAGTGTCGCACTCAGGCTGTTACTGAGAATCACTGTAGATATAATTAATTGCCACCCAACAGTCAGAAGGGCCCTGAATCCATACGCCTAGTGTCCTTGTATGAAGAAGAGAAAATAGGCACTAAGGAGAGGAGTCTTGTGGAAGACAGAGGCAGAAAACTGAAGTGCTGTTTCTGGATGCTATGGGACGCCTGGCATGAAAGGAAATGCCAGGACTGATGAAGAAGCAAGGAGCGATTCTTCACTGAGTGGGCCAGGGCGAGCACCGCCCTTTCCTGCTGATTTCTTGACTTGGTACTTTCAGGGTCTAGAACTGTGAAACACTAGAGTTTACACTCTGTAGAATTTTATTACGCAACTTTAGGAAAGTAGCACAAAACATGCAATTCTGTATTTCATCAAGGGTAAGACATTATTTATTGCAAGATGCACTGTTACTTTATGTACCATTAAGAGAATAAAAGAGTGTCAATTCAAAGATGACCCATTGTCAGTTTTAAGATGTGAACCAAGATGTTAACCGATTTAGGATGTTCAAAAATATATCTAAGAAGCTATAAAAAATGGCACCTGGATTCTCTCAGGTTGTTTGATATCCATGTTTGTATTAGTATTAATTTGCGTGATTCACCTTGGTCATGTCTAATGAAAATGTTCTCCAGCTGGTGCCTAAACAGACATCAATCCTGACTGAACTTTGCCTGATAAGTAAGGCTTGTTAAATGGTGATAAAAAGAAAATACTTTTTTTAAAGATAAGACTGGGCTATATTGTTCACTTGAATATTATACAATATTATTTCTCATTGTTGGGCAATGTTGAACCTGGAAAAAAATGAGTATCATTATTAGGAACCGTTCCTTACCCTTTCTCCACCTTTTTCTTTAAATTATTTCTGGAATACAGGCTGCCATCCCTATGGTTTGCATTTTTTACTGTTTGCATAATTTACTAAATTTGATATCTAGGGCTGGACTGATAGCTCAGCAGACTAAAGCACCTGCATAGGCAGGGCACAACGGCTGGGGTTTAACCCCTAGTGTGCCATGCTGGCCCTGCTCCAGGGGTGCTCTGAGGCAGTGATTGAGAGGGTGTAGTGGCACACACCTGTAATCCCAGGACTTGAGAGGCTGAAAACAGGAGAATCACTTAAGTCTGATCTACATAGTGAGACCCTGTAGACACTGCAGACCCTGCAAATACATTTAAAAAAAATGATGTCTAAACTTTTCTCCCATGAACATCCACCCAGCTGCCTGTAAGCAAGAGATTTTTAGCCATATTTCTACATTACAATGTAACTTTTCATTCTTAGTTTTCTTAGATTCACTGATATTTTAGGTCAATAGTTCTTGCCATGACTTTCATCAGAATTACCTGGAAATATTTTGAAAAAAATCTATCCCTAAAATTCAAAGTTTGATAACACATGGTGTAAGTAATATTATAAAGAAAAATTACCTCACATTTCACTGGCAGCAAGGCAAAATATTGTGTATACTCTACAGAAGAAAATTTATAAATAGCTACCAAATGTTTTCAACTCAGAAATTCTACTTCTGGACTGGAGAGATAGCTCGGCAGTCTAAGCATCTGCCTGGCAAATGCAAGGACCAAGGTTCAATCCCAGGTACTGCATGCTGTGCAGGCCTCAGAACCCCAGAAGGGCTGTGCAGGCCCTGAAACCAGACATGGTGGCACAAACCTATAATCCCAGCACCAGGGAGGATGAGAAAGGAGGATTACTATGAGTTTGAATTGCATAGTGAGACCCTGCATCAAATAAATAAATAGAAATTCCACTTCTAAGAGTTTACTCCAAGGTTTACACTACTACACATATAAAAGAATTACAGGTAAAAGTCACTCAGTGGGGCATTATCTGTAATGGTAAGACACTAGAAAACACCCAGATCTAAGCCCAAGAGATTAGTTGATCAAATTCTATTTTCTCTCACACAATGAAGTATGATTTTTACATTAGAGCTATACAATAAAGAGAAGATGACTTCTGAGAATGGATACAGAAGAAAGAGCAGGATGCAAAAGAATGCTCTACAATTAGTTTGTAACTATATTTAAACTGGCATTTCATTGTTCATTTTGCCAAAAAGGAAAAATAGGAAGCATAAACCTGAAATAAATATCTATGATTAAAATGAGAAAGAATGGGAGATAATTATATATTAGAAGATACGTTGAGTACAGCTTTTTTATAGTTTTTGTGGGTCATTTAAATATTTCAAATATGAAAAAAGTAATTTCAATAAAGATAAAGTAAAATTCAGAAAGAAGCAAATGAACTTAATTACATACCAAAACTATATATTCATATTAAAAAGAATTATTCAAGCAAATCATGCATACATTTCTCATTGTACAATCTTAGTAATATATTTTCTCAGGTTAAAAATAATAAGAAGAATGTTACAAACATTGGAAGGTGTGTTGATATTAAGATGGTTTTTGTGTGTTGTAAGAGAGAGGAAATGAATAAATGTACTGATTTGTTGGTGGAAATGTATACCTACATGGACCAGGGGTCATAAGGAGACACACTGTGTTTGAAACATTTAACATGAACTCATGACTTCAAGCACACAGACATTTTCAGATTTGTCTCCTAAAGGGACCCACAAGTGGTATCTCCCAGAGGCAAGAAACACACCAGTACTGAGATCTTGGTTTCGAAATATTAATCACTGAATGGAAACGATGTTTCCTGGAGAAAGGACTGATCCCTGATCAGACAGGGAGAACCCAACATCTCTGTGCCTCAATTTCCTGGATGTAAAATGTGTATCATAGTGCTATCCACCTGCATGTCTGGTGTAGGATTAAATACACAAAATGTTTCAAATCGTATCCAGACATTTGTTACATAAAATGTACCTTTTTATGTGGTGGTTGTTATTAAAGCTGAACTAGTAAACTACCCCATTCATTTCTCTTTTCAACGCATGTCTTATCTGCATTCATAGCTCTTACTCTTTCAGAAAGATCAACATAGACAGTTACTTTCTCACAAATAGTAACATGTAAAGGATCTTTCTCTCCTCAGCATGGAAAGGAACACCATGTATAAAGAACCCGGATTGGTGTCCAGGGCACAATAATTTCACAATATGTGACTTTCACTCTGAGTTGCTGTTATAGTGTGTACCATGAATCCTAAGGGGTGGGTGTCATTCTGGAGTTACAAATATACTGTGCTTCTGCCTCACCTCTTGCTACAGTTCATAAGAATAAGGACAGATGGCCTGTTGCATTTACTTATCCAGAAGGCCAAATATAATGCTCAATAAAAATTTATTGACGTCAACTGAATTTCTAACAAAGTGCATGTTGTTTGATAACTTAAAGCCGTATTACAAAGTTTTGGGTGAGGACAGAGTTAGAGTGATGGGTGTCAATGCCAAAACCCCAATTCACTCTCCCACCTGGAAGATGACTACCACTGACATGTCACATCACCGATCTGGGATGATCTGGGATGTTCGAATTGCCACCTGTGATACTGGTGACTGTTCACAAATCCTATGCAAGCAAACAATGAGTTTGTTCTCTGGGTGATGAGCTACTGAGAGCTTCAACAGGCTGGAGAACACAGAGCATCTGGGGCTAGAATCACTGCTGTGGTTTATATCTAGATGTCCTCCCAGAGCCTCATGCACATATAGTGGAGATTTGGGGAAGTAGTTGGATTATAGGAGTTTATAGCTGGTGTGGTGTTAGGAAACAGGGTCTGGTCGGAAGAGGCAGGTCACTGTAGGTGTGGCTAGAATTGTCCACCTCCCTTTGGAACTGGTTTGGCCCTCACTGCTTTCCCAGCTGTCCTTTGTCTTGCTCCTATGCCATGCTGTGCTGTCACAGTGGCACCAACTATGAACCTAACCTCTGCAAACTGCAAGCTAAAGTATCTTCTCCTTTAAGGTACAGACATCAAGCACTGTGTCCTGGTGATGATGGGAAAGTGACCAAGGCAGTCGCAGCTCCTGTCTGGATGCAGCAGCTGGGCGAGGTGCAGCCGCATGCACACAGAGACTGCCTGAGAGTGTTGCTGAGCTCTGTAGGAGAGCAGCCTGGGGAGTTGGGGGCAAAGGTCTGGACTATAAATACAGAAATACAGAAATTCTACTACTCACTATAGAAATGCTCCTGGAAATAATTTAACATCAAAACTGGAGAACTTGGGAATGTTGTTACCAAAGTATAATGCATTTTGTCTCTCTTTAATACTTTGATGAACTTTCAACATGGAACAGATACAGCAGAAGCTCTGAAATGATGTTAAGAAATGCAGTCGCCTGTCTGGCAGCCATACTAGAAGGGAAAAGAAAACTTCTGCACAGAGTCTTGGGTGCAGATCCACAGCCACACTAATATTACCCATAGGTTTTAGTTAGCATGAAGCAAAGAGAATTTGTGATGTTTTTTGCTGTCATTTGGTTCATTTAAGGAAATTCCAAGGATCAAAGCCCTGCAGCAGCTATCATGACGGACAACTGGACCCCAACTTTTAAAACTTCACATGGTGCCTTCACAGGTTCGCCCTGAATTGCAGGTCCATTAAATCACCACAAAAAGTGAAAACAAAATGCCAGTCTTCATCCTGCAAGAGGAGGAAGAACCATTTGGCCAGAACCTGCCGCCTACCCTGGCCCTGGGCACTTGTGACTGTGGCCATCAGGGGCACTGCTGTCAGTACAAGCTGCCACACGCCACCTGGCCCAGAGGTGGCCTTGGTGCCTTCTTTCCTTGTGAAAAGGGACTCATCTCTGCTGACCTGAGAAAATACCAAAGTCTGTACTAAAACTGCTGGTGAAAGGACTGGACTTTATGGAAATGTTGTCATTAGCCAAGATAAATACATTCAGACGCAATTTTTTAGGTACACTATTATTTGTCTAGTTTGCATTTTGCTTATTTTGCCAGGCACAAGAAGAACCCTTTCTAGCCAAAAGAGAAGTATTTAAAAAGAAAACATGGAAGGAAGAGAAACAGTTGCTGGAACATTTTATTCAGACCTCTTCCTGAAACTTTATCTGGCAAATCAGTTTAGAAAACATAACACATAATCTGCTAAAAATTTAAAAATGGGAATTTTTATTATCAACCCCATGTTCTGACCAAAACCTTCTCATTTATCTTTACAGGCCAAATTCTGCATTGACATATGATTTTCTTCCCACAACCTCTCTGGATGTCACGGTGGATAAAGTTATTCCAAGATTTCAGAAACTGGATGACTTTCTGGTTCATAAAGGTTTTGTGAGAAATGATATTATTCTGTGAAGAAAGCAGTGAACTGAGATCTAATTTTTTTTCAGAGACTTTCTTTTCTGGTCCAGTCAATTAACTTTTGTGGGTACCAGAGAGACATTTGTTTTTTACCTATATTGCTTCCTATGGCAGAATGGAAGAAGAAGGTAAAAAAGGTAAAATTTTGAATTTGTAGTTTAAATAGAGAATTGAGAATTGAATTCTAACTGTACCTTCCATCAAAAAGCACATGACACCTCTGAAATCTAATGCTCTCTTTCCATCTCTTCTCTACTTGTCTGATCATAATTGATTATTTTATAACCAAAGGCTTACTTGGAGGGATAAACAAAGGGAAAGCCTGCCAGAAGAGCGGTGCTGGGGCCACAGCACATACCTATTCATTTCTGACCATTCACTATCCACCCTGTTAGCACCTTTGCACCTGGGCTCACATGGGAATCCCCTGGGGGGCCTGCTGGATAAGGATCCCTGGGCCCAACCACCTGCCTCCAAATACTGATTCAGTAGGTCTTGGGTAGGCCTCCGAATCTGTACTTCAAACTAATATGCAGACGATGCCATGCTGTTGATCTAACGATACACTTTGCCTGTGATTGGTGTTGCCAAGTAATGGTAAACAAAATTTCTCGCTTGGCCCAAAGTCTTTATCCATCCTGCAGTAGCCTTTCCCCTTCTTACCACTTGGCCATCTATCAGTCAAAAACCTAAATCAGCCTCAAATTCTTCAACTTCAAATCATGTGACTAATTCTCCTGCATGACCAGTATAGAGCAGAATTATCCCATGCTGTTCTTCTTTTCTGTCCCAGAAACAAAAATACAGCAGTCAGAAGAGACCTATGCTTTCCCTTGGCAGTAGAAACTCACGGACAAGGAAAAAGGTAACAAGTCACCCTAACATATGTTTTCAGGTACATCACAGTGGTGCCTCAGTTCACGAACTTAATTTGTTCCATGATTTTGGAAAACACAGCCACACTGGTACTTATGCAGAAAAGATGACCACAAATGTGTTTGTCACCTGATGTAAAGTTTGCAAACAAAAACAAAATCCTGACACGTTTGCTTGTGAGCCAAATTGTTCTCAAACAATCATTCATGAAGTAACACTGAATTTTATTCACACAATTCTGTGAAATAGTCATTATCATCTCCAAACTAAAAATTATATTTAGAGAGTTTCCTCAAATAATTTTCCCAAGGACATTCAAAAATTATACAAGGTATTTCTAATCTCACAAGCTGGTTCTTAATCTCTACAGAGGATAGAAGTACTGATAATTTTTCTTTTAAAAAACAACCACCACCAAAATTCCTGTTTCTGTTGTCCTTGGGGAGGTTTCATTTTTTTGTTTATTTTACATGAAACTAATGATAATCCAACATTCTTATGTATTACGTTGAAGTAAAGTAGCAAAGGCATGTATTAATGGAGTTCTGTGTTTCAGTAGAGTCATCTTTTCTAAATATAAACCACAGGCCAGTAAGATAGCTTAGGAGTTTGAACATCTACCTAGGCAAGCACAGACTGTGGTTTGATCCCTGGCACCATGTGCTGTGCCAGCCCCACCCCCAGGCACACTGAGCCAGGCACACGAGACCAGGCATGGTGGTACACCCAGTGCTGGGGAGGTTGAGACAGGAGCATCACTAGAGTCCGAGCTGCGTAGTGAGACATGTACAAAGCAACACATCCTACCTCAGGGCTCACTGTTTTATCTCAGGTTTTAAATTTAATACATATCAATGGCTCCAATATTACATGTTCCTACTTTTATACCTAGAAGGCACCAAAGTTCCATTTTATTAAGTATTTTTTCTTATGCATGCTCACTCTGCATACTATCAACTTAATTTATGTAGATCCGTGCCTGCATCACTCCTTAGTTTTAAGAAAAAGCATATTTGAAACCAGGTCAGTTCCTGGAAAATTGCGTGTATGGTGTAGTATAAATTAATAATAAAGGAAGTACTATAAAAATTATTCTTTCAAAACTCTGGAGAGTGTAGGTAATGTAAAAAGCAGGACTCACTGCCCCTAGGGTGTTTTTATGCTTATGAAAATGGATAATAAAAGTCATTTTGAGATGTCATTTGTTTTATTCCTTTTATGTCTGGGAAATTTTTTCTTTGAAAAATATATTTTTGTTGATAGAAATTAATTTGGTGCTTCTGAAAGATGCTTCAAGGAAAGGACTGTCAGTTGTTTTGAAGCTTTCTTATTCCCTTGGACAACTCTTCATGCACACAGAGAGAGAAGTGTCCTGGTATTTGTTTTGTTTTGCACCTTACAGAGCTGTCTTTGAGATCAAAGAGATTCCTGTGTGAGAAGGGGGTCCACAGAGCAGGAGGCGAGCAGCATGGAGGCCAAGCAGGCAGGGGGGTCTGATCGTGGACCAACCTCCAGACCTGAAATGCCATTAGCTGACTTACAGAAATAAGTATCATCTGGGGATTGTATTGAAGTCCACTGTACATTAGAGAGGACCTACCCTGACATTTTTATTTCATAGCACAATACTATCTCAAACTCTGAGTCTTGTCCTTGCCAGACTTAAAAAAAAAAAAATCAAGTGGCACATTCATCATGAAGCAGTCAACAGAAGTGGGAAGAATTTCAAGATCCTTTGAAGAGGAAGCTATGAGCTAAAAATCTTTTGGGAAAGGAACTGGATGTATTATTATATTCCTTTCATTTATATCTACAAGGATTTTAAGGATAAGGAAAGATCAATGAAAAAGTATAAAAATTTATTTTCTAATGGGACATCTTTTGTTCTATTTGGAAATGATTTTGACTAAAGTGGGTCTTGTCTCCATGTGATTTCCAAGGGATCCAATTCACCAAGAGACCTATAAAAGGATGGCTTGGTATACAACAGATAGTAAGATAGTACTCATTAAGAAAAAGCAGAGAATAAGCAAAAGAGAAACCTGTCAGCTTCACACTGTGGCCCACAGCATAGACCCAGCACAGTGGAACCATCCTGAGGCTACTGTAGACTTGGTAAGTCAAGGCTATTGCTATGTAAAGGCATTCTCCAAGCTAATCTACTGTTACTTGTATACCAGTAACAAAGAATAAAGTTAGAATTTGTATACACAGGCAAACAATGTCCCAGAATTAATTTAAAACTTCACAGAAGGAAACTTAAATTGTCATATTTACCAGCACAGTGGACAAATATTTGCCTTCTCTGCCAACTGATGTAGGTGCTCAAACAGTCTAGGTGCTTGTTTACTTAGAAGGTTGGCATTGATTCCGTTGTTGCCATGGGAGATGGCTAAAGTTGACTTTGGGCTTTAGAGGAAAGCCTTCATATCTCTGCTCAGGGAGGAGCAGGTGGCTTCTACTACTGAAAGCAAGGATGTTCTCTTTGTGACTGGGCCCTGTCAGTGTATTTGTTTGAATCATTTCTAACAATATTATTAGTTACTCTAGGTAATGAGGAGTTTCTTTTTTATATATTACACATTTACAATGGTACCTGCACCAAAATTTGAGCGGAGAAAATGACAACACAACATTAGCAGGAAGGTACTTTGGTGTGTCTCCTGGGTGTGCTAGTGGCTATTTCCTGGACATCTGGGCTGTTTAACACCTGTGTTAACGACAGTGTCCTCGATGTGCAGAACACACTTTTCTTTCTGATTCTTGTTTACCACTGAAGCCTCCACTTCCTGTTTCTTTCCTTAATAGTAAAGAAGACTCTATGTAAAAATGTCAAAAATTAAATAAGTAAAATAAACATGGAGAGTGACATTTTGTGATTAACACCATATTTTATGAATATTAACATCTCATGTAGTTTTAAGGCACCGAAATATTTACAATTGGACTGGATAACATACTTAGGGATGATCAAAATGTATGCTGAAATTATGTTCAATTTTAAATATTTATTACAGTTAAAGACACAATGTCATTTATTTCTCTAAAGATCCTCAAGATACAATCATTTGCACTGAACACACTTATGCCATTACTCTTGATAAAGTGTTTTTCACTGGAATGAGGTCTTCGTTAATTTAAACATTCAACTTTAGTTTCAGTCATTCTTTGTATGTGTACAATCATATTAAAGGACATTAGTTGTATTCATGGTACAATTTCACAAAAGGCTACAAAGATTGTGTGTGTGTTTTAATATATGAAAATATAGCTAGAAACTTCTGATTTAAATAGTGTATTTCTTTTTAATTTTATTCAGAAACCAATAACAATGAGGCAGTTTCAAAACTGATTAATAGGACAGTTTCAATAATTCATACATTGCATATTGTTGTCTTTGTAGTGGTTACTTGTAGTATAAGATGCAGACATGATATCCTGTCCAAACACTATTAGTACATATCTTTCTTCTCATTGAAATAAGAGAAAGTAGCTGTATATCTATCCTATTTTGTATATACAGATACAAAATGGTCCTTCATTTGTATCCCCTTTTCTTGTTAGTTTTGTCAGACATGATCAAAATTATTTTTAATTTGGTGACAATTTTCAAATTGTTCTATCAAGTTGGTAGGAAAAATAGAAACTGAATGTAAAATTTTTTTCAATACTGTCCTATCCCGTGTTTTCTTTGTTCAACTACCAGTAATGTGTGTGTGTATATATATATATATATATATATATATATATCCTGTTGTTTTTACTTTACTTTGCATTTCGCCAAATATGCATGAAGTTTAACTTTACTTTATAGAATTTCTAAGACTTCTCTAAACCTTTTTTCTCTTTCTTTTTTGGTACCAGGGATCAAACTCAGAATCTTGTGCTTGCTAGGCCGGTGCTTATGCTGCGGAGTTATCTCCCCAGCCTCAAAACCTATTTTTTGTAGAGCTAGAGAGTATGAACACTTTTGATCAAGGATCCAATTTGCAACAGCACTTTATTTTTACGTCCCCCACCTGCTGGCCCCTGTTGTATTTATCTTCGTTAAGTGCTCTATTCCACCCATTGCACTGCGCCGTTTCAAGCTGCCATCCCTCACATGTCAGTCCTTCTCCTGGCTTCCATCCTGCTGGAAGTGCGGCTATTACAGTCTTGATTGAGGCTCCTGTTCTCCTGCAGTGCCAACGCTTCTCCAGTTCAAGTCCTGCGGCGCTCAGCTGAAACCCTGTCCATTCTCACAGAGCATTCCGTGTGGCCCCTTAGTCCTGGGATTGCGATGAGTCTGGGATGCCCACTTTTTGCTCTGGCACATGACTAGGAAGTCCTTCGCAGAGGACCTGGAAATGAGCGTGTTTCTGTAGTAAATAAATGAGTGCTGTTTACCTCCACCTCTTCCCAGTCATCCTGGTTGCTTTTGTCAACTGTACAATCAACCCTCATAAGTCATATCTTAAGTGCTGAGAGAAAGAGGAGGGCAGATACAGGATCCTGCTTTATTTTATAAACTTCAGTAACTTAATGAACAAAAGTTTTTGGGTTTGTTTTTCTAACAACTAATTCTGCAATGACATAGAGTCATCTGATTGTTCAAATGCATTCACAACATTTTCTTTTCTTTTAAGTAGTAACAACCTTTTAAAAAGGAAACAGATATTCAGTTGAATGACCCCAACTCAATTCCTTTTGACTTTCTCTTACTCCATGTTGTGATCGTCTTAGTTTCATCTACACAGTATTGAAATATATCTTAACTCCTGAGCACAGCCTTCTAAATCTTTTCCCCAACTCTTTCAAATTGGAATGTGCTGTCTAGACATATCCACAAAGCTATGTCCCAGGGCACAAGAGATGCCCAAATACCAGGTTCTGGAGGAAAAGGGTGGGATCTACCTTGTTAAAATCGTAGCATGTCTAGACTTCTGTCCAAATATATCAGTTCATGATAAAGCAATAAGCAGGATTTTTGTAGAAAAGTATATTATATGAAAAACAACACTGCAGCTTATATCCTTTGAAAATTGGACATTATAGATGGTTCAGGAATTGTCTGGCCACAGGTTGTTCACATGTGGTCTGTGTGTTTTCTTACTGTGTTCCCTTCTTTAAGTGCATATAGATTCTGCCATAAAAGAGAAACATCAAAGTTGTTCCGATGCCAGAAGAAAATTGTAGGGTGTTTCCATGTTTGAAAGATCACTAGTTTTCACTATTGGTTTGCGACAATGAATTATCCATAAATAAAATCCCTCGAGACCTCTGACCAAAAACACATACTGTGTTTGCCACTTCTATCACAAAAAAAAACCCAGTGTATTCAATTAAGAATAAAAGGGTTAAAAGAATAAAAGAGTTAAAGTTGCTTTGGAAACAATCTGCCAACTCAATTTAGGTTTCCTTTGCAATGCTCACATTCTAGGACAAAAAAAAGGAAAAGCGTTTTGATAATTTCATTTTTTAAAAGATGTAAATAATGATGACTTTCATTTATTGATTGCTTACTCTGTGAAAGGCATTAGATTAGAATTTACATGAGTCATCTCCATGATCTTCATGAAGTCCTGCACCTTGGTTATCCTGACTCTGCAGCCACGAAATTTCAGCAGAGTTAACAGCACAGAAGTTCATTTCTGGCCCACAGAAGCGCATTCTGACCCAATGTAGGTCAGGTACATTTCTAGGTGAGAAGGTATACGCCATTTCCAGGTCACTTGCACAGAAATAGAGACAGCTGACACAGCGGGTCTAATTCTCTGAACAAACAGCCACAGGTCTCAGTTTTATTCACAGCCCATTGGCCAGAATTAGTCATAGTCCTGGAACCACAAGTGAGATGGGACATGTGGCCAAGTGCAGGGACATCTAATATGCAGTAAATGTATTTTCCATATTCGATGGCACAGACATCTCTGAAAAGGAAACAAGCATTTCTGTAGCTTCTCAGCTGATAGTAGATCAAGAATTCAAGCCCTAAACTATAGCTCACTGCTCAAATCTGGAAGCCTTCATTGTCTTGCTGGTAGTGATCAGAGTGTTTTATTTGTCTTTATATTGTACATAATAAATTTGACACAATGAAAGACCACAAATGAACTAAATGCAGATGTGATATATGATTGTTTTTACCACTCAAATCATGTGCTCATGGCTGAACTTCTCAGATTCTGAATGAGGAGCCCTAACTTCTCAGCTCTGTGATTTCAAACAAGAGCTCACAATAAATGCTCAGCCAGCATGTGTTGGTTTATTTTCAGCTTCTTCCTTAGTATTTTCCATTTTGGCTACTTATTTGTATTTTCATCTTCTGATAGCAAAATGAGAGGTAAAATGTCTTAAAGGCAAAGACCTTTGAAGAAAAAGAAGAGGCTTATTTAATTCATCTAGGCTTGCCTGATGATTTTCAATTTGGAAAGAAAAAAATCTTTAAAATTATTGGAAACTGACACATACCATCAAGTAGCAAAAGGAAACACTGTTACCAGTCAGGAATCGTGACTTCATATGATTTGGCTATCATGTGCTTTCTGACACATGCTTATTTTCAGTTTTCAGGGTAGTTATAATCTTTTGTTTTCGTGTGTGTGTGTGTGTGTGTGTGTGTGTGTTTTCTTTTTTGTGGAACCGGGGATTGAACTCAGGCCCTTGCGCTTGCCAGGGAAGTGCTTATTCCACTGAGACATCTCCCTGGCCCCAGTACTTATAATCTTGTATGAGTTGCCACCAGATTTCTTCGTGTGTCTATATAGTTTAAAATTTTCTACCCTTTTCATATTCTTCTATCCTCTTCTTTGTTTTGTTTCATTTCTTTAATTCTGTTCTGCTTTTATATATTTTAAAACAATAACCTTCATACACTGCTTTATATTTTCTTGATTTTCTCTTTGTTCTCTGCCATACAGATGTTTGCATTTCATAATGCTACCTGACCTTTGGAAGCCTCAAAATCCCTACACTGTTAGCACAAATTCACACTTAAGTAATATTTACGGACATGTCAGGTGGTAATGCCAAACTTTTCTGTATCTGAAATTCTAACCTATGTACACTTTTTCCAGTTTTTGTAAAAGAGAAGTTTTTACAAAACTTTACAAAGGAAACTTTACAAAGTTTCCTTTCTCTGGCCTTCCAAAACATATCATGTATTTTCTTCTAGTGTTTCATCTTTAAATATGTAGTGACTTGAACACTTTTACTTGTCTTTCCATTCTGCCTCTACATCACACCTATATAATTATAGATAGCACCTAGTGTGAAATGGAAGCAGAGACTAGGCAACGCGAGACTTTGGGGTGGGCGTGAACTTTAGTGTGGTGGAATGAGAAGCACTCATGTGCCTCTCAGAAAAGCAATGTGCTGTTATTTATGTTCTCACCAACATATTCATCCTACTCTGTGTTGGGGTACACACCAGGGCAGCAGCAGTAAACAAAACAGACACAAATATATAGTGGCACACAAATTCATTCTAATGTTTCTAAGATACTCCAGTGACTTCTGGGTGGAGCAGGCAGCCCAAATTATGAGAAGAACAATAAGAAATCTGTCTCCGAGTCCAATAGAGAATGACTGCATACCTCCAGATCAAAGGCTCACTATTCTGGGATACTTTTATAAATACCATCATCATCAACTTCAACTCATAATCCACATCATCTAAAATCAAATCAGGGTGAAAGTGAACAGTACAAAAGTTTAAGGTAGTATACTACAAAGAATGCAGACTAACTGAAACAACATAGTAAATGCAGATATAAATAACAGGTGAATTAAAATTCTTAACATAGTTAAGCCAAACTGTAAAATAATAAAATACACAGAGTTATTTTCCCAATATTGGTATAGGGTAAGTCTTCCTAAGCATAACATAAACAATGTGATATGAAATCTAGCAACAATAAAGGGTGAAAAACTTGACTATCAAAAAAGGAATGAATACTTTTCAAAGTGCTTCATGAAGGACCATAAATGTAGTTTTAAAAAATAAATACAAACTGGGCTGGTGGAGTTGACAGTACACATATAAATTCTTAATAGATAATATGAGACCTCCAAGAAATCAAAACAAAGCATTACTGAGAAACTCACCTAAATTTTTAACAATACTATCGGGACATAATCCACCTAACTTGAATGCTGGCTACTGTGTTCACTTAACAAAATTTACCGAGTGTTATGTTGGTTGACTGACCGTGTCCACTGGAGCAAGAGAAGCCAATTCAGCGATGGCACGCCCCGGGGCAGTTTGGATCCTGGAAGGCGCAAAGAGGAAGAGAAAGATGGCTCCGCGCCTGTTTCTTTGACCTTTGCCCTCAAGCCAGTCTTGGCCCTCACCTTTGACGTCACTTCCTGGCGCCGGGCACACCCTTCCGCTTCCGGTGCCGATCCGTTAGCCGTCTGGCGCACTTTTTTTTTTTTTGTATTTTAGTATTTTAAGGAAGGGTCTACAGGGTGTTCAGGGTCTCACTACTAGAGCGGACTCGTTGTGATCTACCTGTTTACAGCCTCCCAAGAGCTGGGATTAGAGGCGCCGCCGCCACGCTCAGTGTCAGTCGCCGTCTGAGCGCGCCTCGGGGCGGGGCTGGCAACTGGCCTAGACTCTTAAGCCGTCCTTCGTAGACCCCCTCGGAGTCCTGATGTGGACTCGTGCTGAGCGCTGCGGTGGGCTCCAGACCTTCAGCTGGTCCTTCAGCTGGATCCTTCAGCCTCCAGCATGCGGCCGGGCCCTGTGCACTGTTCTCATCTGACTCTGTGGGTGGCCAGAGATAGCCCATCTTGTAAATTCTTATATGTTTGTATATTTTGTGTTATATTTGTGTCTCTAGTAAACACTGACTGATACAAGTGTCCAGTTTAATCAGTGCTAGAGAGATCAATATGAACACACAAGATGTGTGCCGCTCTTTTGTGTATCTTAGCATTTGATGTTGATTTGATAAAAATATTTCATAATAATAATAGATGCTACAGAACCAACTGTATTGGCATCAGGAGCACTAACAAATAACCCCAGTATTGCAATGGTTGAAGAAATACCTCAGCATACTAAACACATGCCAGGCAAGCATAAGCACCTGGGTTCAATCCCCAGTACCACATGCCGTGCTGGCTCTTGAACCCCGGTACATTGAGCCGGCCACTGAAATTAGGGGTAGTGGTGCATTCCTCTACTGGGAAGGCTAAAACAGGAGAATCACTATGATTTCTAGCTGTGTAGTGAGACCCTGTACGAAGTAAATAAATAAATAAATTTTATTTTATTTTTTTAATTACCTCAGTATTACGTGCTGGAGTTCCCAAATGGTGTATAAGATATTCTGGAAGGGATGGATCTGTCTCTCTATGCAGCTTGGACTCATAGTGATCCTCCTATCTCAGCCTCCCCTGGTGTTGGGATTACAGATATATACCACCACACCATGTTTTAGTGGCTGGCACAGTATGCAGTACCAGGGAGCAAATCCAGGTCTTTGCGCTTGCCAGGCAGGCTCTTAGAGTGCTGTGCTATCTCCCCAGACTCAATACTCATCTTTTAACTTCACTGAACTCACACCCTGTACCAAGTTACAGTAATATGCTAAGACTTAAAGGTGAGTAGAGCTCGTTCTTGTTTTGAAACTTTATATCACGGGGGTAGTACAACCAGTAAATCAGCAAAGATAGACTGGATGGTGCAGGCTCTAAATAGGAACATATGGGATTGGGAGTGATCCCAAGAGAGTGGTCACCCAAGTCAAGCTCAGAGGTGAAGAGGAAATCTGGGGAGACCCCTGGGTGAACAGTCATGGGGGATTAAGCCAAGCGAAAGATGGACTAGAATGTTCAGGGGCAAGAATGAGACAATCTGATGTGTTGGGGTAACTGCTAAAAAATAAATAAATTGTTCCTGACGGTGTTGGTGTGGGGCAGAACATGAAGTTAGGCAGATGGGGCCCCTGCTGAGGGTATAGAAATCATTCTGAAAGTGATGGGGAGTGAGAAAAAAATCTTTAACAAGATTCTTCAAATTCATGATCATCTGAAAAACGGTGAAAGTGCAAATTAGAAAGCAATTACATACATCTGTCTCAGATGAGAACCAAATTCAGGCAAGATTATGAGGAATATGAGAAAATTTTAAATAGTTGAAGACCTATTGGATGGGAGGGGTAGCAGATAAATAACAGAGAAGTGTTCAAATTGATTCCATGATTTTTGGCCTTGTGTAACAGTAAATAATGGTTCTACTCATAAAGAAAAAGTGTATGAAAAGAGCAAATTTAAGGCAAATGGGTAAATTCCCGTTTGGTCTCAATTAGTTTGAGATGACATGACTATTTAGCTATATCTCTGGAAGGCTATCAAGTATCATGTTTGTTTCTGCAGCTCAGGCAGATGGCTGGAATGAACATGAATATTTATTATTACCATGGTTTCCATCTAGATGGTCTCCTAAAGTTCTCTGGTGCTCAGAGGTGGGGCTTTCAGAAGATGATGGGATAATGGGCGTGCATCTGTGAGGTGAGCAGCTAAGTGTGCTACGGAGAGGTGGTGCCTCGTGAGAGGCAGTCACCGAGGCTTGAGCTGGAGGGCTGCGCCTCTTGCCTGTCTCTTCCCCTCTCTTCTGCCTTCCAGCACCCAGAAAGCCAGTGATTTCCCTACTAGAACCCTTCATCATGACTTGCAGCCTTAGAGCCAGCTAACTATGGACCAAAACAGCTAAACCCTTGAGCCAAAATAAACTGTTGTCTTTTAATTTGTCAAAGTGCTTATAATAAAAAGTAGTTTGGGACAATCTTGATAGAAGGGAAGAATTCAGATAAGCAGAACAACGTAGTGGGGAAGTCTAGGGAGATAGAACAAAGATACAAACAAGGAAATTCCTGATCTGTGTACCTGGGCCAGTAGGTACATTGGTAATACTTAAAGGACACACGTAAGGAAGCATGAGATCCGAGCTAAGATTGCTAGAACTCAAACATTAAGGTAGTTAAGGAATCAAGCAACACACCCAGAATTTATAGGTTTTAGCACTTATTGAGGATAAATAGAGAGGAGAAAGAGAAATTTAAGCTGACTTTGAGTGATTTATAAAGGTCCCTGTTGAGTGGAAGCTGTTTGTTGAGTGGAAGCTGTTTGGAAGTCAAAGAAGATAAGAACTGCTGTACTCCAGAAGAAAAGGGGCCAATCTGAAGATCAAATAAGGAAGGGCTTGGATGCCAGCAATGATTATGACTGGACAAGCAATTCTGAAGTGATCTAAAAATAGAAGATTATTTTGATCATTAAATATATAAGGAATTTAAAGAGAAGTTTAAATAAAGAGTGAGTCTGTGTTGAGGACTTAAAAATCAGAAAGAACCCATTGTGGAAAACAGGTTTCAATCAGAGAGAACCCAGTAAAGGGAGGTTCATTTATATAGATGAGAAAAAAGCTCTTTTTTTCACTTATTTATTTTTTATGTATTTGGTACGGGGTCCCACTATGCAGCTCAGACTCACAGTGATCCTCATGTTTTTAGCCTTCCCAGTGCTGAGATTATGGTCATGTGCCACCACACCTGGTTTGAGAAAAGAACTTTTAAAGGAGTAGTTAACTGCATCAGAATTATTGTGTAAAAGAGGATAAATACTAGCTAGAACATAGATTAAAAGAATAATGGATAAAGGATAATACATACAGAGCTTTAAATCCATTCTTCATTTGATAAATGATTTATTAAGGTTCTACAAATTATCAGGACTGAACTGAATACTAGAAATATGACAGGGAACAAAATAGATGGATTTTGGTTTCATCTGTGTCTCTAGATATTGAACCAGTTAAGTAACTAAGTAATCAGAACACAATGTAACAGGTACTGACTAGGGTGTGAATTCCCATGCTCACAAGTATACTCAGAAAGGTTGAGTGGTTACTAATGCTGTGTGTTACTGTTGTTTGTTATTTGTTGTTTGTTTTGTTCTGGAGAAAGTGGTACCCAAGCCAGATTTGTAGGATAAACTAGAATTGAATTAAATGTTGATGGACAAAAATAATAGAGCAAGAAAACATATGTAAAGATATTAGACCCAGGAGGATGTAAATAGAACAGAGAGCAGAGATGTAAGACATTAATAAATATCATACTTTGAAGGAACTTGTGAGCTAAGGATTTTGAACAGCGTGATCAGAAGACCAATGAGGAACCACTGAGAGAGAAGACCGCCACCCTTGGGCTTTGACTTTTGGGATACTTCTCCAGGTTTAGTGTGGTAAAACGTTTGTGGGGGGTAAGAGAGGAGGCAGGGAATGAGCTGTGGAGAGAATGGCAACAGGCTGAAGGTAAGAGCAGGTTCGAATCATCTGTCCTATGAACTAAAAGCTTCAAGTAGTGATGGTGGAGAGATCTTTGCATGAGCAGCAAAGATGAACATATATTTGGCTTTGCTCAATGAGAGCAGCAATTTAGGGAACCTGAATTAATTTAATCCATTGTGGATTAAATTAATAAATGATACAAAACCTTATCCGGCAAAGCTGTGTGACCAAAAGGACTGAGGCTTGGAGCATGCCCTGGAACTGAAGATTAGTATGACAGTCAGAACTGCAGGCGAAGAACCATCATAGGTAACCACCCTGGAACTGCCTACCTTTGGCCTCCTGCAGCCAAATGTGGATTATTTCACAATTCTTACTTGGAGTAAATATGCAAAGCTTAGTGTAAGGGAAGAAGAGGAGAAACATCCATGAAAAAGAATGGAATTCAAAGAATAAGACAGAACCTGGGACATCAGAGGCCATTATTTTTACACAGAATAATACATTGAATATTCTACATATAAACTGAGAGAGCGGCAAGTATTATGTCAATGAAAATATCATCCTTCTTGTGGAGCATTTTGTCTGCTTTGTTCACTGATTGATCCCTAAAATACTGTTGGTGCACAGTAGTTTTTAACATACTGTTGTTGCGTGGGTGATTGAATTCATTGATAATATTTGACAGACACCTCCAGGCAAAGGAAGAAACTCACTAAAAAAAAAAAAAAAAAAAAAAAAAAAAAAAAAAAAAAAAAAAAAATTCCAGAAGAATGTCTCTTTCTAATTTTGAAAGAAAGTATTACTGAACTTGTTTAGAAATGATGATCTAGAAAATGGAATGAGTCTAGAAAAAGAAAAGAAAACCTTTTTAAAACAACAATGCAAGGGCTGTGGACAGTGTATGCCAAAGCACACAGGGTATTGACAAGTCTTTCCTCATCTGTTACGTCAATGCACGGTACTGGGTATTTAATCTGAGAGGCGCAGGACAAACATATTTCTCTGCACCACAGTGTGTGCCAATACAGACTTGGGCTTTAAGCCTTAGCTTTATATTTTAGCACACAGGGTCTGTTCCGGATACTTGGCCACACACTGTCAAAGACTTGACTCTTTCATGCTATCTAAATATTAAGAATTACAAACATTAATTGTAACCTATATTCTTAATCTACTCCATTTGCAAAGATTCTTTATTTCTGCCAGCTTATTTGATAATCAAAACACTTTCTGTAGGCAAGACAGTGTTACTTTGTATGTGGATAACTGGGAACCAGAGCTCAGGGAGCCTACAGAAGTTATTCTAGAATGCATGCTTAGACGCAGAGCTCAAATGTGAATTTAGTGTACACAGCACAAAACAACATTCTCTCTAGCACCCCACACCAACAAATCTAAACTCCTAGTTAAGTCACAAGGGAAAGTACGGTCCAGCCCTTGGTGACCAACTTCTCAGTCTGGTATTTTAAACACCACGTGGATTTGGGGCAGAGCTACAGCCCAGTGACCCAGTGCAAAGTTCAGGAGCACTGTGGAAATTCGACTTTGAATCCTATGGTCGGTGTTGCTCTTTTCCAGAATAATAAACGTTGACATCCTTTAGCTTGAGTTTTGCTGAGGGGGCGTAATTGCACTGAAATCAAGCAGAGCATCTTAGTCACAGCCTTCTGCCAGCTTTATTTCATGGTGCCAGTGTGGGGTAAGACAGTTGGGAGACACCAGGAAGTCATCTTAGAGATGATTTTAAAAATTGTTTGAAGCCACTCAAGGCGCCAAGGAGATAGCTCAGCAGCATAAGTGCCTGCCTGGCAAACACAAGGTCCTGAGTCCAATTCCCAGCACACACACACACACACACACACACACACACACACTCAAAATTATTTTCCAAAAGATTTTTTAAAACAAAATTCTGTAAAATGAAAATAGAACCATTTCTCTAACACTTTGTTTCAGACAACTGATCTGGTATAGTTTTATGGTAGAAAGCATTTTTTTTATCCTGTAGTACTTGGATTAAGTTTTTATCTTCTTTTGTCAGTTTTAAGACTAATCAAATGTCTTGTTTTCCCTAAGCCTCAGTTTCCTTATAAAAATTTTTAAAAGCATCTTTGCTATCGTCATTCAGGAATTTTAAATATTCAAATTTCCCTTGGGAAAGTTTTAAATATTAAATTCTAAAATGTTGAGATATATTTTAAAAGCTGAACATGAATATTACCAAAATCAAAATAAGTGGTAGAAACATTGAATCACGGTGACACCTATCAAAACTGAGGTTTAGTAGAAATACATTTGAAAGTTCAAGTTTTCATATCTTTTTTTTTTTTCCCACTCTGAGGTTTCTTGAGTCCTCATTCATTTACTCGAGAGCTTAATTTAGAATTGGCCTGATTCAGAGGCTTCAGGATTGGTCAAGGGAGGCCTAAGTACCACTTAAGTGCCACCTTCTATTTCCTGGGCAGGAGTGCCTGGGCTGGCAGGGCACCACAGCCCAGCAGGGCGCAGCGGTCGTGGGAGGAGTAGCTGAGGGGCTGCTGTTTCGGCCCCTAAAATTAGTGCCTAAGAGCTGGAAACTCCAGTAGTCTCTGATCAGATGGGTCCGGAACTGGAAATAACAGGAGTGAGAAGTTCATGAAAGAGAAGGCTGCAATCCCAAGGGAAATTTGCCCAAGAGCCCACCACCGCACACTGCGTGCGGCAGGAAGGAATTCTACTCTATGCCTGTCCACCTCCAGCTCTGTCTGTTCCAACTGTAGCATTAAACCATGTAGTTTCTGTGTCTAGACTCCCTCAATGAGAACATCAACACCATATTCTCCCCTCTCTGACTTTTTAAAAAAATCTTCCTCCCTTCCTTCCTTCCTTCCTTCCTTCCTTCCT
>NW_004524598.1:17094341-17111716 GCF_000260255.1 Octodon degus | reverse complement strand
TATTCTCACATACTATTGGAACTGTCAGGCAGGGGATAAATAAAATGGATATTGAGTCTTTAGTTCCGATATGGCCAAGGAAAGAATGTGATTTTACAAAGGAGTTGTTGGTGCCCAACACCCTAATAAGACCCCAGACACACCCTGCACTGCGGCAAGAAAAGCAGCCAGATAGGAGGCTCAGTGCCTTGCAGTCAGTCCCTGTGATACTTCTCTCTAGGCTCTGACAGGCACTCCCTCATCATGTGTTCAATGGCCAATGGGTTGACTTGTGAAAGTGTAAGTTCAAATAAAAGACACCCAAGCCAACCTGATCTGCAAACCAGCGGCTGGTGATCTCTCACAATGAAGCCAAGAGCCGGAATAAGTGTGGGGGGCCTGATGGTCTGATTACCTCCCCTCTTAACGGGCAAATAAGAGGAAGGCCTGGGGTTATCTACATCAGGATAAAGAGCTGAGGAGAAGACTGACCAGAGTCAGCATTTGACAAGAGGAATATCAGTTAACTGACCTTCATATCTGTTTTAAGAATATTACTCCTAAGTAAAACAGAATAACAAGGACAGTAGATATATCCACTTTACCAATCTTCAAGCTGGGCCTATATGTCTAGTAAAGCAAGTTAATCTGTAGTTATTTAAGTGCCAGTGAGAAAGTAGTCAAATATTTAAGACCTTCTAGCCATCCAGTGTACAATGTAGCCCTGTCAAGCTTTTTAATTTCTTCACATGGGCCTGGCCTGTTCATGGTCATGGTTGGAGCATTTCTGTTTGAAATACCTTTTCCTCTCGCAGGTGTGGTACACTCCTACCCATCCTTTAAAACCAACTCCGTTGTCCTCCGTGACTGGCGAAGCATGTTTTAAGACACCCTTAAGTGGAATTGCAAGCTTTTTCACAGCAGTAGAGGAGTACAATAAAATCTGTTTCATTTCTCTTAGAGAGTTAGTCATATTGTATTCCAAATAAGTATACACATGAAATCTTCCCCCAAACCTCCTCTCAGTGTGTCCTTGAAGAACTGGCTGAGGAAGAAGTGGAAGCAGAACTAGAAGTGACATTGGACACAGCCAATGCCCTGAAATAAATGCTCAGAAGTTCGCGACAAGGACTGGGGTGGGGAAAGCACCCATCTTCTTTGTAGTATATCATACAGTACCGAAGAGGTAAATAAGTTCTGTGTTTGCAGCATGAGATTTTCAAAACTAGCATATTAGGCATAATGAAAGAACTTTCTGTAATTGTCTAGAAAGATGAAAGGAAGGAAACCATTTATGAACGTGTTTTAATGCTAAGAAAATACTATTGTCTGAAGTCTCAGATAAGGACTAATTCTCATCAGTAGAGTCTGGGTTAATGTGAAATCCAAGTTTTAGGAATGTAACATTCAGAAGGCAAGAAACACACTGTAGGTGGAACATGGCATTTCACAAACAAATGATTTGTAATCTCTGGTTTTCTACCTTTTAAAAGAAAGTTTGCCCGTGTTCCTGCCCTGCATAATTAATATAATAGCATGAAGATCACTTTTCACTTCCCTGAGCTGAGGAGGTGGGGAACTGCCCAGAAGACTGGGGACAGCTCGCTCTTACCTCAGAGATTCTGGAACAGACCTCTCTCCTCTGCACGATTTCTCCTCTGTATGATTTCACACGCAGTCAAAAAGTAGCTTCTCAAGACAATGTCCCAAGAGATGAAATTTAGAAATATTTTTCATAGTAGAGAAAAAAAATTACCTATATCTGGGCAAGAATGCTGAGGTAGGCTCAACATATGTTAGTGGACACAGGGAATGGTACCTTTCCCTGGTTTTAGGGAATAGAGAAACAGGATTTTGCTGTTATTCACAATTCTGCCTCTGCCTCTGCCTGTCTCTCTCTCTCTCTCTCTCTCTCTCTCTCTCTCTCTCTCTCTCTCTCTTACCTCTGCAGTACTAGGAATTGAACTAAGTTGCATCCCCAACACCCCCTGGCCTTTGTTTTACTTATTTATTTAATTTATTTATAGCCAGGGTCTTATGAAGTTGCTGAATTTCCCAGGCTGGCATTGAACTTGTGATCCTTTAGCCAGAGTGCTGGGGTCACAAGCATATGCCACTGTGCATGGCTTTTCTATGTATTTTTGAAGCATAGGAATTTGTGAACCCTGGTACAAAAGAAAAAAAAATCAAAAGGAGTGTAATGGTACACCACTCCCCCAAGTAACTATATATGAGAATTCAGGGGAAGAAACCAACATGCTGAGTTATCCAGTCCGTGTTCTACCCAGTTTGGCAACTCTAACAAGCAATGAGGAAAAACTGAAAGGACAGATGTCAGGATTATATTCAGGGAGACACTCTGAGAACGAGGTGTGGTGGTATACACCTGTAATCCTGGAATTCAGGAGGCTAGGGCAGGAGGATCACAAGGAGTTTGAGGTCATCCTGGACAGGACAAGATAAGACAAGGCAAAACCAAATCCAACTAAACCCAGAAACCCACTTCAGAAGATGCAGCTGCAAAGACTGCTGGGTCAGCAGAGGACAGGAGGAAGAGCAGTTTGACACGAATGGTACTTGTGCCACTGACAGTTCTGGAATACTCTGAGCACAAAAGGGCAGTGATACTCTCTTGGCACCATCTAAATGAGACAACGCTGTTTAGGGCCAGCAAGCAGGCAGGATGAATGGCATCATTCAGAGCCAGAAGTCAAGCAGAAGGGATGGGACAGGAGCATTTACATTTCCACATCCATCCGCACAGTCGCTGGAATTGTGCCTTGTATTCTTGGGGACTTGGTCAACATTAGGAAGAAGGAGAAAATGACACCTAGGACCATGAAGTTCCATTGGAAAAGACTGAACTTGAATAGAGATAGGCAGAGGCAAAGTGGGAAAATTATACTCACTTTGAAATAAGCTTTCAGCTCCTTTGGAAAGTGGAATCAGCTTGCAATGTTGCACCAATTTTCTGTTTTAGGACCCTAGATAGACAAGACTGAATCAGTAATAGTAGCAAGTAGCATATTTCCTTCACTTGTTTGTTTTGCAATGGACAGAAAGAAAAAAAATACAGTTCAAAACTTCAGGCACCGCTAAATTCTGATAGTAATGAACCAGGTACTAAGAAGCAAGAAGCTCATTAGTGGCTCTGGGAAGTCTGGAGCACTCAGTGGTAAAAGCGAAAGGAAAAGCTGCCGGTGAGCAGCAGGAGTGTCTAAATCATCACGCTTAGGAGGACAAGTGGAAAAACAAGACCGCATTTTCTGCTCCTCAGAAAATCATAGTGAAAGGAAGCCTTCATCGAGCACACAGGGAATGGCTTACGGCAGGCTATTACATAAACAGCTGTGTTGGTGAAGGGGAGCAGATAAGCAGGCTCAGGAGGACAGAGGGCACTTGCAGTTCTAGGTCACTAAGGCACACACACCCCAGGCAGTACCAGCTCACAAACAGTCATCCAACTGCCCCCTCAGTTCCGGGCAAATAGAATATGCCACAGAGTAGTGGATCAAATCAATAAACCACACAGTGTTTATTAAATAGCTACCATGTGCAAACTATTACGTGAGTACGCACAAAGACATAGATGCCTCCTACCTCCCAAACTATTCCCCTTGTATTTGGAGAAATAAACAAAGGGGTAGAAATGAATGCAATCTCTGTGTGTCACTGAAGAGCCACATGGTGGTAACTGTTCTGGATTTGAAAGCGGGAAAAGACTGCAAAGGTGTGAGGCCTTCCACTGGGCAACTCAAAAATTAAGGGACACAAGCCGAACAGAGTTCAGAAAACAGTGTAACCCAGGGACATTTAGAAATAAGCAAATGAAAGTCTGAGAAGTGGTGGCTTGCCTAGGGTGTAGGCAAGGAATTGTCCTTCAGAGGGATTTAGCGTCTATGTTCCAGCTCGACAATGTGTTTATAGCAAGTTATTTAGGCCCACTGTTCTTCTTTACTTCATGAGTAAGATAGGGATATAATAATAATCAGCTCAAACTGTCAGGAAAGTCAATGCAGCCATTGGTCAAGCATGACATTCTTTCATTCTGACCTGGACTGGGCCTCAGAACCTTTCACACCACAGAGCCCAGGCATCCAGCCACTCTTCACTGAATGGAATTCCGAGTCAGGCTCAGCAGACAGCATCTGTGGTGTTGGCAGTGTGGTGTGGTGCCTTCCAGCAGGTAGGTCTTCAAACCATCAGTGGGGCTTCAGTGCTTTTCATAAGCCTACATTGTTTGTGATGATGTATTTTATTGGTGTGGGTTTGCAGCACATGAGGTTTACTCTCCTCTTGGGGAGTGGGTATGTGCATGTAAGAAGTGGGTAAACAACTTCCTTTCTCCTTAACCCTTTTCCCTCCCCTTGCTGCCCACCTCTCTCCCTCCAACTCTAAATCCCTCTTGCTTATTTCACACTTGCTAGCAATATTCTTTGCTCACATTCGTGCTGCACAGTGTTGACTCTGACTGAGGTGGCTAGGCTCCTACACATGATGTATCTTAATTCCCCTCTCTTCCACTTTCTCTTCCCCTCCCGCCTCCCACCTTCAGTCTCCCCTTCTCTAGCCTCCTGTTTCCTTCTATCACTCATATGTTCTTTCTTTGTACCTTGCCTTACTCAAACAAGAGATACTGTATTGCATTTAAGCTTTGTCTGTTTTGTTTCATTCAATATTATATTTTCCAGGAGCATCCATTTTCCTGAATGTCTTGAATTTATCTTTTTTATAGCTGAGTAGTATTCCATTCTAAGCCCTACTGGATCATCCCTGTTATACAACATCCCCATGGTATCATCCCCCACTTAGACCAAAGGTCTCCCCAATTCCCAGCTGTGCTCATGGAGTCAATTTTGCAATGCAATTTACCTTTTCGTGTTTAGGAATAATGGACAACAGGAACCACAGTCTGGTTTAAGATGCAAACATGGTAGGTGGGGAAGTTGAGATCTGTTGAGGCTCTTGTACTAAATGACTGGGAGCTGAGCTCTGTCCACTTCAGCCTTTCAGACGAGGAGGCTGAGGCCAAAGTTGTCCCCTGAATTGCTTTAGTTGCTTCCATCCACCATTCAGTTATCTGTCACTTTATGATCAGGGCAAATCTAGGATCTACCAATGTTGCATGTGGAAAGAGCCCTTTGAGGTGATACAGTTATTTCTCCCGTCTAGTGTATAGTTAGTTGCCCAGAGCCTTTGTTCAGTAAGATGGAGCTAAACGTATAGTTACCACAGGAACTGAAGCAGAAGCAACTGGAGCAGTGCTGCAGTGCAGGAGAGAATCCGCCTACCCTGTCATCCGCCAGAGCACAGTGCTGTGTCACACTTGTGTCTGCTACTCTAGTCCTCAAGGAGGGAGGGCACATTTAAGGTGCTCACCAAGGCAGGGAGTAAAGGGAAAAAAAAACAGTGGAGACTAAACACACCTGCACGCGTGGTCAAAAAGACAGGCTTGGGATGCCAAATGCCCAGCCCCAGACCTGAGAAGGCGCTGGCATGGAAGGGCCTGGGTGCCAGTTTCTGCAGACTGCTTAATGGGAAGATTATGTGTCGGGTCCAGCTCCATGCTGGAGGGACTCTGCAGGGCTTGCCCATGCAGCACCGACGGAGCCCTGGGCTGCAGCCCATTATTTACCTCCTTTGATTCACTAAAGTATAAATAATCAAAATGATACACAAATTTAATTGCCGGTGCCATGTTGTTATTTTTGAGGAACAGCCACAAATCTGAGATCTAGTATTTAACAAACAACTCCAGCTACCTACTCAGACTAAACACACAGTGTGTTTTCCAGGCTGCAATTTTATAAAAACAAAATGTCTTTAGAGAGAACAAGCTAGTACTATTGCTTTAAAAATCACTTCAGGAAAAGTTTCCTTACTAAACCAAAATAAAACGTAGACAATCTGACCCATTTTGCTGGCTGGCTGCTCCTCCCATCGGGCCATGTCATTACCTTCAGCTCACCGGCGTCCCTCACAAACGTCTTCCCTCTAGCAGGCTCCAGCAGCGAGGAGGCTCCTCTCGCCCAGATGCTGCTTTATTTCTCCCAGAGGTGAGATTTGCAGAGATTTGGGCTCTGGACTGCTTTGCACTCTTAAAAAAACCACTCAGATTCAGATTCTAAAAGCCTTTCATTACATGTAGTATATATAATGATATTTACTGCACTGGAAATTAAACATATTTTTATAAAAATAATTACGTTTCCAAGCACCACGGATTTAGTAAGGAAAGTATTTACAAATCCCTTTATTGTCTGGATTGTAGAAAGAGGGCTAGGTTCTTATACCTACGTCGGCATGCCGTCTCTTGCGTCGTGTTCCTTTAACTGGAGTATGCCAAGCACAACAGTCTCACCCAGATATATGCACAGAGAAAGGGGGCCAGCATGGCCCTGGCCTTCTCAGGGACTGAGGCAGTCTTGTATGTTCTACAGAAATTCTCCAGATAGTAATTTCTAAAGATTACACTGTGGAATCTGAAACATTTTCAATGACTGTTGTGCTTGGTGTACTTCAACTGAAGGAACATGACACAAGAGATGGCATGCTGATGTAAGTATAAGAATCTAGCCCTCTTTCTAAAATCCAGACAATAAAAGGTTTTAGTACTGTTACACTAAAATTCATTGATGTCTTGTGCATTGATCTTTTCCACCTGAATGAATTTTTACTACATGATTTTATATGATTTTTTGCCATAATCATTTTAAAGTCGTACATTGGCCATTTACATTTTATCTATTATCAAAAAAAATCATACAAATCCATGAAAATTATAGTCTCATTAAAAAGTTTTAAATTATTAGGATGGTTTCAAGCACATGGTAGTAGATGAAAGTTTTGAAAAATTGTGGATTTTTCTTCAAACCTCACCTTTTACCACTGATGGCAAATATCACCATTCCTCTTGAAGAGACAGCTCAATTTTGCTATTTCTGCTCAAATATGTATCCAAATATTAATAACCACGGTTGACTCTCAGACATTCTTTCAGATAAAATTGGGTGATTCATGAAAAACATAGCTAGTTCAGCTCACAACCCAAATAATTACATACACACCTTCCCTGGAGATAACTACCATCCGTTAGTGAAGAGCAGGCCTGATTATATGGGTACTTTCTGTGAGACATTGAAGAAATGTGCACTCAAGCACCAAAACAATACATTTGGTGATTTTCATACTACTAAACTAGGGGAGTTTGCTTTTCAAATTGTAAGTACATAGCCGTAATGAAGAGAATATGGTTACTAGTACAATTTGGGGCCACTCCCTTCATTTTTGGTGCGATACCACCAGTTTTATTGCAGTAACTTTTTGAGGTTTTTTGGTTTGCTTTTTTTTTTTTTAATTTTATATTTTGCCTTTGTCAACCTTGTTATTTGGTAAATACTTTTAAAAGCATATACATTTATTAGGATACAATTGTGTACTATATGAATGATTGCAAATCTCTAGTACTTGTTCATTTTTCTCAACCAAACAGTATGCCCATGAATTAGTAACTTCTTCCATCTCCCACCGCTGCCTCTGGCAACCACCATTCCATAGTTCATTTGTATTTTTGACTGTTTTGCATAGTTCATATGAATGCAATCATGCAGTATTTGTCTTTCTGTGGCTGACTTCCTTCATTTACATTATGCCCAGTAAGTTCATTCACATGGCCATTATCCATTCAGCTGTTGATAGACATTTAAGTTCTTTCTATGTCTTGGTTATTGTGATTAGTGACATGATGAACATGGGAATGTAATCATTCCTTTGAGATCCTGATTTCAATTATTTTCCATAAGTAAAATTATGTCTTAGTTACTTTTCTCATTGCTCAGACCAAATACATGATATCCAAAATTAAGGAAGGAAAGATTTACTTAGCTCACAGTTTGTGGAGGTTTCAGCCCATAATCAGCTGGCTCCAGGGCAGGATGAAATGGCTACAGGGCAACTATTCATGGCAGCAGAGGACAGCAAAAGCAGCAAGGGCAAAAGAGGGAGAGAAAGCCCCTTTTCCTCTCTTATGTTGTAAGTAGCTAGGACCCCGTGGGATGGGTGTGGTGCCCTGCTCTTGCACAGGCTGGAGATCTTTACAAATTGAGGCCTCTGGCCCCTTGCTGAGTCTCTTAGTTACACTTCTAAACTTCCCAAGTTGACAAAATAGATCAACCATTATAGACTGTATCTTTTTGTATTGCACTTTGCAAACATTGAATGTTTAACAATTGAAGGTTTTGTGGCAACCCTGGATTGAACAAATCTATCAGCACCACGTTTTCCAACAACATGTGCTCACTTTGCTTCTCTGTTTCACATTTTCATAATTTTAATAGCATTCTAAACATTTTCATGATTATTACCTCCTTCATGGCAATCAGTGATTTTTGATATTGCTATTGTCTTTGTCTGATGAGCCATTGATTGCAGCCATGTAAGATGGTGACATTAACCCATGAGTGTGTGTGCTGAGTGCTCTTCTGACCACTACTTTTTATACCTCTCTCCTTCTTTGGCCTTCTTATTGCTTGTGCTTCCATAATGTTGATGGGAGGTAAATTCAAAACCATTCGGTGACCTCTACTTGTTCAAATAAAAGAAAGAAGTGGAAGTCTCTGATCACAATCCGGAAGCTAGAAATGAAGAAGCGTGGATGATGTACCTCGGGGGTAGAACCCTGGCCGAGACAGCCCAGAGCTAGTTCTGCCTCTTGCCTCAGTGGGCCACATTATGAATGAAAAGAAAAAGGTCTTGGGAGAGATTTAAAGTGTGACTCCAGTGAACTGCATGCTGAGCAGAAAAGCCTTTCTCTGATATGGAGAAATGCTCAGTAGGTAGAATAGAAGAGCAGAACAGCCACATAGTCCAGAGCAACACCAAAGCTCTCTTCTGTCTATGAAGGTTGGAGAAAAAAACAAAAGAAGCTTCAAAAGAGAAGACTGAAGCTGCCAGAGTTTGGTCCATGAGATTTAGTGAAATAATCTATCTCCATAAATCAAAGTGCAAGAAGAAACAGCGTGCACAGCTCCAGAAGTGGCAGCCAGTTACCCTGACGATCCAGATAGCCCAGTCAGCTGCATTAAACAGCAGAATATTCAATATGGTCCAAATAATCCAGTCCTGGAAGAATGGCCTGCTGAGGACTTTCACCATAGAAAAGAGACTCCAAGGCTTGGCTTCTGTGATTCAGGGACTAGGCTGGCTCACCGTAGGGATGAACACAGCTAGGAATTTTAGGATGGTCTAGCCCTCATTGTTTTTTATGGTCTCCTGGTTGTGCCATGGCTTAATATAGTCTCATTTCTCTTTTGTTGCTTTTGTTGCTTATGCTTTGGGGATTATACATTGTAAAAGGAAATGATATGATTTCCCAAAGCAGAACTTGGCTCTTATGATTTCTTTTATAGTTTTAGATCTTGCATTTAAGTCTTTCTTGATTTTTTTTCTGTTTGAATACTATTTTGTACTCTATTTTTTAAATTTTATTTTGAAGAGTAAAAACAAAAACAAATAGCAGAAACAGAGACAGAAACAGGATAACATAGAACAATACATGTTACAGATTTTCAAAACAAGAATAACTAATTAACAATGGTTGTTCTATTATTTACTTTTCTTTTGCTCAGGTTAACAGATATAGTTAACAAGATTGGACAAATAGTTGAATATTACTTGCTTTCAAGAAACCTTAATTTTTTTTCTTTTCCTTTTTGGTTTTTTAAAAAAAATGTATTTTAACGAGAGTCTAATAATAATTGATAAGACATTAGAAGCGGTACTCATTTAGAAGGCCAAGATGAGCGGTATTGAACTATGAGTTTTGTATTACACATTGCTGTCCTCAATGTCATTGCTTAGATCACAGATATCAATATATAGTTAGTAAACGTGAAAATTCTACATATTAACTTCTATTTTCAAAAACCTGATGGAAATGATTAGTACAATCATCTCAGCCATCCTGAGTACATACTTGTATGTTTTCCCTTCTTTTTTTCCTGTCTTTTCTCACTTCTCTCCTTTTTGTTGTTTAATCCTTAAGTTCAGTTCCTCTCTGTTTTACTATATCTATTATACCTTTTAGGTTTTATTTCTTCTTTCAGGTTCTTACACTAGGGATACAATAGGATGAGACTACACAAACCATTTTGAATTGATTTTTTCTGGTGTAAAATCAATATCTAATTTCACTCTTCTTCATATGGATATCTGTCTTGTCAATACTGTGTACTAGAGAGAACTTCCTTTCTGCATTATGGATACTTGACAACCTATTTACAAATTGATGGATGATAGTACTGAGAATCAAAAAATGGGATCACACCAAATTGAAAACCTTTTAATATAATCCCTATCAGAGTCACAGTGGCACTCATAAAGAAATAGGGAAAAATATGTATTCGTATGGAACTGCACTATTAGCCAAATCAATCTTAAGAAGAAAGAACAAAGCCGAAAAATCACACTTCCTTATTTTAAAATTAATCATCAAGCTACAGTAATCAAAACACTATGGTATTGGCATAGACAAGTATATATATTCTTGCTCCAGGGGAAAATAATACCAAAAAAACTTCACAATTTTAAGTTTTATGTTTATTAGTTCATATTTGCAGTACTAATTTTTTCAGGACTTTATATATTCTTCTTTAAAATGAACAAGGTCTTGTTGTATAATTCAGGCTGGTCTTCAGCTTACTACATGGCCCACAAGAGTTTGGAGCTGTCAGAACACTCCTGCCTCATCCCCTCCAGTGTGGTCACAGGCATGTGCCACCACCCCTAGTTCTTTATACATCCTAGACATTAGTCTGTTCTTAGATGAAGGGCTCCAGTAGCTTTTGCTTTATTGATGCAAACATAACATGAGGAAAGTACAAATGGGATCATAGTGCTGCTATGAAAATAGTCATGGGCTCAAAAACACCCTGAAAGCATCTCAGAGACCAATAGAGGGCCAAAGAACACAGCTTGAGAATTTCTGTCCAAGAATATTTCAAGTACTTTGCAAGCCAAAATAATTTAAAAGCAAGTGTAATAGTCAAGAATTACTCAAATTGTTATCAACAACTATTTCTTAACAAGTGATTTATAATAGTCACGTATCCCGAAAGTTCAGTCAACGAGTGGACGCATAGCCAATGGTGGTCCTGTAAGACCATAATCGCAGCAAAAAATTCCTGTTGCCCAGTGATGTCATAGTCATCACATGGTTGTGGAATAATGCACTATTTGCCTGTTTGTGGCAATCCTGGTTATAAACAAATCTACTGCACATTGTCATATAAAATATGCCACATATAAGTAATTATGACCAATATATAATAGCGAATGATCATGCCAAATTAATTTGATAGTGGTTTAAATATTTCCTATACTTGACCATTAATCATTACTGTAAGGTGTACAATATCTATTTTAATATGATAGTGTTATAGTGAAACAGTAAACCATGTGACAGAAGCTACCTCCTACATCTCCTATTTACTGTCTCTCTAGTGCAGCCAGGGGTTGCATGGAATGAGGGCCGACACTATCTAGGTTTGTGAAAGTACACTCTGAGGTTCACAGAGTAACAAATTGCCCAACAAAGCAGTTCTTAGAACTTATCTCTGTGCTGTCATTAAGTGATGCATGTCTAGGCAGCCAATAAAAATATAAAGTTGCAGAAATGATATATTCTCAGAATGAAACCTGCTCTTCCTGCCTCATATTTTTGCCCATAATTCTTTGTCACACAAATTTCTCCTTGCCTCAGATCTTGCAACTGTAAAATGGAGATTATGGCTATATTTACGAATATTTATTTTTCACAACAGCAAGGTTTTTATCAAGGATAGCTGTGACTCAGAATGGTGAAGTTATTTATGGTACTTTTCTGTGATAAAAATTAACTGCACTTTTCCTTCTTGTAGTGTTATAACTGTGATTTGGTAGTTTTTCTCTGAAACACTTTTTACAATGAACTAAATATTTATTCCTATTTTTAAAAAAATTTCTTCATATTTTGTAGGGATTTAAAGTTTAACATATCAATACTTGATGGAAAATATTTGTTCCATGTTATGTCTAAGATGTTTGATATTCAGACAGATAGTGAGGTGAATGGCAGTTTGTAGATCTCTCCATGTGACTCTCCTTAGTCACACTCTACATCATTGATCACTTTCCCCTGTGGCCCCTGGGACACAACTGAGTTACAGGATATTATGGTACAGGTTCTCCTATGTCCTGAGTCAGGATCAATGATGTAGAGTGTGCCTAAGGAGAGTCACATGGAGAGAAAACATTCTTTCAGTCTTTCACAAAGAGCAAATTGGTCAAGAATGGCCATGACTCATCTACATGGCTAACACTGACAAAGGATCTACAAACTGCCATATAGGGTTTCAGGATAAATCCTGAGGGGATTTGACTGACCTTGGCAGATACAGAAATATCTTACATTTCTTGTTATATAGGTCTTGCTTTATCTTGATCTTAACCATCCAGCACAAAAGTATAAAAACGAAGTATAAAAAGTAAAGCCATACTAATATGTTAAGCTGTAAAAGGCTCAAGTCAATAACTTCTGACATTGCCAGTCCTATAGATAACCCACTACTATGATGGACTACTGGACTGTATTGGATTATTTTCCTGAATTCACACTCCTACAATATTAAAATGACAAGGGAATACCCATTTCTGTCAAAACTAAACAAACAAACAAAAAAAAGGTGATACAAATGAAGGACCATTTTGCAACAATTTGCAATGTATTAATTATCGAAACTGTTCTACTAATCAGTTTTGAAACTATCTCATTGCTATTTATTTTTCAGTAAAATTAATAAAAATTTATAAATAAATACTGGCAAGGCAAACCTTGCAACAAAATATGAAGAGCTTTGGAATTAATAACCACTATATATTTATCTATAGACAACAGCAGAGTTAGCTCTTGGAACTCTTAATTCAGAATGATGAAAGGTATGGGGAAAAAAAGCTTGTGAGTTTCATTATGCAGCTTAAGATTTTAATGAATAGCATGAAATAGTATGCCTGACATGCTTTGCATTTTCCTTTATTAGAAAATGTTTTCAAAAAAACTAAGAAATAGTATCATTAGCAAAATTATCTGATTTTGAAGAATATTAGTCTGGGTGTCAGCTGGCATGGAATGAGACACACTACTCAGTATGAATTCTTGGGGCTGAATGAAGACTTTGAATTGGAATGAAGGTTGAAGCTTTACAAAAACATTGCCTTCCTCCTGGTGTGCACTTTAAGAAATACCTCTGCCAGTGTTTACACGGTTTTAGTCGGACTGTAGGGTCTATGATCAGATCAGCCTATTTTCTTCCTGATGCCTGACTCCCCAATTCCACACGTGGAAGTGTTTCCCCAAGAGTAGTAAGAATTAAGCCTGTGTTTCCAGTGCCTCCAGTCACAAAGAGTCTACTAAAGAGAGTCAATTTAAAAGAGATATCAGATGTGATATTATTTTAAAAAATTGATGACAGGAAGAAACACTTAGGTGTTTTCACTTACAGAATGTCTGAAGATAAATCCTCCGTACTTCGTTCACCTTAAGGTCAACACAACATCTGTGGGAGTTTAAGCCAGCAAATGCCACATTAAAAATGAAAGTTAGAAATAGGCTGGGGGACCATGGAAAATGTAACTCCACTACCTTCTAAGGCTCTGTGATGTGCTGCTTAGTGGCTTTTGACGTTGAAATGGTGCTAAGCTGAGGAATGGGTGTGAGAGGTCATATGCTTGTGATTGAGAATGCTCATGTGTGAGCATGGATGATGATGTGTTACGTGGACAGTTTATGCATGCTGAATCAGTCCACAAATTAGAAAGGAAAATATGGTGAAGACTTGTGCATGCCTCAAGGATATCAATAGTCAGAAAACAATGGTTGAAACACATCTGTCTAAAGACAGCCTTTCAGCCAAAAGGTCTTAATATATGCTTACTGTGTGCTTATTCTATATTACATCCTGATCATGGATTGACACTGTACTTTCAGCAATGTTTTTGGCAGACTAATAAAGCTAAGAAAAAAGGACTAGAACACTTTTTGACTGCAGAAAGGAAGTTGTCACCAGTGGGCAGGGTGTTCTTGGCTACAAAAGGAAACACAGGAAGTCACCTTAGCAGGAAAAGCAGACCTCCAGAAACTGACAGAAATCCATGAGGGACAGTCTTCTGCAACTGGCTAGGATGCTACAATGGATAAAACTCTTACTTACTTTCTTCAGCCCTTTGTGCTCAGCTCAATTCTTGAATAAAGTGACAGCTGGAAGTCGTTCATCATTTTTATAACTTTCAGAAGATTTCTTGCAGTAAAGTATCTGGTTTTGTGCCTATGTTTGTTTTTGCACCTCCTTGGGCTACAAGAGCAGCTCCACCTTCTGCAAGCCAAGGCCAGACAGATCCTGGCAGGAAAGTCTGAAAAGGCTGACGGTGCCAGATTCCAGATATAAGAAGGCATCTCTTCTCATTTTTCTTTCCTGATGATCAGCAGAGTGATTTCTTTGCAATGTCACATTTGAAATTATTTCTAGCTTTTGGGAAGATAAGAAACTCACTGGCCCTAGAAGAATTGGAAGACAGGATGCAAAAGCTTAAGAAGTGTTGGGAGTCTTATTCCTCATCTATTTGTCTGGTTGTGGTAAGACTTAACCCCTCTCAATCACTTGTTTCTATTTCTAGAACTTCTCCACATTCCTGGAGGGCATAAGAAGAAAGCCAAAACTAAAATAAAATGTTGAGGTTAAGTGACAGAGATACAAAAGTAAAGAGAGTAAGAAAAGAAAGGTTTATTTAGATAAAGGTGAAATGTCATCATTCATTTAATAAATGTCAAAGTTAAGGTGACATTAATGTAGAAACTGTGAAAGATTTCATTAAGATTAAAAGGTAAGATCCAAATGGTTACTTCTTCAAATACACTGGCTTCTCTTTTGTTGAATTCATAAATTATTTAATAACTCTACCTTCAACACATTTTAGCAACTTTCAACACAAGGGCTGTAAGTTACAGAATTGTAAAAGAAAGAATTCTGGAAAGTCCAATGTTATGTAGTTCTCAACTTCTCTTTCCCACCCTTAGCAACAGATTTCATCCATCTGGGAGAAATTCCAAGAGCCCGGCCCCTTCTATTCCCATTATTTTCTGCAACTATCATTTGGACACCATCATCTTCTTAGACTACCAAAATTCTTCACTTAAATTATAAAGTTCGTAATAATGGCTCTCTATGTAAATGGAAATTCATTCATCACTTATGCATACCGATTGCACCCCAGGGGAATGCATTGCAACGAATGGGGAAAATAGAGATAAAAGATGAGCTACTTGCTTTGAACTACACACAGTTTTGGAGGAGAAATTGCTACATAAATGGCTGACTACCACAAAGTTATTAGTACTATTGAATTTTGACATCAAGAATGCTAAAAGGTCAGATGTGAAGAGTTTGGAAAACTTTCTGGAGAGAGTAGTAAGGTGATTTTTAAACTAAAATTAGATATTAGTCACGCAAATAAATTCCAGGTCCAGATAACATTATCTACAAAGGTATAGAGAAGGGACAAAAGGTCCATGTAAAGTAGAATAAGACATGTGTCAGATCACCTAATCAGACTGCTATATAAATAAAAACAGCTCATTAATAGCCCTCAAAAAGATTTGTCATGAGATTACATCCAAGATTTTGAAACAGAGCACAGAATCATGACAATTTTTAAATTTAGCAATATTTATTTCAAAAGTTCTCTGAAGCCCTTACCTATCAAGGAAGAGGCCCTGGACTTGGTCCCTGGCGCTGCAGAAAGCTCCAGGGAGAACTCGCTGATACCAGAAGACTGACCCAGAGGCTACAGAGGGAAATATGATTAGCAAGGAGGCTTGGTCTGTGGCATCCATGACAGAGAAGGCAACATGGAAGGAAAGACTTGGGAGGCTGAGATGTGACACAGAACTGTAGCGTCTGGTCACAAGTTGTATTGGGAATACATCACGTGTGGAGGAGGAATCAAATAAGATTGCAAGTTAATGATTTCATGACTTTGAAGAATCATTTGATCTGGCCAGAGAGATAAGCTCATCTGTAGGCATGTTGCTTCTTTGACCTTTGTGTAAGTCTTATTGCAGAGCAAGTATCAGGGAAAGAAGTATCTTCTGAGGAGTCACTAGCACACTATTTGTACGCATATTATTTAAGAACACAAGTGTTGTAGTCAGGATTTACAAGGGAAAAGATTTAGTGTCACATAATTTATAGATTATTTTATGCTATTCACCTGAAGAGTCAAATGCAAAAGAGTATGGGGAATCTGTCCACAAGCTAGAGAACTAAAACATCTAGGTGCAAACCTAAAGTCCATGGCAGTGTCCTCTATGAGTCCCACTGGAGGCTGAGAGCCCACAATAATGTGTCATGCAAGTCTGTGCCAATGATGTGCACTAGGAAGGCCCAAGGTCTGCGGTGGGAGCTGGAAAGTCTGCACCAGCAGGATGCAAGATCTGTGCCAGCAGGATGAGGGATGTGTGCTGGAGCCAGGAAGCGACACTCAGTGTAAGGACCAATGTCCCCCAAGGAGAACCGTAGCCATCCTCAGTGACAGCAAAGAGTGCAACTCCTCTGATGATGAGAATTGCATTCCCATCAGAAAAAGCAGTGCAGGGATGGCCAAATAGCTCAGCAGATTAAAGCACCTGCAAGCAGGCACAGGTGCTGGGGGTTGGATCCCCGGGCCTGCCATGCCAGCCCCACCCCCAGGGGGTATTGAGATGGAGATTGAGACTGGGCACGGTGGTATGCACCTGTAATCCCAGCTCTTGGGAGGCTGTAAACAGGTGGCTCACTATCAGTCCGATCTAGTAGTGAGTCCCTGAACACCCTGTAGACTCTCCCTTAAAATAAAAAAAGGGGCTGGGGAGATAGTTCAGCAGAATAATAAGTGCTTGCCTGGCAAGTGCAGGGTTCTGAGTTAAATCCCCAGTACTGGGGGGGAAAAAAGAAAAAAAGAAAAGCCAGCTCTATAAGCTTCTCCATGAGAACCCACAGAACACCTTCTTCCCCTACAGTTCTCCTTTTATGCTGTTGGTAACAATTCATACCCAGAACCACGCTGACTCAGCTGGGTCTGACAAATTGACCATTAGTTAATCCTCCACAAGGTGCATATATAAGATTATTTGAACTTCATACCTAAAATAATCAATCATCTAGAGGACAAATAAGCAGAATGATGTCACTGGAAGCCATGGGAGAAAGTCATGGTCAACAGTGTTAAATGGAGAAAAGGTGTCATGTGAGATAAAGCCTAAAACTATAATCCTAAATAACAGTTCTGTGATCTTTCCAAATAGATTGAGCATATTGTTAGGGGTAAAA
>NW_004524598.1:17079685-17094086 GCF_000260255.1 Octodon degus | reverse complement strand
GGCCCCCAATGTGTAATTGATTTTGTAAAAATACAACAGACAGGGACTGGGGAGATGGCTCAGCAGAATAAGCCCTTCCCAAGCAAGCACAGCAGGGAGTTCAATCCCTGGTTCCACCAGAAAAAAAAAGTACAACAGACACTGGCCCTGGAAACAATACATTTGTCATCATGCTCCACAGCTTGCACTTTGCACTTCCATTGTGCAGTCGACCTAGTAAATATCATTTGTGCCTCACTGTCCTATTCAAATATCTCTTCTGCTGTTCTATATGAGCTACATCTTGACATACTCAAGACTCTGCTCAAGAGTTACCTTCTACATAAAGCTGTCCCTGGTTGGGACAATTTGTGTACTCTGCTCAAATTATATTCAGGTATGCAGGGACCTGTCCTCTCACACTTGAGAGGGTCCATTCCAAGGGAATACTTGTACTATGTTTTTTTCTTTCATACGTACTGTTATGGTTTGTGTGTATTCGTCCCTCCAAAGCCTCATGTAATCATGGAGCAGGCTTCTGTAGTTTGTGATTAACTCATATGATCCACTGGGATTATAGGTGCGAGTACTACTTCCAGCCTGGGGCAGACAGCTTGAATGCAACTTAAGGAATGCAGACTTGCTCTCTGTAGCCACTGTGGCCGCTATTCCTTCCTTTTGCTCTTGCTGCTGCCATGAGCTGCTGCCCTCTGCCATGGGCCACTCTGCCTTGGAGCCAGCTTGAGTAAGGACTGAAACCTCCAGTAACTGTGCGCTAAATAAACCTTTCCTTCCTTCATTTCGGGTGTTGGGTATTTTGTCCTAGCAGTGAGAGAAGAGTAACTGAGACACGCACATATCCAGGATAATAATTTGTAACTTAGACATAGCATGAAATTAATAATAGTAACTACTAAAATAGAATTATGGCAATAATGTGAAGTAAGGTTACATAATTATGGTACCTCTCAAAACATGATCTACCATCCTCACCATTCTTGTACTGATGTGAGACAAAACAATATCTATGTAGTGAAATGAATGTCATTACTATGCTGACATAGCAGTGGGCTACTAAGTAAGTTACTTGAACACAAACTCTGAACTATCAGAATAGTCAGTCTGATAACCCAGGTGGTAAATAAGCAACTGCCGGGCGGGAGGTAGCACATATGACATAGAGACACTGGACAGAGGGACGATTTGTACCCTAGGTGAAATGGTACGAGATGGTACCAGGTTGTATCTCACTACTCAGAGCATTATATTATTTGCAATATATGAAGTGTTTCTATATTTCGGGAACTTTCCATTTGGTATTTTTAGGAGGGAATTTGAAGCCATAGAAAGTGTAGTTTGGGTAATGGAAAGCTACTGTGTTTCTTCATGTTTCCATTGTTGACTTCCTTAGGCCTTTTTCACTCATCTTGGAGTCTCCAAATTCTCAAAGGCAAGGGTGTCTGCAACCATTTTCTCTCTTTCCACAACCTAGCCAGCCACAAGAAATGTACTCAATCCATTATGTTAGCTAAATAATGGATCTTTCCAAGACTGGACGAGACCTTCCAGAAAATTTTGTTGGGGCTTACCATCTTGAGTACATAGAGTAATTTATATAATGGTTTATGAAGAAAATTGCAGATTCTGTTTTCTTTTCTTCCTCATGGCTGAAAAGGCAGGAAATTGAGTAGCAGTGGCCTCGGGTGGAAACTCCACCCTGCACTGGCACAGTGGTAATTTTGCTTATTCTGCTTTCTGGGACTAGCCCAAACCTGTCAAGTTCTCACTTTAAAAACTTGCAGATACATCCACCACATATTTATGTACTCATTTTCATATGCAAAGAAGTTTCTCCTGAGAGGAGACACCTCCTCCTCGGGAAGACTTACAACTGTGTTGTTTTTGTCACAACAGATTTACTCAGACACACCCTCATTCTCTGGTCTCACCCAACAAGAATGTTGCCATTTATAAACAGCTACCCCTCCGGAGTCAAAGCATATTCTGGTCTACATGCTAACTAGCACCCAGGCATCAAAGACATGACTGCAGCCTCACTAGCACAACCCAATCTAGTGACATAAACAACCCCAAATTTGCAAGCTCAAGAGGACACTGGAAGTGAAATAGGTACATAGGTGCACGTGCATTTTGGTAAGGATTTCCATTATGCTTCTCACTGAAAAATTAGATTCAGTCATTAGATTTTTGACCCAGCACACTCACAAAATCCAACTACACACGAAAGAAATAGGTCAGTACGTAACCCAGACAGACCAGAACTTTCTAAAGTAAAAGGAAAATTGGTCAACTAGTATATTTAATGGGAGAATGACTTAGGCAACAAAGACAGTGTGTGATCAGGAAAAAAAGCCAAAGAACTACACCCTGAGGACAAGCTTCTGTTATGACCCAAGAATGCTACTATGTATTTTTTTTATGCAGGTGAGAAAAATACAAGCTTTGGCCTGGTTAATTTCTATTCTTGATTCAAAGGAGCAGAAATATTAAAGAAGCTTTGCAGCCAAATTGTAATCATAAGTAATTTGCTTCTCAAGTAGCTTGACTCCAGTGGGCATTTATCAACTTATAGGGCTTCCCAAATACTTTATAATGAGCCATAAAGGAGGAGAAAGGCAGTCTCAGTTGGCAGTCAGAAATCTTTCTTTTCCTGACCTAGTAAGTCAAGGTAACTGGACAACACTGAGAGTATCAGCTCCCTGGCACACGAGGTGGTAACAGCATCCCAACTTTGAAATGCTGTGCAAGGGTGGGACAAGGGGCAGCAGGTACCTCACAAGTAGGGGTCTGGGCCAATGAGAGGCTCAAAGCTCAATTTCTGGCGAGTTCAAACTTGCCTCCATTTCTTTCCACTATGTATATTTTTTACCCTTTACTCCTTCATCTCTCCTGTTCCTTTCCTTATAAACCTGAATCTTTTTCCATTCTGACATGCATTGATCCTGTGAAAGACACCTAGACACCCACTGCTAGCACTCTGGAAGAGGCAAGGGCATGGTGCCTCGCCCATACAGTGAAGATGCGACTGGGATAGAAGCTACCTAAAGTCAGACACTCAATATAGAGGCATAAAGTGCTACCACTGTTCTCAGTAGTCAAAGCACATTACTCTTAATATGTCCAAGGGAACTATTTGTGAACTGAGCTGAAGTACTAGATCCCATCCACACTCCCCAGCATCCTAAAGCTTAAAAAGCAGAAGGTTATCTAACATAAGATTCTGGGGCTGGCCAAGTAGCTCAGCAGATTAAAGCGCCTGCAAGCAGGCACAGGGACCAGGGGTTCAATCCTGGGGCCTGCTGTGCTGGCCCCGCCTCCAGGGCGCCCTGGGATGGCAATTGAGACTGGGCGTGGTGCCGCATGCACATAATCTCAGCTCTTGGGAGGCCGTAAACAGGAGGATCGCTATGAGTCCAATCTAGTAGTGAGATCCTGAACACCCTGTAGACCCCTAAAATACTAAAATAAAATTAAAAAATAAAGATTCTCACTGCTCCAGACAAGCCTTTAAATCTGTGACTACATTTCATTAAAATTAAGGAGATGGAAATAAAATCAGGAAATGGTTTGTATATCCTATCCTTATTTAGAATCAAATTCCATAGGATTTTGAAATTCATATTGTCCCTGTCATATTTCTAGATTTTTCCATAGCAGCTCAAAATCTCAGACCATTAAAAAAGAGAGAGAGAGAGAGAGAGAGAGAGAGAGAGAGAGAGAGAGAGAGAGAAAACTACAAAACCTGTAGAGAATGCTGAGGAATCTGAGCCTTTTATCCGAGAAGGGCTGTTTTGCAGCTCGGCAGATTCACTGAGAAAGGGGAGGTCCAAACTGTGGCAGGACACAGCAAGGTTCTGCAGGTCCTGTCTATAGCGAGGTGGCTGTTTCTGATTTTGCTCTTCCAAAATCCATGAATGTAACCAGCACCAACCAGTTAACGACAGCTCAGTAAGCACTGCTAGAACTAACGAAACACTCTTAACCGTTATCCAATTTGCTTCTTCCGTGACGTATTTTACCATTTCAGACTAAAGTACTAGAAAACTTACCCATGCTGTTATTTTAAGTAGAGGCTAATATTACCAACAGAAATCTTAGAGAAAAATCAACATGTTGCATTCCCAAATCATTAGGACAAGCAGCATTCTACAGTGTTGATGTACTCAGAAGCACAAGCTACTTTTACCTGGTGGAATCTTTGCAAATATGCACTATTCCTATAATTGTAATCTGCATAGCCCTATAATTTTAATCCACACAAAAGGAATTTACTAAGGAAACCTCTGTAATGTTTTACAGTCCTACCATGTAAAACTGAATCTCATTCAATTTATAAATGCAATGAAAAAATATTTTGTTTATTTTAATATCACAATTTGATTTTTATGCAATTTTTGACTATTCCATATTATTGCAGATAAACAATAATAGGAGATAATGATTCTCCTATTGTCTGTTAACCCAAGAACATCCACAAAACCTGCCCTCAGAAGCTGGCATTTTCCAGGGAAAGGGAGGCCGGTGAAAAGATGTGTAACTCCACAAATCCCAGAGGCAGATGAACCTTGTAAACTTAGAACCTTGATTGCCACGTCATACTTTGTAATATTTAGGAGTCCCTAAATACCAAAAGCCAAATTAACAAAGCAAGAAGTAATTATAACGGAAGTAATGGAAAAAAAGCCAAATTTATCTCCTTCAGTCACCAATGTTAGCAAAGAATTTAAAAAGTAATGAAATCCCCTATGAATTAAAATACCACCTAGATTATTGAACTGTTCATGATATACATGAGCAACACAACTGGAAATTAGAAAAAAAAACAGGTAAACTGATTATTCTTTCTGCTATCCAAACCATTTATTCTGTCAAAGAGTATGGAATAGTAATTTCTATTTTTAAAAATGTAAAAAAATTCCTATTTTGACTATGTGGAAAATTCTACTTTTTCTCTCCTAAGTAAATATTTTGTTCTTTTTAAAGATTAAAAAGTTGATTTTTTATTGCTACAAATTTATTACTGTACATAATCCAGTAGCTAGAATAAAGTGAATGCAAAATTGTTCAAGTTAAGGAAAGCATGTGTGGGTGTGCAGCAGGAAAAAAGACCAAAACTGCAAGGCTAAATCTGAACAGACATATTTTCAGAAAAAGGGTTTTATGTGAAACTCACAACAAACTTTAAGACATACACTACTATTCTTCAAGCAAAAATAGAAGGACTCAGCTTTCACAGATATGAACTACTGTAGCCAAGGTCCTCCAGGAAGTGATAGTGGGCCTTCAATGTCTGTGTGCGGTGAATTCCAGGGGCAGCCCCACCCTTCCAGGTCTGTATTTAGGTTTTCAGATCGCACTATATTTCTGAGCTCTTAGACACACCGGTGGCTGTGCTACCAGGAAGGCCCTGCTCCAGAAGAGCTGAATGAGTTTCCAGGCAGGCTCTGAGGGTCAGATTTGCAAATGCTAGTCAGAGGCAAAGCTGTGAAATTGGCAGGCATGCTCTTGCCTGCCTCTACCCCACGGTGCCCTGCGGCACTCTGGTGCTTTGCAGATGCCTGGCACCTCCAGCTGCCCCAGTCCCTCCAGGCCACACCTGCTCCTACTGCCCCACAGATTTCCTGGGGCCATGACTACCTGGGTGCCACCTCACCACAATCGCCACTAGACTGTGAACTGAAGAAGCGATGTCTTGTTTCTCTTTGCTGTAGTACTTACCTCAAAGCATGTGCTCAGTGAATATAGAATAAATGTATGGCTGTGTGACTGGGCCTCGCTCTTGTAGTCAGCATACTGAAGCCTTAAACTTCTGCTCCACAGTTCTCTACTCCTTGCTCCTCAAGGTGACAAGCAACTCCAGATAACATGTTTTGTCAATTTAAGAAATGATGATTGGACCACCTCAAACACCACAGGTGAGCACTGTTTCATTGTGTAAGTATTTTGAAGACTAAATATAGAACGGTTGAAGTATATCTCCTGGTTGCATAAAATTTAGTAATTTAGAGAAGTCTTATCTCAGTAACAGTGGATATGGAACAAAACAAAAAATGCCTAAGGGAATAGGCCAGATGCCAGTGGTCTGGTTAGCAAGAGTAGAAAATAGGAAGCAGAAAGGCAAGTGAGTGCTACTCTTATACACATGACATGTGCCATCTCATTTAGTGCTCACAACAAACTATAAAGCAAATACTGTTCCTCTGATTAATAAAAGACAAGAGGTTCAGAAAAGTTATACATATATACGTGCAGACATGTGGTGAATGATATAGAAAGAATTGCCTGTTGGTCTGGTGATAAGGATTGCTCACTCCTCTAAGTGATTGTCTAGGCAGCAAAGGGAGGAGTAAAGACTTAACCTATCACAAGAAAGACTGACCACAAGAATTAGAACTGTCAACTCTTTTATCTTAATGTGGCTGGAAAGAGAGAGAGAGAGATCTTGGGTCAGAGAAGAATCAAAATGCATCCGGGGCAAAATTTTCAGAGTCTTGGCTGAAATCCTCCCTGATATCCTACCAAAAACATCCTTTCCCTACTACCATAGAATCTCTGTGGGTTTTTTTTAAATTTATTTTTTGATTTTTACTTTAAAGAAGAAAAAAAAAAAACCAAAAACAAATAGTGATAGCAAAGACTAAAATAAAATGGAATAAAACAATGAAAGTGGTACAGAATTTCAAAACAGGAATAGAAAATTAGCAGTGGTCATTATATTACATATTGTTATCATAAAATTTGTTGCTCAGATTACCCCTGGCACTCCACAAAGCTGTTTTTCAATCCACACCAGCTACCCAAAGTCCTGGATGGTTTTTGTAGCAAAAGCCTCACTACAGACCACATTTTATTTTTTAAAAAAGCATCATTTACACCCCTAAGATACTTTATTTATGTCTAGCACTCACAACACAAACATAAAAATTCAAAACAATATTCTGGGTGATTAAATAGAGTGAAATAATACAGTGCTTAAGCATGGGAGACTGGTCTAATCGTTGTCTCTAGCACTAACCGGGTAATCCTGGTGCACCTCGCATTTAAACTGGATGTCACTTTTCTCAAATATGTTTCCGATAGGGCATGTGACGTTTAAGATGGCTGCGAGAATTATACAAGATAGTGAATAAAAAGCATATAATAGTGTTTCAAAACTGTGTTGCTGTTATTATTATTGTGGGGACTCTTGAACAGTAAAAAGAAAATAGTGCTTTTTAAAAAGAAATTAATTAATATTGGTGATCATGGATGGGGAGATGGCTCAGTGGAATAAGCGTTTCCCTGGCAAGTGCAAGGGCCTGAGTTCAATCCCTGGTTCCATCAAAAAAAAATTTTAAAAACATTTAAAAATAATAATAATAATAATAATAATAACAATAATATTGGCTATCATTCCCAGACTGACAAGAAATAATTCATACTCATATGCCATCAGTTGTTAACCAAAATAAAGTTAAATTTTCTGGGAAATTCAGTCTTCCATGATTATCCTGTAGGCCTTGTAGGCAAAAGCAATAGGGATTTGTACTGTTAGGGATATTCAAAGTTGTTTAATCCCCTTCTAAGATAACTGATTATCAATTGAGTAATATGTTTCCAGTGTTTTGTAAGGGCCTTGCCTTTTTTTTTTTTTTTGTAAGAAATAGATTGTTTCTCTTATGACTGCAAATGCTACATGTTCAAACTTCAAAATGAAAAACTTTGAAAAGTATAATGAAAAATGCAAATCACTCTAAATCTCAAGACATTGACATTGGATTTGTATCCTTCCAAGCTCTCTGGTTTGTTTGTTTGTTTGTTTGTTTGTTTGTTTGGTACAGGGTCTCACTACACAGCTCAGACTCATAGTGACCCTCCTGTCTCAGTCTCCCCAGTGCTGAGATTACAGATGTGTGCCACCATGACTGGTTTTGGGACTGGCATAGTTCATTAAGGTTCTGAGATTGCACAACATGCAGGACCAGGGATCAAAATGGGGTCCTTGCGCTTGCCAGGCAGGTGCTAAGACCGATGAACTATTTCCCCAACCCTGTCTTTTTTTTTTAATCTTAAATTGTATATATATATTTATATATACATATATAAATATGCAAAACCACAACCTTTATAATAACATGCCTTCACATAAATATTTTATAACTATTAAACATTCTTCTGGAATATGGTTTCTAACGGTTGCTTCATTTGCACCTTATGAATTTATTATATTTTGTTGAACTGATTTTAACTCAAATTTTAATTTTATCTATATCAATTAAGTATCAGCAGTTAAAATTGTACAAGTAATTTTTGCATATTTCTGATTATTTTTTAAAATAGTTTTATCTTTCACAGAAATGTTGGGTTTGCTGGAGAAAGCAGAACATACATGTTCACAGCTCTAGATATATATTTCAGTATTATCACTCCATGTACCAATTTTGTTCATGACAATATTCATTCTATTCAAATTCATATACTCCAGATATTTTTTAAAAGCCTATAAGTTCAACAGGTTATGGATGCTGACAAATTATTGCTTTGATTTATTTGTCGTTTGACTTTAAAGTTTGATTGTCCATATATTTATTGAAAATTATCTGCTTATAATCTTTTCTCTTAGTTCAATTGGTTTTTCTCTATAATTTCACTTATTCCCAGCTCCTCAGAGAACCCAAGAAGCTGGTTCTTAATGAGAACCTAAGAGAGTAAGGGTATAAACCTAATGTTGTAGCATATATTGTAAACATTTTTCCATTAGATCAATTTTAAATTTTTTTCTTAATGTGTTTTCATTTTTATCATTTGTATTAAGACATTTGTTATTTGGGGAAATAACAAAACCAATGCAAATAGGAAACCCACGGCACAAATAAAACAAATGCACTTTGTGTATGATATGACAAAAATGCAAATTGTTTAAACTTCTGTATTATAGTAAAAATCTCAAAGTGAGTTACAAAAGTGTTTTAAAAACAGAACCATATTCAACTGAATAAGTAATATCCACAAAGACTGCAATCTCAAAAAAAGTTTAAAGCTTCATCAATTAAGGACAAATAATAAACGCAAAGCATTTCAAATATTTATAAAATTATAACTGAAGGCAAAAACTAAGAAGACAACCACACTTACGTCAGAGGAAAGAATCTATAAGAAATATAGAATAGTCACAAAACTGTAAGCTGAGGAGCCACGATCAAATTATATAAATAAAACTAGAACTCCAAAGAGAAATCACCAGAAACATAATGTTATTGGAATAACAATTTACCCTTCAGTTTTTATGAATCTAAATGAGTACCCAAGATACAAGTCTGATAAGCTCAGTAATAAGTATAAGTAGATATTAAACTCTCTAGCCAAAAAAACCCACATCTTTATTTTACAAGGGCCAATCTAAACTGTTTGGGCCTGTGAGATAGCTCAGCAGTATAAGTGTCTGCCTGGCAAACACAAGGTCCTGAGTTCAACCCCCAGTACCAAAAAATAAAAGTAAATAATAAATAAAATGTTGAAAAGGTAACATCCCACACAGAAATAAGCCATGACTTGAGTAAGCCACCGTGGCATATAGCATCTGATCATAAAGCAACAACACTAGATATTTTTAATGTAGTATATAAGCAAATAGAGTAAGTTTGAATTTTTGATTAAATGTTTGTCACTACCTCATATTGAATCTTTATAAACATGTCAAATGTTTAGTTACAATCATGGTCCAAATTACTGCCTGATTGAAATCTAAGACTTCAAATACTTTAATTATCAACATGTTATATTAGGCAGAAAGATAAATTTTTGATCCCAAAATTGAGCCTTAAGTGGAGATTTGCATGAACATGGGAAGGAGGCCTTTCATGGGTACGAGCTCAGTCAATGTCTGCATTGTGAAAAGGCAAAGAAAGACTCCAACACAGTGCTGAAGGTGCCAGGCTGACGCGAGGCTGGCCTCCCTTCCACTGTGTGTGCTTTCTACCTCCCCTGCTCCTCCACATCCCACCGCAGGAGCAGCAGGCACTAGCTGGTTCAGTGGGAGAGGATAGGAGGAAACACTACAAAGATCGAAGAAGGTGAAGCTGTCTCACACTTTGTTCTTTCTACCCTACTTCTGGGAGAATGACAGCATAAGATATGGTGGGATGTGACAAGGGGCAGGCATCTTGTTCAGATTTGGTCACTATTTCCTTTATCATGTACTCTCATCTCTTGCAAGGGTGTTGTTACTAGAAAGATATGTATTGGGCTTTGAGAGGATCATTTATAGGAAGTGTTGCTCACTTCAGGCAGAGAGGCCCAGCAGGACTGAGACTGGGGAGAGAATTCAAGAGGAAGCTGGTTATCTGTGGACCTTTGGTCACAGGTGTCGGAGAAAGGGGTCATCATGCTCCCATCTCACCAGCTGTTCACGGGAGAAAAGTCTAGAGGAGATTCAGAGAAGCAGCAGGATCAAAGAAGGAAGAAAGCTCATGGCTGAAATAAACTTGAGCTGACTTTTGGGGGCACTTTGGTAGTGCACAAAGTGGAAGGATGACAGACACCCTGGTCATCAGTGCTACATTGTAAGGAAAGAATGTGCTCAGAGGGAGGGACTGGGGATGATGAACTCTTAGAACTGTGTTTCGTGAGGAACAGTTTATGTTGAGCTTGCAGGAAAAACTGGATCAAAGGATTTCATATCTATAAACATATGAGAGGCTTCCATGACTATTTCAAATGGGTAAACAAAGCAGAAAGCTGCAAATTAAAAAATGACCAAATCTGCATTCCAATAAGCAATGTGGTAACAATTCTAAAATGGCAAAATTGCCTAGAACTAATAAGGACCTGTCACTGGATGTACTTAACCAGAGATCAGAAACGATCCTAGTACTATTTATTAAGTGAAATTGTATCTTTTTTTTTATTCATTTCATTGCTTAACAGTGCAGCAAGGCCTATCCTAGGTACTGGGATACTAAGAAAAATGAAACATGGTCTGGCAAACAAGAAGACCTCACCTTCTGGAAGAGTTGGAGATACTATTAGAACATTGATAGGAAGAAAGCTGAAGACTGAAAAAGAGGCTATCCAATTTCTTAGAGCTTAACTTCAGAAGTTACTCCAAAAGCGGGGACAGAGAAAAGTTGTACTAGACTTCAGAGCCAAAACCAGTCCATCTCACCCACCCCACACTAAGGAGAGCTCCCCAGATCCAGAAAGGTATTTCTGAAAGTGGTGGGTTTGTAGGTGTAAAATCTTTTTTAAGGTATCCTCTGGAGCCCCACAAATATAAACTATAAATATTTGTAGGGACTTGTTGGTCTCTTGATGTGCCCCAGGGAGAAACGGTGGCAGGAATACAGAAAAGATAGACAAGAGACTAGAGCTGTGTAAGGTGGAGACCTCTCACCTGATGGGCAAGAGGACCTGACCACAGCGGTGAGGACATTTATTTATATACTTGCTAAGTTAATATCAAGCGACACAAAGTTGCCTAGCCACTAATGGCTGCAGTTGCCCAGGCAGGATGGTTTCTCAAGACTGAGGTAGCGTGACTGCTTTACGCATTCTAGCCTCATCATGGCTCCACACATATGAACAACAAATAGTTAAGTTAACCATTCAAATGCATTTGGTCTGATGAAAAGTTGAAAGAGACATACACTGCTGTAAATGTGATCACCGCTATCTGCTCACCGAGTTAACACTCACTATTCCAGCAATGCAACTGCATGGATACAGAGAATAAAACTGAGAGCAGCATAGGAAGTGCTCTGACTACAACAGCGTAGAGCTGCCTAACAATGCCTGGGAAGCGAAAAGGGAAAGGGTGAGAAAAGCGATAAGGCCAGTTGTAACTGCAATATCCCACCACTGTATTCCCCTCACACAGTGTGATCCTAGTTTAAGATGGTAAGATCAAAAATGGGAGTAGAGTTAAGGCCCACTGAGCTCCTTTGCTATTCTGGCCCTTGCAGTTCTTCCTCTTTGCTGTCTATTGCTGCTCCTTCTAGCCCCATTTTCTCTCTCTCTCTCTCCCTCAACACGTGGATACACAGATAACAGATTGGATAGATAGGTGTACATATATGTAGACAGTCAGTGGCTAGGGAAGATGTATGGGCTCTTCTCTTTATACCACTCTTTTGTCACTGTTAACATGCAATTTTTTTGAGAAATGACGTCACACCATTGACATTGCTGCTATCTCGGTCTAGAAGTGCTAACAGGTAGCACAAAATTTTGAAGACTGACTTGAGGGATGCGGAAAGTTTATGTGAACTTAAAAGTGTGGCATTGACTACACAGAGCATACCCAGTGACCCTGTTGGCTCTTTCCACAGCTCTCCCATTTCCAGTTCACTTCTATCCTAGACAAAAGAATCATATTGCTAGAATCACAGTCATTTTCCATGGAAACAGCCTAGGATTGGAGAAATGACAAGCACAACCTCTTCATGTTCCAATTTCCTTTGCCACAACACATTATCATGTCAACTGTGTACTAGCCCTGTCTCCTTGGCAAATTATAGTATGTTCTCAAAAAAGAAAGAGCCTAATTACTTCTCTTTCTCTCCTTGTTCAAAAAAGGTCTTATCTTCTCTTCTGTTTAACTTCATTAAATTCTGCCAAAAAATAGAGGATGTCTTCTGTATACCATATGTTATCCAGGGATCAGAAACTTGAGAGGTTACACAGAAACAATTATGGAGATTCTGGATTGATGTTACTCTTCTCTCATTGCTGGGACAAATACCCAACAGCCAAATGAAGGAAGGAAAGTTTTATTTGGCTCAGTTAGTTTCAGTCTATACTCAGCTGACTCCAACACAGAGTGGCACATGGCGGCACAGAGCAGCCATTCATGGCGGAGGCAAAAGGCAAAGAGAGCGAAAGGAGTGGCGGCAGCTCAGGCAGCTAGCTGGCCTCTCTCCCCTCCTTGCATTGTAATGCAGAGTATCTGCCCCAAGGCACTCACACCTACAATCCCAGCATTGAATCAAGAATCAACCACAAAGTCCAGAAGCTGCCCCATGACTGCGTGAGGCTTTAGGGGGACACCTAGACACAAATCACAACATGGAGTCCTAATAACGCCGAGATTTCAGCCAGGCCAGTGAGCGCTGGAAGGTTTCTTGTACATGGGGTTCAAATGCTTTTCACTCAAGATTGAGCACGGGTGCAGTGACAGCTTCCTGGCCGGATAAGGACACACACTCAGAGTGCTGCTTTGGTTTCATCGCAATTTTAGATTTGAGTAGAACAGCAGTTCTACTACCTTTGGCATCCAGATTAACCCAGGTTTCTGAGGCTATGACTAAGTTTATCTGATATCAAGTCTTTGGCAATGCAGACAGTAAACTTCAGGTGCATCTTTTCTTGTAAGTACAAGGTGAGGCTGGAGCAGCAAGCTTGCTTTCTTTCCAAATGACTTTAAAATGATTAGCGTTTTGAAAAATTTGATCCCAATTACCGTATTGCGAGCTCAGGAGAAATTCTTGCCATAAAGGCACGATTTTTTACAACTTGAGACTATACTTCAGCGTCTTCTGATTCAAGCTTCGTTTCACTGCACATTGACGATTTTCTAATAGTTTAAACAGTGAAGATCGGATTAGAAGAGACAAGCAAGACACATTATTTGTGCTAGTCCAAAGGGTGCAAAGATACAAAGAATGTGCATATTCTAGCTAAAGCTTCAGAGAAGCGGAGAGATGATAAGCACACAAGCAGGTGGACTTGGTCCCCAAGGAAGATGACAAGTTTCTTTTACATCACCCCAGCTTCGCAGCCTCTCATTCTTGCAAAGCACTTTCTGGGAAGACAATGACCCTGTCCCCAGAGCAATATATCTGCATTTACTGACAGGAAAACTGCCTTATTATTTGGAATGTTTTAATTCTTAAATGTCTAACAGGCTGTGCTATATGTCAGACACTACACTAAGTTACTTACACAAGTTATCTCACATGAGATAACTTCATTGTGTCTGTTTCACACGTGAAAAGACTGAGCTAGAAAGTTGTTCGAGGTGACCCCACTGAGAAAGACAGGACAAGGAATTGCTCCAGCCTTACTGAATGCAGATGTACCTTCTTCATTGCTGAGGCAGGAGGAGCGTTGTGAGTTTGAGACCAGCTTGGGCTACATAGTGAGCTCAAGGCCAGCCTGAACTTCATGGCAAGAGCATCTCAAAAAGAAAAAAAAAAAGATATTTATAGGAACCATATACAGTGTAGACATACTAGACAAAGGATGATTTACAAGATTTTGCCACATTATTTAGAGCAGCACATAATTTAAAACTTACGAAGAGTTTATTTCTGAATTTTTCATTTAATAATCTCAAACCATAATTGACTATGGGTAGCTGAAACCACAGAAACCAAAACTGCAGATGGGGCAACTAAGGAATTATCAGACAACATTCTTTTTTTCT
>NW_004524598.1:17078200-17079475 GCF_000260255.1 Octodon degus | reverse complement strand
AAAAAAAAAAAAAAACAGAAACAGGGTAGCACAACAATACATATGTTACAGATTTTCAAAACAGAAATAACTAATTAAAAATAGTTGTTATAATATCTATTTTTATTGTCAAATGTGTTGTTCACATTCACAGATACAGTTATGCAAGATTGGACCAATAATTGAGTATTAACACTTGCTTTCAAGAAATCTTAATTCTTTTCCTTGTCATCTTTTTAAATTTATTTTAAAGGGAGTATAATAATTGATAAGACATTAGAAACAGTGCACATTTAGGAGACCAAGATGAGACAATATTCTTAAAATGAAAAAATTACAGAAATACCATAAAGAATAAAGCCAGATGAGAAATGGCTACGGCTATAAAGGGAACCCTGAGAGATCTTTGTGGTGACGGCAGTGTTTCATGTACTGAGTGTATGAACTTCACTCTCGTGGCTGTGATGTTGTAATCTCCATTCTGCAAGATGCTGCCACTAATGGATTTTGGAAACTGGACCCCAGGATACCTGTGTACTGTTTCTTAGAATTCTTCATGAACCTATGATTTTTTTCAAAGCAAAATTTTGATTTAAAAAATCTATCAGCAACCAAAATAAATGAACACAAGTTACTGATCATACGCAGTTTTAATTCTGCCTAAATGCTTTTTGACATCCTCTATCAAATGTTTGGGAACTGAGAAGTTTGATTATAAAGATTAAATAATGCACATTAAATTAGAAGAACTGAAACAAGGACAGTGAATAGGTTGAATTAAAATGTACTTATGATAGGGGAAGAGTGTTTTGATAGAAAAGATGGGCCCTGAACTGGTGAAGGCTGTGACTATGTAGTACATCATTGTCATCTAGTAGCTATGAGAGTTGAGGATTCCAAAAACCAGAACTTCCCACGATAACACCCGTAACAATTTTACTCAAATCCCAGAGTTTCAGAGCTACTGAATCCTCCGCTGTCTCTGGCCGTGCCATGTGCAGTGCAGGGACTGCAGGGCTTCCTGCGAAGGTGGCGCTCACAATTACCACTTGCTGGCCTACCAACACATTATGCAGTACCGCGCTCAGGAAAATTTTCTCTTTGTTTGAGTTACACAGATTAAAAGCATTACAGCTTAATCCCTTTGATGCATCCAGGCCATTTTGAAATTGAATGTTTTTCTATTAAATCTCCGACTGGGAAGCAATTCACTGACATTGTGGCAACAGAATCAGGGAATTCTGAATAATTGCAGAAGTCTGCCCTTTTGCTTCTATGTGTCTCACTAAAATATCT
>NW_004524598.1:17074044-17077962 GCF_000260255.1 Octodon degus | reverse complement strand
AAAAAAAAAAAAACCCTACCTAATTCATGTTAGAGAAGAGACACACACTTGGCATGTTAAATTTTTGAAATGAAGAACATGAAACTAAAAATTAAATTAGACATTCAATTGAGAAGCTGAAGTACTGCCATCAAATCTGTACTTTCTAATTTACAGGGAGCAAAGCATAATAAACTGTCACGTGGGAAAGCCAACCACCCATTACCTCTGCTTTCAGGAGCTGGGTCAGGCTGCAGAGTCTCCATGTGGAAACCACCAACATGAGTGAGGGCTTCCACTTCCCTCTTCTTTGGTGGAGTGCTAGGGAAGAGCTGTCTCCAAAGGACATGTCTGATGCAGACAAATTAGTGTCATTCATCATTTCATGTGGTACAGAAACCAGAAGGGGTCAGAGCAAAGGAAACTCAAGCATCTTAAAAGCAGTCCAGTGTAATGGGTTAAAATCAATGTGGCTCTTGTTATTTTTTTACTGGGCAAAGCTGGCAGGGACCACTAGCTCACTGAGCATCGCCTCCTGGCTCAAGCGCAGATCCTTCAGCTTGCTAGTGTTGTACACAGCTGATGTGTTCCCAACCTACCCATATCTTGTGCTTAACAGGCCCCATCTGAGCAAGTTCTGCTTATCGCTAGAAACTGTGAAAACCTCCTGCTCGTAAACAGCTTGCAGCTGATCAATAAGGCTTGCTATAAAGGACTGAGCTCAACTCTGCTCGGTGCAGCTGGTTAGCGCCTCCCTGCATGGAGTGCAGCTGGCTAGCTGTCAGAGCAGCTAATAAAGGCTCTCTGAATTCTAATCTGTTCTGGTCTTGGTCTCGATTCACTTCAAACCTGGTACATCTATCACCTGTTGAGAAATAAGTCTAACAATCAAAGAAAAAGTTGCAACCTCAGAAGAATTAGCATCCCTGGATAAAATGCATGTTTCCATGCTTAAAAACCAGAATGTGTTCCAATGTAAAATTCACACCTTACTCTATTGCCTCTCATTGCGGGAGTCTTAGGACTTGGCAAATTCACTTCATACGTCAGCCAAGATCAGTTCTATGTATGGTTCATTTTCATCACCTAAACTCCCTTTCTGGGGATCACATATATTTTATGTCTGGAGGCCTATTTATTTATTTATTTAGTCGATGGTACATTTTAGGTGCACATAGTGATCACATGCTTCATAAGGAATCTGCCTCTATGTGATAGATCTTGACTCTTTCTTTGCACCTTACCTGCCCCTCCCTTCCCTTCAAGCCCTCTTCCCCTCCCTAGTTACAAAAGCCTTGCTTCCATTTTCTGCTTCTTTTCCTGTCACTTTGTTTTTTTCTTATACTCTACTTTTAAAGAGGAACATGAGCCCTAGAGCGTACAGTTGATTAAGGGCAAAGCACTTTGCTAAAATAAAATGAAATTATGTATTGCATATGTGGTGCCCTTAGAAGTGAGTGTGGCTCAGAGAGAATTAGTTGCATTATGTGCAGTGAGGTATACCTCTGAACTGTGAAAGATAAAATTTCTTTAGAAGATGTCACTTGTCAGAAGCATCACCTGCACCTTCCCAATCTGAGCATTAAGTATTGTAAACCTCATTTCTTTTATTTAGCAAAGTTCATATTTAAAATGTCATATTCGTAATGTTCCATTGTTATTTTCTGCCCCTTTTTCTTCTGTACTTGCTGCTGTTTATCTTTTGTGATTTGAATTCAATCATTATTACAGGGATTACTAAGCATGGCATTTTGCATAAGCATTATGCTAAGGGTAGCAGAGATTCATTGTTGTGAGTGCTGGTTACAGTCTGCTGAAGTAGTCTGCACCCTTTTCAGAGATAGCCAGATATAGGAGAGAGGGTGGCTGCGGGCCTTGCTGCCTGAGCAGTACTTCTCACACTGGAAGTGTCAGCTGGGAGCTGTTAGAAGTGCAAACACTGCTGCTCCTTCCACTCCTGTTGAATCAGAAGCTTCATTTTCATAAACTCCTACATGCCAAGTACAGTAAGAGGACTGGGCAGAGGGGTGGGCACTGAATGCGGGCTGAATGTACAAGTAACTGGCCCCTGAGGTCCACACAGCGGCACTAGAGAACCTATTCCACATTCTGCCTAATGTATCCCTAGATTTTAGTCCTTGCCTAGGTCTGAGGCAAGTTGAACAAGGTAGATGGTAAAGTATCCATCTAAAATCTAAAAATTTATAGGCTTTATGAAATCTCTCAAATGATGCCACATTCATATTTGTACTATGTGTATCTTATTTCTTTTTCTTTTCTTTCTTCCTTTCTTTTTTTTTTTTTTCTCAGAACCAGTTGAACTCAGGCCCTTGCACTTGCCAGGCAAGCGCTTACTCTACTGAGCCATCTCCCCGGCCCCTGTGTATCTTTTGCTTATTGAGACACACATTTAAATTACATTGATTTCTAGTTCCCATATAATTCAAATATAGTAGCAATAAATGATTATCCATCAACCTAACTTCTAGTACTTTAAAGAAGTGTTTTCTCTAATCTGGGCCTGCGAGGTAGCTTAACGGAGTTAGTGTTTCTGCTTTGATGTTTAGATCTTCAATCCATTTTGACTTCAGTTCAGTGATGGTGATAGACCTGGGTCAAGTTTGAGTTTTCGGCATGTAGAGAGCCAGTTTTTCCAGCTCCATTTGTTAAAGAGGCTATCTGTCTTCCAGTGAGTATGTCTGGCCCCTTTGTCGAAGATCAGGTGGCTGAGTGTGTTTGCAGTTGTATCTGCACAATGAGAAGAAAGGTTTGTACTAATAGTGTTTAGACAAAATACCGTGTCTGCATCTTGTCCTCTGAATAACAACTACAAAGATGACAATATGCACGTATTAACTGTAACTGTCCTACTAACTTGTTTTGAAACTATTTCATTGCTATTTTATCTTTTTTGTTGTGCTCCTCTGGCACAACAGTGAACCTGTTGTGACCCTCTGTTGTGCCCCTGGCCCAGAGGGTAAGGGGAGTGCAGAAGCTCTCCCATACACTAGCAGGGCCTGGGTTTGCGCTGGATCTGGGAGGGTCTGGAATGTGCGGCAGAAGTTCTTACTCACTCGGAAGGCTTGGGGGGGCGGGCCCCAGAGGGGTTCTGAGGGCATGGTAGAGGGTCTCACTCACTCTGCATGCCTGAGTTTTTGGTCTGGAGAGTTCCCGTGGGCACACAGGAGCTGGAAGCTCTCCCACATACTCCCTGGGTTTTTTCTCGTTAAAATGAATAAAACATTTTTTAAAAAGATAGCTCAGTGGACTAAAGCACCTGCTTAGGCAAGCTTAGGCAAGTGCAGGGACCACAGTTCAATTCCTGGCACCACAGGCCATGCCAACCCTGCCCCCGGGGCAGGCTGAACCAGCCAGTCTGGGCTTCGTGGTGCACACCTGTAATCCCAGCATTGGGAAGACTGAAAGCAGGAGGTTCACCATGAGTCTATGCTGCATAGAGAGCTTGCAACAACCAAATACATTGAAAAAAGTGTTTTGTCTGATGGTAAATTATGGATAACATAAAATTTATCATTTTAACCATTTCTAATATATATGGATCAATGGCATTAAGTACACTCACATTGTTTCCAAAAATCCCCAGTATCTATTTCTGTAACATTTTTACCATCACAGATTCTGAATGTATTCACTAATAGTTTCCTATTTCCTGCACTCCACAGTCCCTGATAATCGCTGTTCTACTTTCTGCCTCTACAGACTGAACGTCTCTGGGTGTTTCATATAAGCAGAATCATACAGTATTTGTTATTTTGTCATTGGTTCATTTTATTTAGTACATTTTCAAGGTTCATTTCTTAAGGCTGAGAAATACATACAATGTGAGAAATACTATATATATATTTTTTTCTATTTGAGACAATGGAGACACATGAGTTTCAGGCTGTCATCTTGAGGACATGTAATTGGATCTGTTTC
>NW_004524598.1:17066037-17073944 GCF_000260255.1 Octodon degus | reverse complement strand
TATATATATATCACAGATTATCCATTCATCTGTTGAACACTTTGGCTGTTTCCACCTTCTGGTCATTGTGAATAATTCTGCTGTAAAATTTTACTACATTAATTAGCTTTCCCATTGATGGACATAATACAGAATATCTACAATTTAAGGCAGAGATATTTAATTTAGCTCATGATCTCAGGGGTTCAGTCTGTGGTTCCAAGACTCCAAGGCAAGAACATGAGGTAGAACACTACGGTGGAGCAAAATGCTTATTTGGTTTGTTGCAACCAGAAAGCAGAACAGGGGGACAGTGCCAGAGAGGAAGGGCACAGGAACCATCAGTAGTACCCAATGTCTTGCTTCCATGCCCCACCCAAATACACTCAAACATATTTTTTATAGTCCCCTGAGTATGTCTCAAGTCAATCAAGTTGACCCAGTCAAGCTGGTCCATTTAAGGTGAACCACCACACTTACTCTCATGTTATTGAGCTTAAAGCTCTTGAAAGCTGCCACTGTGTTGGTGTGAAGCTAAACAATCTTGTAGCAGAAGCTGCCACCATGCGTATCATAGAGTACATGAAGGAAATATGTCCCATCTCACTCTATGGTCAGTGCAGTGCAAAATAACCGCTTACACCAACAACTTCTACTACAAATTCTGTTCCCCACTGTGCTGCTACTTTACAAAGACACATCATTCTTCACTGGGAAGAAAGACATTCCCTGCCCCAGTGGTAGTTCATAATCAAACTTGGCCCAGTTGCTGAATGCACAGTGCCTAGTGTTGACCATTTGCTGCCACTCAGGGTTGGTCACTGCTTCCAAAGCACAGGAAAGCACCCAGACCACTGATGGGTCAGAGGAGATCTCTTTATCAGTTGGGACATCCCAGGACTTGTCTCCACTCCCAGAAACTATACCCTGGCTGCAATCTAAAAAGCTAGCATGGGTCCATCTCTCTCCAGATTCCCTCAGGTATTGCTTGGTAATCTCAATTCCTTAGGGGATCCTTAAGCTTTTCTGATGATCTCACCTCAGTAAGGACTAAAGACCACCCTTTGATTTTGTTTTGAAAACTCTGACAAAGTATAAAACCTTGAATCTGAAAGGGTCCTGTGCCATGAACCCCTGCATAGCAGTTGCATCTCTAGAACGTACATACAATAACATCCAACTTCCCACAGCACTGGGCTCAGTGGGAGATAAAGGGACCACACCTGCCTTTACAGCTGAAGCCATGCCTCAGTCCAATCAGAATCAGGAATGAGCACCCGCCTTACGCCCAGATGTAACTAAAACATGACACTGAAGTTGCTCTTCCAAGACCAAGGGAATCTACCTAAAGGTGAACAGTATCAGTTTCTCTTCAAGGTAACCAAAATGGAGCTTATTTTAGGATTTCCCACCCTACAAAAGAATTCGCACCTGATGTTTTAGGGCAGTACTATGCTGTGTTACACCTTTGTGTGCCATGTTTGAAGATCTGGTGGAATTGATTCACCAAAACTAATTCAAAGAGTATCCCTGTGAAGGAAGAACTCATCCTGGGTGACAAGGAAATCAGGTAATCAACTTGACACTGAAACTAACTCTGTATATCTAAGGAGCTTGACAATTGTAGTACTGTGTGAACTATACACTATGGCTTTTCCCATCACATATGAATAGCTAAAGGTTAGGAAGCAGAGAGAAACTTGAGAACTTTGTAAAGCACTGAAGCTTTGGAAATGGTGTGGTGATATAGATGTGCGAGCAGCGACATAGAAGTGGCAGGGTGGGTGGTGGTCACTCAAGGCCTGCAAAGTGAAGGGTCAAGTTTTAGCATGTGGAAGAGTCAAGCACCTTGCTAAACCAGCACACAGGCTGCAGCATCCAGAGGAAGAGTCATGGTGAGGCAGCGTGCCTGTGCCTGTCAGAAGAGGGATACCACTGTGAGTAGGAGAGGCTGCATTGTTTGCATGGCGACACTGTCCAACAGAGATGCTGGTGCCCATTGATAGGAGCTCTGCATGTAGAAAATGAAATTTCTGGGGAAGCCATGAAGAGGGCATTTCCCACCACTTTGCTGACCCTGTCCATTGCTTAAGAGAACTGGGAAGTATAAAACATCAGGCCCACTGTGTTCTCTCTTGCGTGGTGCCCACCCTCATGGTGAAGGGTGTACTTCTTTCCCTACTTTTATATAATCCAAACTTGGTTTGAAAAACCTACCATTCACCCTTGTCTGGACAAATTCTTTGCTGAAGACAGAAAAAACCTGAAATATACCTCCAGAAAGAGACTACAGCACCTGATAACATGCTTGGCTTATCCTGAGAAGCAGGTGAGGACCACAAGGCACAATTTGTTTGGTTTCTCTCTTCTTTCTTCTGTCTCCCTCCCCTAGACTGGGGCAGTCAGGAGACTGTTTTCATGGTGCTGGAAGTGTTGCTTGCTCTACCCCCATTGTGGGAGGGAAGGAGAGGCATGCAGCCTCTGTACTTTTGTGGGCCAATGGAAGGTTCATAGGTCTACCTTGAGTTTATCTCCCTTTTTTCTTCTCTTTCCCATTTCTCATCCCTCATTGTGGACACAAGTCAGTAAAGAGCAGCCAGAGAGCCTGTTATTAGCCAAGCTGCGTAACAGGTCATTTAGGAACCACGTGTGCAGCCCAGAGCTCAGCATGCCTTTTTGACCTTGCGTTTCTGTTCCCCATAATGTTCTGATCAGCTTTCTCACTCTTTGGGGGGAAATTAGCCAATGGGACTTCAGCAGCCTGAGTAGCTACCTACCCCAGTTCACTCTTCTTTTACTCAAAGTCTCATCTGTATCTCTGCCCTTGATGACCATTTCTTTCTCAGGGTGCTACCGTAGGGTCACCATCTCACCTCATCACATGATTGGCCATACCCTTGTCTTGTCATGTGACCAGACCCACTTTGGATCAACCAGTCAGATTCTGCCATGTTTGTTTCCCTTTCTTATTTCTTCTAACAAAATGCAGGCAATTTAGAATCATATGCCTGATACTTTGAACAGAAGAAAAGCAACCTTGTTAGATACATAACAATACCTAATTACCACTGAATGTCCACTCAGTGCCAGACACTGAGCTAAGGATTTATCTTACACTGCTTCCTTTACTCCTCCCAGATAAGCTGATTCAAGAGCACTCTTTTATCCCAATTCTACAGACAAGACAACTGAGGCTGAAGTCACTGAAGTGATAAAACAGAGATTCCATGACTTCCAAGTCCACAATTTGAACCAGAATGTGTGTACTTATGGTAAAGAAAGAGGAAGTCGGTGGTTTGAGGGTTGTGCAATAGGGCAGAGGGAAAGATATTGAATGTAGGTAATGTTTAACGGAGAATGAGGGTTTGCAGAGATCGACCTTAGGGGCATTAGATGGGGCGAGAGCTGCGAATCCAGGCTCGCCTGACAGAGGCTTGGCAGTGTAGAGGGAAGTCTATGGTTGGGGCACCATGTCATCTGACCCAGAGACAGCACTGGGGCCCAGCACTCTGTCAGCACCCTTCTCTCGCTTCTTCTCTTTCCTCCACTCTTCACCTATCTGCTTAGATGAGTTCCAACTAAAAAAATGTAAACTGAAACTTAGAGAAAAAGTATCATGCTGGTATTTCCTTATTAAAAGCATATGTGTTTTTATGTCCCACTTCACCCTTGGGTGTCTGGCCTCTATCCAGCTAGGAAAACAGGAAAATAACAACTTTAGTCATGCAGAGAGGAGGACTTTCTCCTGAACACCACAGTAGAGACACGCTCTACGTGAAGAGTTTGGTGTACAATGGATGCTTCTGAAGGAAGGCTATTAAGAAATAAGAGACAGTGAAGCCATCCCTCACAAAAGCCTCAGGGGACAAAGCCAAAGCTAAGTGCTACTCTGCCCTTTCTCATACTCAGACTCTGAGTGTGATTAATTTCTTGCATGAACATTGCAGACAATAAACAGACCCTTTCCCCATTTCTCATGTTACTCTATAATGATGAAATTTCTGTGTCAACTTTTGAGGTCATGGTACACAGACACTTGGCCAAATAGTCTAGATGATTCTGTTCTGGGGTGGGGGGGAAAGTGTTTTAAAAAATTATACAGTTGTACCCCACCCCCAAGCCCACTGAGTGAGTGAGAACCTCTGTGACACTCTCAGGACCCCCAGATCCGGCCCAGCCCAGGCCCTGCAAGTGTGTGGGAGAGCTTCTGGATTCCCTGTGCCCATGGGACCTCTCTGGACTCAGTAACACCACGTGAGTGAGACCCTCTACTGCACCTTCAGGACCCCTCCACCCCTCTGGAGCCCCTGCCTCCAAGCCCAACAAGTGAGTGAGAACTTCTGCGATGCTCTTGGGACCTCCAGATCCAGCCCAAACCCAGACCCAGCTAGTGTGTGGGAGAACTTCTGCACTCCCCTGTGGCTCCTCGGCCAGCGGCACAACAGAAGGTCAACACAGGTTCACTGTGGTTGACTTCCAAGGGCTACATCAGGAAAGAGCTAAACACAATAGCTAGACAAAGGCCAGTCATAACTGGATAAACTCAAAATTAATCGATCTTCACCCAAAGTTCAGTAGGTGCTAAGGTTGTAAATGTATGAAAGGTCTACACCAAAGATCAGAAATCAGTGCTATATGAAATGGCAAAGACAAGGAGCAAAATGCAATCTCAGAACCAACCCAGAACAAGTGCAGAGGATACTAGCTCAACTGAAATGAATGAATTCACAATGTCAGCAGTAAAGAAACAACAGCAGAAAGGAACTCAAAGGAGAATTCATTTCAAAGGAGGAAATCAAAGCAGAATAAATTCCAGAAATAAAAAAGAAATCTCTGAATTCATAGCATCTGAAGTAAAGAATCAAATACAGAAACATATGGGGAAAACTGAATGCCCACTAAGAACAAGTGCAGAGGACACTAGCTCACCTGAAATGTGTGAATTAACAGTGTCGGAAGTAAAGAAATAACAGCAGAAAGGTATACAGGAACTCAGAGCAGAATTAGTTTCTGAAATAAAAAAAGATATTTCTGAATTCATAGCATTTGAAGTAAAGAATCAAATACAGAAACATGGAAGAAACTCAATCTGAAAAAAAAAACTCTGCAGTAAAAGAATTAATAACTGCTTCTAAAGAAGACATTGATAAAAAAAATGGAGGATGTTAGAAATATGATGGATTCCTTGAATTAGCAATACAGGAAACAAATAAATCTCATGAAGCAGAGCCAGAGAGATATAGAGAAACTTAAAATCTCAATAACAAGCCTATAAAACTATTTGAGTGAAAGGGAAGATGGGGGAGTGTCAGATCTTGAAGATGCTGGTACACCTAGTGAAAAGATAAGAAAGGATCTCTTAAAAACAACTAGGATGCAGGAAAAAATAATTCATCACCTGCAAGACAATGCATAGATGAACAATTTGAGACTAATAGGCATCAATGAGAAAGATGGAGTCAAAAAATAAGTTATAAAAAGAATATGGGCAGAAGTAAGAGCAGAAAACTTCCCAAATATGAGGAAACAATCTGACATTCAAGTAACCAAAACATACAGAACGCCAAACAACTTCAACCGAATTAAAAACACACCAAGACATATAATACACAAGATCCCAAAAATCAAGCACAAGAATAATATACTGAAAGCCGCTAGAGAAAATAAGCAGATCACATCCAAAGGAAAACCCATCAGAATTATGGCCGACTTCTCTTCCCAAACCATGAAGGCAAGAAGAGCATAGAGCAGAGTACTTCAGGTCCTCTATGAAAACAAATTCCAAACCAGACTACTATACCCTGCAAAACTCTCTTTCAAGTTTGATGGAGAAGTGAAATACTTCCATGACAAAAAACAACCAAACAATTTCATGATGACAAAGCCAATGCTACACAGACTTCTGAAAGATGTTCTACAGAGGGACCAAAGTAAACAGAACTCAACAAATGAGAACAGAAGGAACCCACTAAACAGGGCAAACAATTAAACACAGGAGTAAAAGACAGCAGGTAAATAACATGTGAATCATAAGTAAACACATCTCAATTATAATGATCAATGTAAATGGGCTCAATTCACCCATTAAGAGAAATAGACTGGCACAGTGGATTAGGAAATAAAATCCAACAGTATGCGGCATACAAGAAACACACTTAACTCATAAAGAAATTCATAGACTGAAAATCAAAGGATGGAACACAATACTACATGCCCCAGCACCTCAGAAAAAAGCAGGGGTAGAAATCATGTTTTCAGACAGTCTCAACTTCAAACTATGAATGATGAAATGAAATAAAGAAGACCACTATATACTGGTTAGGGGAAAAATTCAAGAGGAAGAGGTAACACTCATAAATGCACCAAACACGGGAACAACCAACTATATAAACAAATCTTAATGGTCATGAAAAATATAATATCAAATACCACAACCCTAACAGGAGACCTTAACATCCCTTTATCCCAAAAAGATAGGTCAACCACATAAAAAATTAGCAAAGAAGTAGCAGAACTGAACCAGAGTTTGGAACAAGTGGACTTGGTGGACATATACAGAGTGTTCCACCCAAACACAGCTGAATACACATTTTTGTCAGCTGCACATGGGTCATTTTCTAAAATAGACCACATACTAATCCATAGGTCATGCTTAAGTATATGCAAGAAATCAGAAATTATCCCATGCATATTATCTGAACACAGTGCAATGAAACTGGAAATAAACAGCAAAAGAAACCAGACAACCCCCTAAATACATGGAAATTAAACAACACTATGCTCATCAATCAATGGCTCACAGATGAAATTAAACAAGAAATTCAACAATATCTACAATTCAATGAAAATTCAGGCACAAATTATTGGGATTTATGGGATGCGATGCAAGCAGTTCTCAGAGGAAAATTCATAGATGTGAACTCACACATTAGGAAAACAGAACTGGAACAAATGAACACCCTAATGCTGCACCTCCAACATCTAGAAAAGGAAGAGAAAACCAAACCCGGAGAATAAAGACGGGAAGAAATCATAAGGATTAGAGCAGAAATTAATTCAATTGAGATGAAGAAACAGTTCAAAGAATTAACAAATCAAAAAGCTGGTTCTTTGAAAGACTAAATAAAATAGATAAGCCCCTAGCTAGCCTCATCAAAAAGAGGAAAGAAAAAATTCAAATATGAGCAATAAGGAATGAAAAGGATGTAATCACCACAGACCCAGTGGAAATTCAGAAGATTATCAATAGCTACATTGAGAATCTTTACACTCACAGAATAGAAGCCACAGATGAGATGGACAGATTCCTAGAAAGGTACAAATTACCAAACTGAATTAGGAAGATATAACAAATCTCAATAACCCAATAACAGCCAACGAAATATGAAACGTAATAAAAAGCCTGCCAAAAAGAAAACACCATGTCCTGCTGGATTCACAGTGGAATTCTATAAGAAATTTGCAAGCAATATAATCCCTACACTACTCAAACTCTTTAATGAAATTGAAAAGGAAACACTTCTCCCAAAATCATTCCTGGAGGCAAGTATTATAATGAAAGCAAAACCAGGGAAAGACACAACTAATATAGGAAACTATAGGCCAATCTCCCTCATGAACATAGATGCAAAAATCCTCAATAAAATACTAGCAAACAGAATACAGGAAATCATCAAGAAGATCACACATGATGACCAGGTAGGATTCCTCACAGAGATGAAAGGATGGTTCAATATTTGAAAATCTATAAGTATAACACACTATAGCAATACAGTGAAATCTAAAATGCACATGATCATCTCAATTGATGCAGAAAAGGCTTTTGACAAAGTCCAACACTCATTCAAGTTCAAAGTCCTACAGAAAATTGGAATAGATGGCCTCTACTTCAATCTGGTAAAAGCCATTTATGAAAACCCAACAGCTAA
>NW_004524598.1:17064757-17065878 GCF_000260255.1 Octodon degus | reverse complement strand
CATCATTATTTGCAGATGACATAATACTTTACTTGGAAGACCCAAAAAACTCCACCAAGAAGCTACTATAATTGATACACAAATTCAGTACCATAGCAGGATACAAAGTCAGTACTCAAAAGTCAATAGCATTCCTCTACACAGATAACAAACACACTGAGAGGGAAATTATAGAAACAATACCTTTTACAATAGCACCAAGGAAAATGAAATACCTGGGAATTAATCTAACTAAAGAAGGCAAAATCTTTTCATGGAAAATTACAGTACTCTGAAAAAAGAGATCGTAGAGGATTTCAGAAAATGGAAAGATATTCCCTGCTCTTGGATAGGAATAACCAACATCGTGAGGATGTCCATACTTCTAAAAGTGTTGTACCAATTTAATGCAATCCCTATCAAACTACCACTAACATACCTCACACACCTAGAGAAATTATTCCTAAAATTTATTTGGATCCAAAAAATACCTAGAATAGCAAAGGCAATGCTGGTCAACAAAGACAAGGCAGGCGACATTACAAATTCCTGATTTGAAATTATAGTACAAAGGTACTGTGATAAAATCAGCATGGTATTGGCAATGAAATAGACCTGAGGATCAATGGAATAGATTAGAAGATGCAGAGGCATCTACAGACACACTCAGTCACCTGATCTTTGACAAAGGGGTCAAACATGCTTGTTGGAAGAAAGATAGCCTCTATAACAAATGGTTCTGGAAGAACTGGCTCTCTACATGCCGAAAACTAAAACTTGACCCAGGTCTATCACAATGCACTAAGCTAAAGTCAAAATGGATTCAAGATCAAAACATTAAAACAGAAACAGTAAATCTCCTAGAAGAGAAAGTAGGAGGAACTCTTGAAGATATAGAGGTAGGCAAAGATTTCATGAATAATAATCAAATTGCACGTGTAACACCTGAAAGAATTTACAACTGGAACCAACTCTTATTGAGAAGTTTATGAACGTCAAAAGAAATTACCAACAAAGTGAAAAGATTACCCACAAATTTGGAAAAAATCTTAACTAATAGGCACTCAGACAAAGGTCTGCTCTCTAGAATTTATAAAAAAATTAAAAAACATTGGGGGTCCTAATTTTATTTTATTTATTTA
>NW_004524598.1:17047889-17062872 GCF_000260255.1 Octodon degus | reverse complement strand
TTTCAACCATTCCTCAGGTGATGGGCATCTTGGTTGTTTCCAAGATTTTGGTGTCACAAATTGTGCTGCTATAAACATAGGCACACATATATCCCTATTATATGATGTTTTCAGATCCTCCGGGAAAATTCCCAGTAGAGGAATAGCTGCTTTAAATGGGATTTCCAGTCCAAGTTTTCTAAGGAGTCTCCACACTGATTTCCATAATGGTTGCACCAGTCTACATTCCCACAAGCAGTGTAGAAGGGTCCCCTTTTCCCCACAGCCTCTCCAACATTTATTGTTGGGTGATTTCTTTAAGATAGCCATTCTTTCTGGGGTGAGATGATATCTCAATGTTGTTTTAATTTGCATTTCACGAATGGCTAGTGATGCGGAGCATTTTTTTTTATATATTTATTCACTTCTTTAATTTCATCCTCTGAGCAGAATGGGTGAAAGACCCAATCCAGAAATGGGCATCTGAGATGAACACACACTGCTCAGAGGATGAAATTATGGGCATCTGAGATGAACACACACTGCTCAGAGGATGAAATTAAACAAGCAAATAAATATAGGAAAAAATGGTTTACATCACTAGCTATCCATGAAATGCAAATTAAAACAACACTGAGATACCATCTCACCCCAGAAAGAATGGCTTTCATAAACAAATCAACCAACAATAAATTTTAGAGAAGCTGTGGGGAAAAGGGGACCCTTCTCCACTTCTGGTGGAAATGTAGACTGGTGCAACCATTATGGAAATCAGTGTGGAGACTCCTTAAGAAACTAAAACTGGAAATTCCATCAAGCCAGCTATCCCCCTACACAAAATTTTCCTGGAAGAACTGAAATTCTCATATCATGGTGATATATGTGTACCTATGTTTATAGCAGCACAATTTGTGAGAGTCAGTTCTTGGAAACAGTCAAGATGTCCATCACCTGAGGAATGGTTGAAAAAGATGTGGTATTTTTTTATACAATGGAGCATTACTGAGCTATAAAGAATGATAAACTTGAAGCATTTGTATTTAAGTGGATGCCACTTGAAGATATGCTCATAAGTAAAATAAATTGGACACACATGTGTAAATATTGTATAGTCTCTCTAGTATAAAAACTCAAAAGAAGAAATACAAATAGAAAGGTATAACACAATTAAAGGTAAGCGAGAACTTGAGTACTGGACAATGAGGAGAGGGCAAGCAGAAAAGCTGGGAAACAGGACAGGGACAAAGCCATACATTTATACTCACAAGATGGGCAAGGCAATGATCCTGAGATACATCAGCAGGTTTTTTAAACTAGCAGTGAATTGGTAAGATTCTCAACCTGACTAACTATATATGCTGATACCTGTGAACCAAGCAACTGCACTGAATTTAGCAATGTGTAATAGAAGGGTCACTCCTGGAATGCCTGTCATTCTGGTATTCTAAATATGTACTTCTTGTCATGACATACCAATTATTACCATACTGTCTCACAAGTAAAAGTTTTTTGAGGGGTTTTTTGAATGGGTAATAAATGAAAAAAAAGACACAAGAAAAAAAGTCACAAGACTGTCCTGCTACAATGATGTATATGGTTAGATCTCTCTCTCTCTCTCTCTCTCTCTCTCTCTCTCTCTCTCTCTCCCCTGCCCTCCATCCTTTCCTGTCTATACATTGTGTTGGTTCTGTTTTGCTTATAAGCCTTGCCTAATAAATATCCTACTTTACTAATTTTAAGATATACATTTTTCCACATGTCTCTAAAATTATATTTAGATTTACAGTGTTTCATGTGTAGTGTTTGTTCTTAGCTTTTGACAGATTTTTCAACATTTCTCCAATCATATTATAAATTAAAGTCTGTAGTAATTTGCTGTACTAAGCTAGCTGACTAATATAATCACCATCCATGATTTGTATAGTTATATTGTGATTTCCATGGATCATAGAGGTCTGTAGTTTTAAATAATTGCTTTTCATACTTTGTCATTCAATCACCACCTGTAAACACTAAAAAAGACATATGACATATATACATTCATAATAATATGTGTATTTTTTCCTAGTAAATGCAAAATGTGAACTGAGAAAAAGAGATAGAGCCTCAAAGAAATGTCTTTAAAAGGGAAAAATAGAATATATTTTTCCTCAAGTAAAGCTCATTGTATTCCTCAAGACTCCTTTTCCCCACTATGGGTTTCTAGCATTCTAGCCAATAGCTGTAGCTTCTTTATTGCTGGTGGTAGCTTGTTTCTTGCACACTTTCAAATGAGCTGTGTGGGCTGGGGAGATAGCTCAGCAGCATAAGCGCCCATCTGGCTAGCACAAGATCCTGAGTTTGACCCCCGGAACCAAAAGCAAACCAAAGAAAGAAAGAAAATCATATGAGCTGTGTATCTGGCCGCTACTGTAACCGTGATGGCCTGATCACTTTCTTACGCACAAAACTGAGACCTGAGGTGAAGAGGCGGGTTTTGGTGTGTGTGCACCAACAACAGTATACTTAGCTTGTGCACATGCTAGGAATGGCCAGCCACCAACACGTGTGTGTCATTGAATGTACAGGCTGTGATGTGAGGCACAGCTGAATGACAAGCATCTCATGAGGCCCCTCAAACTGACATGCTCAAAGCCATCAAATTAAGGACAGTATCTGCCTCTCTTTTATATATGTATTGCATTATCCTTCATGTTCTCGGAAAGAGGAGGAAGGGAGTCAGAGTTGAGTAAGTGAGGGAGACTTCTGTGAATGCCTTGAAAGTGGCTTAGTCGAACAGCACAGGTCCAGTGCCACAGCTGAGGCTAACGGTTCTGCGACATGTAGGCAGTGTAATTTGGGAAACATTACTTTTCTAAATCTTCAGTTATTTACTGCTGAGGTAAGTGTAATGTTTACATTGGAGATATTTGTGAAGTTTAAGGGAAATTGTGAAAAAAAATGGCTCTTAATATTGTCATGTCAATGGTGGCTCTCACTAATCTGTCACCTTCTCCTGCTGTAGTAGTAGGCCTAGTATTTGGAAAGTACTTGGAGGTACTCAGCAGAAGGTGTTCATTCGTGTTCATCAAATGAAACACAAAGAAGTGTCTTTGAAAAAACATACACCGTGTTTTTGGCTTTCTGTAGAGCATGCAATAAATTTTATGGCCTGCCTTTGTGAGTACAAAGTGAATAATCACTCATGATGTGATCCATTTTTACACTAAGTGCTAAATATCTTCAAATATGAATCCATTAGTCTATATCTCTGTTATAAATGCCACCCTCACTTAAATGAAATGACAACCAAAAAACAAGGAAACAACACTACACCTACTTTAGGTCCATCATGATATCTACACCAATTTTAGGGCATTACTAGTTATAGTTTTCACCTAGGAAACCAAGATGCTCATTTTCAGTTGTTAAGAGATAAAATCCCAATACAGTTATCATGATGTCAAAATTGTTTCCCCATCTCACTTGCTTCTTCCCTTTCCTTTCCCCTTTCCACTTCCTTACTCACCATCTATTTCTTTGGAAGATCAATGAATGAATTATCTAGCAGGGGAATGAACGCTGGATAATGTATGACTTTAAGCCACATCTGAGGTGAATTGTAAGATTAAAAGACCATACAGCATCAGCTGGTATGTGAACTGTTCTTGCTGAAAGATGACCTGATGTCAGAAGGCCCCTTTGTAACACCCTGTCCTGGGAACCATCAATTCCAGCGCTGCATCTTTGACTCCATGTGAAATATTGGCAGCCGCCTTGCCCTCACTGACTGCACCCCCATAGTTCTTCTTTAGACAAATGATTCACCTGAGTTTGGGAGCATTTTCTTAGAGAATCACTAGAAGAATGTATCAAACTCAAGTTTCAGATTATAGTGGAAAGATCAAAGCCTAGAAAAACTGGAAGTTGAGAGCAGACAGAAGAGGAGAAGTAAGGCAAAAGCAGGGAGAGGAAGGTTGGTTGGGTCTGTAGAAACTGAGTGGGACATGAACTTCAAATGCCTTTCATTTGTTCATTGGCAACAGTTAACCAGCTTTGTGTGTCAGCAGATGTTCCAGATGCTGAGACAAAACATTGACCAAAACAGGAGTCTGCGAACCTTTAAGATTATATTCCAGTGGGAAAAGATAAAACAATTCACGTACTCAGTTAATAAATTATAAAGTATATTAAAACAGAAGTGCTACATAAGATGTAAAATCAGAGTAGTAAAAAGGACTGTTAGTGCCAGTGCAAAAGCTTCATTTTATATGTAGGATTACTATATGTAGGATTACTTCATTAAAATGAGGATTACTTAAGCATCAATAATTCACCAGGAAAAAGGAAAAAAATCACAAAAATAAAAGGAAATTATTTTTAGCACAATGTAAAAGAAACTTTCATGACAGTATGTAAAAAAACTGTCACATTTTTCATCTAGCTAAAATTAAAATATTTACTCTGCCTATAATACCTAAGAAGCTCTGAAAACATTTCAGACATTTATTTGCTTATGTGCTTCTTTAACAAACATTGCTGTTCAAACAAGGAACAGAGGTGGGTGGATTACACTTCCCGGCAAAGTCAAAGTCAAAAACTATTTCATCTCCTCATCTATCCTGTGACTGGCACTGTTGTCCCCATTACACAGGCTGCGACATCCAGGTCCAGGGAACGTTCATAACGGAACACAGTGTGTCAGTTCCAGGAAGCATACAAATCGGTTCATTTCCTACAGGTTTAACTGCGTTTGGAGTTAAAGTATCCTAGTGATTTTGTGAGCTTAGCTGCCCTCATCATTGCGTCTCTTCCTGTCTGGATGTCCCAGAATATCTTGCTACTGAGTAAAGCCCTGGAAGACTTAAAGATGTGTGCAAAGACCTCAGAGATGTCCTAACAGTGTACACAATGAGCCATGGGCAGTGTTTCTTACCAAAGGAATTTAGGAAGAGACTGTTCTCCCCCAAAAGGAAAGGACCCCATTATATTTTTCTCTTAGAAAAGTGCCGTTTGGGGTTCTCACTTGATAAGAAAACAGCAAAGTTTTCACAGTAAGTCCCTTATCTTCTTTCACTTTCTAAATCTGAAGAACATGGTTATTTCTACATATTTGTGGTTCAGCTAATGAACTCACTAGCTGCACTTGGCAAAGGACAGTGGGGACAGAAACCCCACAAAATGGGCGAGGATCATTCCTTTAAATGCAGGAGAGAATTGGGAAATTCTTCAACAATAGATGAAATTCTTTAGGTATTCCACAGAATAGCTTAGAACTTGTGGCCAGAGGAGTATAGCTATTTATCTTGCATCATTTAATCACTTAGAATGTTTTCCAAGTTCCTGCAGACTAAACTTAAAGCAGGATATTGAGCTAATCAACTTTTAAATATTCATGTGGCCTTGCCAAATTGGTTTCCAAGAACTCTCTTCCATTTGTCTTTTCCTCCTATTTTCTCATGTAAAAGATAACGATAGATCTTCAGTGATATTAACTCATTTTGGCACTTAGATTTTTATAGTCACACATCTACACACACACACACACACACACACACACACACACAGAAGCCCCTTCATTTCTTTGAAACAAAGGTTATTGACTATTCACACATTTTTGCGCAAACCTCCACAATTGATTCGCCTGTCACTCCATCAGTGATCACTTACTGTCTCTTGAAAAGTGTGAGGATTAAAAAGAAAAAAACAGGAATTCCAAAATAAGCAATTATCTCATTCTCTGTCATCCTTGTCCAGCTGTTTCTGACCGTGGCACTGAGGCTAACCTACTCTGTGGCCTGCTCAGAGCTCACCAAGCTGGCTGGGATTGGGGTGAATTCAAAGCAAGCCTGCCCGTCCAAGCAGGTGTGTGCGTTTGGTCTGTCTTCCAGAAAGAGGCCAGAAACATGTGATGACCTAAAAGGTGGCCTTGTCTGGTTTGCAAAAATAAGTTAGCTCCATCAAGGCCACTATGATCTCTGGCAGCCCCGTCTCTTGGTTGGATTATGCAGAGGTGCCCTACATACCACGGCTCTGAATAACTGCACGCGGCCACCGGAGGAAACTTTAACTGGTGAGAATGCTGGAGGCTCCTCTGGGCAGGAAACCGCTAACGGGGTGACATCACCTGGGCTGCAGGAGTTGGAAGCACTTCCATTTGGCTTTCAGAAACAATTTCAAGGTGTTAATTCTGATGTATAAAACTGTCTGTGTTTGGGGTGCTGGTTACCTTAGAAATCAGTTTGAAGGCTACAGCTGAAGGGTTCCCAAATTTGCACTTCAGACACCCAGCAGCAACACCACTTCATGAATAGCCAAGATGGTGAGAATCAATTGCTGTCTTCCTGCGACACAATCCTGCTCCGTAAATTAAAACCTTTCCTCTCTGGCTTCCCTTCCCAAGCACAAATATGAATGTGGAGGAGGTTCCACACTAAAATCATTTAGCATTCACAACTTAATACGCTTGCGTGTTAAAACATCCAAGATGTAAGTATAAAAATAAATTTTGGGGGCATATTTTAATAAGATTCCTGTCTGTGGTGCCATATCACATATTTAGATCATGTATTTAAACTGTTATTTACTAATAAGCACATATTTCTGTGACAAGAGGATATAAATAAAATAGGTATGTTATCTTCTAGAAACCATTTTGTTCAAAATGTGCCTTTTATAGGCTAGGGAGATAGCTCGGTGGCCTAAGAACCTGCCTGCCAAGTGTGAGGACCCAAGGTTTGACTCCTGGTACTGCAATGCCAGGCCTGCCCCAGAACCCCAGGGACACCTGTCACCCAGACCAGATGTGGTGGAGCAAGCCTGCAATCCGGGTGCTGGGGAGTCTGAGACAGGAGGATCACTATGAGTCTGAACTGCATAGAAAGTCCTTGTATCAAAAAACAAGGAGGAGGAGGAAGAGGAGGAGGAGGAGGAGGAGGAGGAGGAAGAGGAGGAGGAGGAGGAGGAGGAAAAAAGAAAAAAGTGCCTTTTATTTATACAACATTGTAAAAAGAGCTTCACCTAACCTCTTTGTGAAATGGATCTAACTTGCATACACATGTACCTTTCTGCTGTATCTTAATTACTCAACCAACATGTCAGTATTCCGAAAAAATTCTAAGCACATTCTTTGAATAATCCAAATTATGAATGGTCCAGACTCTTTAGTAGCTCACAGCATGCATTCTCTGGAAAGAGCAATACCCTTCCTGCTCAGTGTGCCTCTTTTCAGTATTTAGAGTGTATTCTGCAGCATTCCTTTCCCCTACAGGTTGTCTGCCCAGTTGTTTTTAGTTCTTGTTGTTCACCAAGAAGTAAACAGAAGCAGAAGGGCTCTGGAATCGGACTGAGAGTAATCAATAAACTAATGATAGAAATGGAACTGGCCCACTATATTGCCATGAAAAAAGCTTTTTCTCTGTGTGCACTTCTCTGCCAGCCAAGTGAATTTGTACCTTCTCCACAGAAGATGTCAGTCTCAGAAAAGAAAGTGTACTCGTTGTTGCTGTTCAGACGTGTCTATGGAGCACGCATGAAGAAGACCGTAAAAAAAGAAGCAGGAATCAGTGGAGTGGGAAGTTCACCAGAAGTAAAAGTGCATTACTGCTTGAAATTGAAAAGACCAAATATTCTTGCAGGGTGTGGAAGACAGAAAACTGCTGTGCTGAAGTGTTGGGAAGAGCAGTTGCTCATTGCCTTTCATCAGCTCCCCAGTACTGGCTGCAGCATAAAAAATGATGTTAGCAATAGCTAACCACTTGATTGCCCAAGTAACCGTCATTGCTTTTATGGGCCTCATTGTCTTGAATATGTAGGAAGTGGCAAGCCAGTGGGACTGTAATCCATGTCTGTTACCACTCAGAGGGCTGATGTGTTGTGACATCAGGCAAGAACAAGGCCAGAGAGACAGACATGGGGAAACTCATATGATAGGAGTCATGTCAAAGACTCTCCTCATCTCCCCTAGACGGATTCACTCATGGCTATGCAGATGTGATGTGTTGGAAATGAGGAAGAAGGAAAAGAAAATTATTTGACAAAAGAGCTTAAATGGGATGAGCAAGGGTTGATTTATGCTACAGATTGTTTTAGGTAGGCGTGTCTCCTGGTCTACGTGACTGTGACACACCGCACATACAAACACACACACACACACACACACACACACACACTCATGATTTAGTCATCCCAAAGATTACTGCCTGAAATTCACATAGTAGGACACAGAGCACACGATGACTGTACATGCCAAAACTCTCAGTGTAACATTAGGTGGAAGTTGGGTAGCCACTGTCAAAGGAAAGTTGTCCTCTTCTAGGGAATGCAAAATAAGTTACAGTTGTATCTTTATCTTTCTAAAAGCAATCTGGCTGTCAACTATGATCAAAACAGCTTTTTGTTTGCTTGTTGAAAGCCCTAAAACTTCTCACTGTTGGCTTTTATGATTAAGACAGCAAGCTTGGGAAAATCCTTTAATTGTTAGGCTTTTTAAAATCTTAATGCCTGAGTATCACTCTAAAGGCTTCCCTGCCTCCCTTCTGTCCTCTGCTATAAAATGCCAGCACCATGTTTCTACCCAGGATCCAGTACAAAGCTAACTAGAAAGATCATAAAACTATATGGCCAGAAACATTAAAATTAAATAGCTTGTTTCATTTCTCATAGAGATTAGTGTAAATTTGTACCTGGTACATACTTAGAATTATGCACCAAACAATCCTAGAACCCTTTAATAAAACAGTAGAGGAGGAAAGACATTGAAGAAACTATCATGCTTTAAAATTTTGGTTCTTTAGAATTTAAGAAAAATATTCTTTAATGGAATGTCTTAAGATTCTAGTTGGGAGAACGAGAAAAACACTAAATGTGAAACATGGTTAAATTGTTTTTCTATAAATAAGATATTAAGTGTAGATAATATATCAAAATATTAGCTAGAGCATGGTATGCCACATAAAGATGACTATGATTAGCCCTTAGCAGAACCACAGGTCAACTTTTTAAAAAAATTAACCTATTCTATAGCACAGTTGAAATTTGTCTCTTTGTGAAGATGTCTTAAATTGTATTCCTAAATGCGCATATAGTGCAGGGCCACAAAGAGAATTTTAAAACCACCAACCCAAAGAAGTCTTACACAATTCAGGGTTTCTTAGTAACCAGGAGTTTCTGCTTTTAAAAAATAGAGACCTTCCAAGTTAAGGTTGTTACTCTTTCTCAACTTATAAGGCATTATCTCAAGCTTTTGTAATATTTGGTTTATTCACTCATTGCAAAATGAAAATTCCTTTTAATTATTCCATTTCTGTGCAGAACAATGGAGAGAAGGGTTTACAGACTCTTTGAACTAAGAATGAAATTAAGCTTTTAGAGAGATTATTTAAAAATTAAAATGCATATAAACTGCACTATTTTATTATCCATAAATTGGAAAGCAGTTTTGTGCATTTTGCTCTCTTTCAGATAAAAAGGGAACACTTGCCTCTCCCAAACTATAAAGATATTTGTAGGGACTACAAGCACTTTCTAAGAAGTTATGTGACAAGATATTCAATGATTTGGATATGAAATAGTTACATTTAAACTGTAAGGAATTTCCTTACTTAAACAAATAAGCATTTTTCATTTCCAGGGGAATCTCACCAAAAATTTAATAGCTTCTTTTCTTTGCTGCCTAGGAGAAATGAGCAAAGGCCAGGATATTTTTGTTTATCCAGAAGAATGTAGTTTTCTTCTCCAAATTCCTATTTATCTGAAAGCTTGCTGATTATGGGGACAAATAGAAAGTATTGAAAAACTGATAGAGAATCCAGTGCTCCCCATACAGTAGCAGAGTTTATCAACACAATTAAAAATAAATGCTCAATTATTAATTTGCATCCTGAAGGTAAAAAAGCAAAGTGTCGGCCCTTAGCTTTTGTAACTCATTTTATTAACTTTACATAAACACAGTTCAAAGGATTTTCTGAAGAAGCCGTAGTCTCCTGATAGGGAAGCCTTATCTTTATGTATATTCTGATTAAGTACAGTAAAATTTTGAAAGCTGACTGCAGACTTGCCTAATTCACAAAGTGTTCTCTCCAACTTTTGTACTATCTGCTCTTGGCGCACGTTATGTAGCAGGTATCCATACATGAGCTCCAAAATTAAAAGAGAGAAGATAAACGCGGGAAGAGAGGAAAGGACGTTCCGCTGGACATTCACTTTCAATCGAGTCCTTAAGGATTGATAAGAGATTTTCTGTATATTAGCCCACATGACAACATCTGATCTCCTTTCTCTCTCTCTCTCTCTCTCTCTCTCTCTCTCTCTCTCTCTCTCTCTCTCTCTCTCGTGTTTAGAGCAGGGTCTACAGGGTCTACAGGGTCTGACTACGTAGATCAGACTCATAGTGATTTTCCTGTTTTCAGCCTCCCAAGTGCTGGGATTACAGGTACTCATGCCCAGTCTCAACCCCTGGCTCAGTGCGCCCCAGGGGTGGGGCTGGCACGGCACTCCAGAGATCAAACTCTGGCCGCTGCGCTCTGCCTAAGCAGCCGCTTTAGTCCGCTGAGCTATCAGGACAGCACTTGATCTTCTTTCTCTTGATACTCAAAGTTTGATCTTTTCCTATGAATTACGTCTAGCTTCGCTTCTTCATTTAGCAATGTGCTTAAGGTCATGGCTGGGGTTTAGCACTAGGCTCCAGCTCCACTGTCTGCAACCACGTGACTGCAGCCACTTGCTTGGTGGCCCCAAGCCTTTGCTCTCCTTTCTGCGGTGTTCTGCAGTGTCTACTCTCTCACTCATACTCCCAGCAACTTCATTGGTAGTGTCAGTGAAGGGCAAGTGGGCTAGTCTACGGGAAGCCGTCTGGTGCCTGCCGCAGGGCAACTGTCCAGTGTATCAGCCATTGTTATAAAAACATGTCCACGGAAATGCTCTCCGCCTCTTCCCTTCCTTACTCATTGCTTGCTAAACTATATATTCTGTCTCGAAACTGTGTCTTCTCAGTGGGTGGCGCCCATCCCGAGCATCCCAGGGCCACATATGCACCAAACTTCTCCAGTGTTTCTCCTTAGAAAGCTTTGGATTAGAATTGTTTTAACTCCCTTCTCATCAGATAATTATTGACTACATAGATTCCTTTTATATTTTTGTATTTTTCTAAACTATTACTTTTGCTTTTTCAATATTTTGTGGTTTGTATATCCCAAACAGACAGTAAATTCTTCAAGCACTGTCTTACAGCTTTTTCTGTTATCTGTAATACCTAGCAGGTCCTGCCCTTGTGTGTATTATATAACGGTGATTTAATCTAAAACTGTATCAGACAGAAAGATGAAAACTATCATCCCATATATTTAATTCTGCAAAATCCAAGACTATAATACTGAGTAAATCCTGGCTACACCACCCATCCTTCCTCTGCCCCGCTCTCCATTCCTTCTTCTGTTGCTTCTCTCTTCCTCTCATCATGTTTCCTGTTTCTTTTTCTTTTCACCTTTTTTTGAAAGCCTCTTGTTATACATTTACCAGGACAACACAAAGACAGACTCAGAGCCATGCAAAAGGTTTATCTAAAATTAAATGCATCTTAAACATGAATCGATTCAGATACTCTCTGCCTCTCCACTTGAACCCGGGCACACTCTGTGCTCATATAAATACAATATTCATATTATTAAAGAAGAACCTACAGCTGCAATTTTAACCTTAATTTCCTTTGCAAATTTTCCTGATTTTGTAGCAGTCATGTATTTCTATTGTGAAGCTATGGCCTTATTTGTTATTTTCCCAGCATTTAATGCATATGCAACACTCTTAACTGTGAGCTCTCCAGGGGATTGTACTGAATTGAAGCCAAGCGTCACTAAAGGCCTATACCAATTATGGTGCTGAATTCAGAGTAGACCTTCAGGGAAAAGTACAGCCATTTATCACCTAATTTAAAAATTTCACATTTCTGAAAATGGGATTGAAATTATAAGAGAATATACTCGACAATGAAACAATAAGCAAAGCACAAGAATATTCTCAGCTTTGAGAATGGTAGGATAGGATTGCAAAATCTCTTATGGTGTATATGAATGCGTGCATGCGTGCATGCGTGTGTGCGTGCGTCTATGTTTTGTGTCCTGGGAGTTGGCATATGGAAGACAAGTGACGTGGGTGGTAAAAAGAATTTAGCAACAGTCAAAGAATATAAGGAAGATGAATTTGTTCAGATCAGACTGCAGTGTTAAGAGGTACAGAGGACGAGTTTCCAAGACTGAAGTCCCACCTTCCTGGGGGGATGTTGAAGTTTTATAAGGGATGGGAGACATAGAAGAGGGTCTTAGAAATGTAGATATCTCAGCAATCTCTCCTACAGGACACCTGGTTTTTGTTGTATCCTTTAAGGACACATTTAGCTGTTTTAAAGTTGCACAATGAAGTAGCACACTGCCATTTTGCTGAATTCACACACCTATAATATTTAAATGACAATGGAATACCCTTCTCTGACAAAACTAAGCCAAAAAAAGGGGGATACAAATGAACAACTATTTTGTATCTGTATATTCAAAGTCATTACGATAGACATATAGCTACATTCTCTTAATTCAGTGAATAGAAAGATTTGTTCTAATAGTGTTTGTGGACAGGATACCATGTCTGCATCTTGTACAATGAATAGCCACGAAGACAACAATATGCAATGTATTAATTATTGAAACTGTCCTACTAATAGGTTTTGAAACTGTCTCATGGCTTTTTGTTTCTCAATAAAATTATTTTTTAGAAGAAGTTTCTTGCTCAGGCTTTGCAAAAGGCCCTTCTGACTTAGATAGGGATATCTATGTGTGCTAAGCTTTCAGGGAAAGATAGGGCATTAATTCATTGGAAGGAAATAAATGGGTTTTGTATTTATTTTGACCTACTGCTGTTTCCAGTCATCATTAGTGCCTCAGGGCTGCCCTGCCCTGTGGGGCAGGATTTTGTCTTAGGAGAAATGTGAGTGCTGAGAATTTTAACCCTTTTTTTCATCATTTATTTCATTTGTTTGATTATGCATCTTTTTTCATGATCTGTTCAGTAACTGAAGTATCAGTTTTTTTAAGGCTTCTATTGTCCATATTAATTCAGCAGTGAGATCCTGGAAAGACTTAGATTCATGTTTTAAAACTATGGGCTTGTTTATTTTTTATTAAGCAACTCCAATTCAGGCTCTAGGGTCAAATCTCAGCCTCAATATACTGCATCCAGGAGAATCATTATTTAGGTAAATGTAGAGCTGCAAAGGAAGAAGCGGCAAGCCTGTGAGTGATATCTTGATTTGCACGTGATCTATTTATCTGCCATGAGAAGGCTTATTCTGAAGAAAGATATAAAGTAACACGGAAGAGGAAAATACCATGCCACACCCAATATCACATACGGAATGTCCAGTGATCCATCAAACAGACTCAACACAGGACTTTATTATACGTGAGCGTAGAAATCCATCTCATATTTCAGGAAAGCCAGAAGCATTCCCTTACCACAGAGGCACAGCAGTAAATCACCTTCACCAGGAAATCCAAAGGAGAGCAGCGCCGCCACTACGCACACGACAGAGAGGGGAGGGTCTGACTCCTCTGCCACGACAGGAATTTAATGACCGAATTTCCTCACATTTACAAATTTCAGAATGTGGCCCTAAGGTGCCCTGTCCGCCCCCTGGGGGAACCTGTGTGCCCAGGCTCCCTAGTGTCGCACAGCTGCCTGCAGACAGACCATGGTGAAGACCTAAGCGCTTGCTGTTAAGGCAGGCACGACTAGGGCCTAAGGAAATGTTAGAATTTCAATAATGGTCGCATCCAGATGTTAACAGAAGAAATTAAAGGATAGTTTTGGACCGGAAATGTGCGTCTCTGGAATAGATTTTGTGACAGGAACAAACATTCCAAGCATTTCCTCTTTCTGGAATCCCTGGGACCCACCCGCTCACATTCTAAATGAGGAGAGTATCCACCATGGGACATCTAAATAGAGACCCAAGATTATGGTGCTTACGAGGGTGAAGGAGCAAGGAAAAACGTCCAAACTGAAAATGCAGTGTACTTTGTAAACAGTAATTTTAAACTGACATTTGACTTCAGATAAGTTAAAACATCTGAGCCTGAATCCCATGCCAAATTAAAACACATCTAAATCATCCTTTGGGGTGGCAAAGCTTTCAGAGGTAGAGTGGAAATGCAGGAATACTCCACGCAGACCCCTTCCTAACTGTGCCTCTTCTTGTTTCAAACACTTGCGCTGTTCCTTACTGCACGTAGGATCAAGGCCATGGCCTTACTGGGCTTGCAAAGCCCTCGTGACCTGCTTCTCCAGCTTGGGCTTCAGCCCAAGCCCTCCCAGAGCCCTAGCTGAGTCCTGTACCTTTTGGACATGGCTGGGCCCCTTGTCTTTCCAGGGTGCTGTGGCGGGGTCCTGAAGTCCTGGTTGAGTGCTCCCTGTTTCTGCATACTGTAGGATGTTTTGTGCACATAAGACCTAAAGCAATGTATTCTCAGAGCCTATTTCTTGGTCTCCATGTACAAATGGGCACTCAGCGTCTTAGGGCCAAGGATCTGTTCATTTTGCTCATGCTCCTTCTTCATGCTCTGCCTGGGTAGCCAGTTGTCAACAGCCATTTACTTAGTCAGTGAATAAGCCAATCACTATGATATTATCCAACTAAGATTCATGATACAAATACCTGATTAGTTACAGTTTTTGTAGGAAAACTTGTCAGAGCAGAAACTTGTCCCGCCCATCATTATATACACAGAACTCACACAGGGCTGGACAAACAGCTCAGCAGGTTAAAATGCCTGCTTAGACAGAGGCAGGGGCCAAGAGTTCGATCCCTGGGCCTGCCGTGCCAGCCCTGCCCCTGGGGTGTGCGGAGACAACAAAGGAGACTGGGCATGGTGGGGCATGCCTATAATCTTAGCACTTGGGAGGCTGTAAACAGGAGGATCACTAGGAGTCCAATTTCCACAAGGGAGACCCTGTAGACCCTGAGGACCCTGTCCTAAAA
>NW_004524598.1:17044898-17047606 GCF_000260255.1 Octodon degus | reverse complement strand
TCAATGCTACTATAAATATTAGCATCTTTGACTATTACAATTTGTCTTAGTTTATTTTCTGTTGCTTTAAATGGATATTATAGACTAAATAATTTATAGAGTATAAAGGTTAACTAAGCTCAGTTCTCAGGGTGGGAGACGCAGGATTGAAGGGCCATATCGAGGCAAGTTCTTGTGGGTGGGAGCTGCAGGGAGCAGAGGTAGCACAGGACATAACCCCATGAGGAGAAACACTCACACCAGTGACAGAGCCCCATTAGGCAATGCTTTAGAGATAACTCCCTAACTCATTAACCCACAAACAGATTAATGAAGACAGAGTCCTCACAACTTAATCATGTCTCAAAGTTCCCAGCTCATCCCTACTCTTCAGATTTCCAAAAGGTGATTAAATTTCAACATGAGCTTTGATGAGAAAAGTCAAACCATAAACCAGAAAATGAATTTTCTCTCCTCATGTATTATCTTCTATGAATATGTCCTAGTCTACTGAGCAGTGTCTTGCATCTTTGAGTTTTAGTAGTACCTAGCCTCCCTGAAATATACTATTCCTTGATAGCTTTTGAACATAAGATGTCTTCCAAAGTTCCATCTATTAAAAGATTGAGTCTTTAACCTGGTGAACTGAGAGTTGGTGGTACCTTGAATGGATAGGGCCTAGTGGGCGGTCTTCTTATTAATGGGGAATGGCCTATAATGAGGTATGCAGATTCTAGTCACTGTTCTCCCTCTGTTTTGTATCTTAGGTGTAGCATGCTGTAGCACACACCCTCTTGCATTGTATACTATGCTATTTCAGGCGAAAAATCAACCAGGCTAGTGGACCATGGACTGAAAGTTCCAGAACTATGAGCCAAAATCAATCTTTTCTCTATACGAGTTGATTACCTGAGGCATATACTATAGTAACAAAAAGCTGACTGAGGGCTAGCCAGATAGCTTAGTGGATTAAAGCCGCTGCTTAGACAGACACAGGGACTAGGGTTTGATCCCCAGCATACCATGCCAACCCCACCCCTGGGGCATGTTGAGATGGTGATTGAGACTGAGCATGGTGGTGCATACTTGTAATCCCAGTGCTTGGGAGGCTGAAAACAGGATGATCACTATGAGTTGGATCAGTATAGTGGAACCCTGTACTAAATACATTTTTTTGAACAAATCTGACTAACACATTCTTCAACAATACCTCCATAATATAAATATGCAGGCATTTCTAGACTCTCCACAGGAAAAAGAAAAAAGAGAGAAAAAGGATGTATACATCCTTCTGTAGCTAAATTTTGGAGGAAATGGAAATATGTACCTAAAAGGATATTTGAAGGATGATTTGCTTTGATATCAGACTAAGGAATAAATGGTTCTTTCTATTTCTAATACAAGAGGACAGCTATGATGGCATTTTAGTTCAAAATAAGTAGCTAAAGATAGCTTCTTAAAAATAATACTAAGCTGGTCTTCTAGATCCTCACTGCAGCCAGTGTGCAGGCCTGGCGTATGAGTAGGATTGCCTGGGGCCCTCCAGATCCTCATTCCAGCCAGCACACAGGTCTGGTATGTAAGTGGGACCATCCAGGGTATGCTGGACCTGCATTAGAGCCTGTGGCCAGGCCTGGCATGTGAATGGGACTGCCTGTCTGTCTACAGTATCCATATTCCACCCAGCACCCAGGCCAGGCATGTGTGCATGGAACTTCCTCTATCACACAGGCCTAGTGTGGGACCATGTGGCAGAACTCCCTGCAGAGAGGGTAGAGGCAAGACCCACCCAGATGATCCAGGAGCAGAACATCTTGCCAGAGTGGCACAGTGGGTTCACTTCCAAGGGCTATAACAGGAAAAAGTAGAGCACAGCAGCCAGACCCAGGTGACACCCACCTGGACAAGTTTGAACTTGCAGATCCAAATCTGGTGTTAAAGCAATAACTCTACCAAAGCTCTATACCAAAAGTCAGAAGACAGTGCTATACAAAATGACAAAGAGAAGGAGCAAAATGCATTCTCAGGCCCTGAGCCCACCCAGAACAAATGCAGGAGACAATAACATAAAAGAAATTGGAAATCACACCCCTGAAATCTCTGAAATAATAGTGTCTGAAGTAAAGAAAACAATTGCAGAAAGATATAGAGGAAATCAGATCAGAAATAATTTCTGAAGTGAAAAACATGATAACTATAATGAAAGAAGTACTAAGTGCTTAAGAGAAGACACTGATAAAAAGTAGAGGAGAATAGAAAAATGATGGAATCCTTGAATGAGCAATATAGGAAAGAAATAGAATGCATGAAGCAGATTCAAAGTGATATACAGGAAATTAAAACCTCAATCACAAGCTGGAAAAACCATTTTAATAAAAGTGAAAATAGACTTTCAGACCTTGAAGACACCATTGCAACTAGTGAAAAGGTAAGAAAAGATCTCTTAAAAACAACTAGGATGCACGAAAAAAAATTCCAACATCTACAAGATGATGTAAAGATGAACAATGTAAGACTAATAAACATCAATGAGAAAGAAGTCAATACAAATAATATAAAAAGAATATGGGCGGAAGTAATAGCAGAAAACTTCCCAAATGAAACAATCTCACATTCAGGCAACTGAAGCATATAGAACTCCAAATAACATCAACCCAATTAAAAACACACCCAGACATATAATAACCAAAATCCCAGAAATTCATTATAGGAACAGTATACTAAAAGCC
>NW_004524598.1:17040991-17043805 GCF_000260255.1 Octodon degus | reverse complement strand
ACACACACACACACACACACAAATAACCTGACATAAGATTGATACTGTTGTGTGGAAATCTTCAATCACCTTTTAAATGGGTTCATCTAACATAATTATATTTTACATAGTCCTGCATAACTGCCATTTTGAAAGCTCTTTATTCTTTATCCAGGACCATACACCAACTTTGCTTGCCTTCTGGATTGTGGTCTTTGTTATTTTCTATATGCTACATCTGGAGGGATTAGAATATTTTGAGTTTGTATAAGTGAAAAATATTTTACTTTTAGTTTTCAAAAGTGCGTTTGCTAAGTATAAAATTCAGTGAAGACAGATTTTTTTCTCAGTCCTTGGAATAAATAAGTCTAGTTTCTTACCCACTCGCTCTTTTCCTAATGTGGAATAAGATGCTATTTAATTTGTTCTTCCATAGCTAGTATTTTTTCTTGTATATGATTTAATGATTTTTTCTTTACAATTAGTTTTGGACAATTTCATTTTTATGTATCTTGGTATGATTTTTTCATATTTCTTGTGCAACGGTTCATTTTTCTTGGAAATGAAGTGCTATAATTTTAACTAAATTCAGAAATTTTAAATCCTTAAATATTTATTGCCTACCCCCTTCTACTTTGAGAATTCTAATTATATGAATATAAGTTTCTTGATTTTGGCACAGAGTGAACTATTATGTGACTGATCTGTAAACTCTTTCTTCTTCATGTTTATTTTAGACAATTTTATTGTTATATTCCTTTAAGTTTCTAAATAATTTTTTTACAATGTGCAGTCTATTAGTAATCTCATGTTATGTATTCATTTCAGAAATATTTTTCTAAAACTCACTATCTACATCTTATATCTTTCACATTTCAATATTTGTCTACAATTTTTAATTTGCTATATAATTATTATTGATTTTCAATAAAATTAATGAGTTAAACATAATAATACTAAGCTACATAAGGACTAAAATGTGAAATAGATATTGTAAAATACAAAGAAAATATTCAAATGATAAGGGAAGCAAGAAAGAGGGGATGGGGAAAAGAAGGAAGAGGAAAGTAAAAACAGCAAATAAAGAAATGGAAACAAAGCTTTTGTAAATAAGGGGGAAGAGGAGTTGAACTGAGGATGGTGGAATGGGGACAAAAGAACCAAGATATAAGGGTCGGGGAGATGGCTCAATAGAATAAGCACTTCCCTGGCAAGCACAAGGGCCTGAGTTCAATCATGGGTTCTGCAAAGACAAGATGTATATGTACAGATACAAATTCTCTATGATGAATTGATCATTATTGATACCTGAAATGTACCAATAGAAGCTGTTTTCTTGGGGGAAAATAAGTAGCATAGGCCGTACATACACACATCACCCAGAGTCACTGCGTCTGTGTTTTACCCACTTTATATAAGCAATGTAAATTGAAATAATCTCAACAGTATGCTTAGATTCCTGATCATCACTGGAGGTTTCATTTCATGTTCAAAGAAAAAAATGAAGAGATTCCAAATTTGGTGAAGCTCATTTTCAGATTTCCCTCCTTTCCTGCATGAGACTGTTTCACTTCCAGAGCTTCTTAATTGCACCTGACCCCCAGAAACCACTTATTTCCAACTGAACTGAGCAATCAGCAGATAAAGCCAGTAACCTGAGTGGTAGCCTTTGAACAGTTTGTTGGTAGGAAGCAACACAGAAGAGCCACAGCTGCAAGCTCCCACCTGGCACTTCCACTCAAACCTCACAATAAGAAAGAGAGTGAGATGGGGTTAGGATAGTAATGCATCCTAAATAGAAAGCAAAAGAATACTTTAAGGGAAAACAAGTACATGTTTTGGTTTGTCTGGGCTCCTACAACAAAATACTCATCAACTGGGTAGCTTTTAAACAATAGAAATTTATTTCTGATGATTATGAAGACTGGAAATTTGAGGTCAAGATACCAGTACATTACAAACCTGGTGGGCATCCGCTCTCTTGCTCATAGATGGAGCTTTCTACCTGTGCCCTCGCATGGCAGAAGGGACTGGCGAGCCTCCAAGATCTGTTTTAAAGGGTGACTAATCCCATTCATGACGAGAGAGCCTTCATGATCTAATTATCTGGCAAATGCTCCACTTTCTAAAAACCCAAATCAGAAAACCACAAGAATATACAAGAATAAAGGATTGTCTCAGGCCAAGAAAAAAGGCCAAGGAGGTGAATGGCCCCTCCAAAAAAAAAAAAAAAAATAGCTAGACTTGAACCAGGAAAATAAAAATCAAAGTGTAAGTAGAGCTTCAAGCTGAACATGGATCCATACAGGATAACTGCTGACCAGATCCTGAGTCACCAAGTGTTGGCATAAGTGGCTCATGAAGATCTTGGAAAAGGGTATAGCTGGCCTTGGGGTAAGTTGAAAGAAAGTAGATATGTCAAAGAGGCAGAGATAGGGACTTGGAATTGATTTTAGGAACTTTCTCTAGTCCTGTGATAGTCATCACAGCTTCCTTCCTTGGTCTTAAGGCTTTGCTTTCTACACAGTTTTCCCTTCTGAAGGTCCTCAACATCAAAAAGAAAGCAAAAGCTGAGCAAAATTAGCTTAGCACAGAAGACTATTGAAGCTTCTCTACCTCTGCTTTTCACTGTGTTGACCCCATGCACGGTGGAGGCCACATTTGAAAAATACACTTGTGGGGAAATCATGCCACATTGATAAAAGGTAAGAAATCCTCAGCTCAATACTTAGGAAAGGAGTAGCCATAGCTGACCAGAGTCAGATATGTAGCATTCTCTCTCTGTCTCTGTCTCTCTGTCTCTCTCTCTGTCTCTGTCTCTCTCTCTCTCTCTCT
>NW_004524598.1:17033731-17040646 GCF_000260255.1 Octodon degus | reverse complement strand
CACACACACACACACACACAAAATCACACACTGGCCTCTCCCATTCATTCCTCTCTTGTCAGTTGCTCTTGCCATTCTCTGGGCTGTGCTATCCCTAACTTGCATTCTTAAAGTTCTCAACTTCATAGCACAGGATTCTTTCCATTCTAAACTCATCCATAATTCAAAGTCGCTGTGATTTTTCTCACTGTTCAAAGCCATACTTATCTGGTTCCATATCACCTACAAAATTAAGCTTACATATTTCATTCTGATCTAACTTATTTTTCCAGCATAACCATCTACCACCCAAATGGCGTCGAAGGCATCTGTCAGCTACTTTTGTTCCTGGCTTTCTAAGTTTGCATTTTACCCCTTCTTGGCCTTAGTCTTCACGGTTCCCATCTGGGAGTGTTATACCTCTATCTCTATGTGTCAAAATCTTCTAGATGTCACTTAAATATATAAATTACTCCCTGATCCTTGCAATCATAAGGACCCTTCACCTCTCTGATTTCTCATTTCTCACATTCTTAGTAATCTCATTACATTCCCTGTTGGGTTAAGAGTTCTCTTCATCGATCGTCATAAGGCTTACTCTTAGTGAATCTTTAACAAATGTTTGTTTAATTAAAACAAAGCAAACACAATTCAGATGGTTAGAGATACACACATGCAAACAAGAGGTATGCATAAGTCATGTTTTTAATAGAGTATCATGTTCAATTTAGAAATTAAGATTTTAAAAAGTTTTAATACTTACTAAAGCTCTGTAGAGAACACACAGAGCCTTAAATCTAATGAGACCAGTCATCATGTAATGTGTATTTTCCATTCCTGGAAAGTTTTATGTTAACTATTGCCTTATTAGGAATATTTGTATCTGAAGAATGATTCCAAAATCTTTATGAAAACCCGCACACCATGTATTTAAATGACCCTATAAAAAAATCCTTACATAACCAGTAAGTCATAAAAATCATCTTTTGACTCCTTGTTCACTTTAATGAAACCCGCTGAAACTAACAAATAGGAGTCAGAGTCTTCTAACTGTACCAAACAATGTGATTAATTCAGAAAAAAAAATCTTCATAACAAGTTTGTTTCCTTACAGTGGTTTTGTGAACAATTTAGGATGAATATTAAAGCCCTCTTCCAAACATTGATCTTTGGATTCTTGGATATTCATATAGTTCTGGGGATGGAGGGTAAGATATTGTACATGACTTTAAAAGAAAACATGGCCACTTCTGCCAAGCCCACACTGATGTGGTTTTACATTTTAAGTGAAATTAATATAGCCCTTTTGCTTTTTTTATTTTTTTAATTTATGTATTTTGTATAAGAGCTCACTATGCAGCTCAGACTTGTAGTGATCCTCTTGTTTTCAGCCTTCCCAGCTCTGGGATTTCAGGCATGCACCACCATGCTTGGTCTCGGTGGCCAGCTCAGTCACCCAGGAGCAGGGCCAGCACAGCATGTGGTGCCAGGGATCGAACCCTGCACCCTGTGCCTGCCTAAGCAGATGCTTAGTCTGCTCAGCTATCTTGCTGTCCTTGTCCTTTTGTTTTTAAATCACCTGTATTACCATTGTAGTACTCCTTCTCTAGTCTGTAAAATGATGGACTAGCACTGTGCATTACCTATTTCATTATAAGGAATTTTTAAAAACCAACCAAGAAAAAGCACTTTGAAAATTATAAAGCTCTGCAATCTGAGTGCACCTAAACCTGTCCTGCTGGCTCTCCACTCATCTCAGACTGGGCACAATTTCCTGGCTAGTTCACATGCAGCTATCCAGACAAGTATTATGGTTTTCTAGCTGCCCATACTTAGCAGAGCCCAAAGTTCTTTCTGTTTGTTTATATGAGTCTTGCATTTCCTTCAGAGACTTCTACTACTTGCCTAAAACTCCTTTAATCCATCAGTTTGGATCTTTGATCTTCACATGTATACTCTTAACGTGCATTAGCGTTCACAGGTCTTAGAGCCACACTCATGAAAATGTCTGTATATAAAGGAAGCAAAATGAAATTTGCCATAAAATTGTCCTTGGGGTCCGGGAGATGGCTCAGTGGAATAAGTGCTTCCCTAGCAAGCGCAAGAGCCTGAGTTCATTCCCTGGTTCCGCCAAAATAAATAAATAAATAAATAAATAAATAAATAATAATTTGGTAGACATGAAAGACCCCAACTACTATTTTCAGCTTCATTAGATTTCTAATTGACAAAAGAGACAAAACATGACTTTTGTGTCACGTATCTTATCTCATTACCTCCTTCACATCTTTCAAAATGCTAGTTCAGGGCTGGTGACAAGCACTTCTTAAAAAAGAATGAACTATCTCTTAACTTTCTTTTCCCCCAAGTTATTCTTAAAGGACACTTTGACACTCTAACTGCTTACATCTAATTCATCATCAAGTTCTCTGTTTATCTTTTCAAGTGGTCTCTAATCTGCCTCCTCCTCTGAGTCACAAGCAGCACGTCAGCATCTTCTTTACTGCTCTTCCACTTTACCAAGAGCTTTCCACTAATCCACTCTATAAACAAAGCCAAAATAAAATATCTGAAAAATCTAATTATGTTTCCTTTCTTCTTAGAACCCATAAAAGCATCTTCATTTCACTTTCAATAAAAATCCCAGTAAGCCCACTGGCCTCCTTTGCCATTGGTGGTCCACCCCTACCAGAGTCTCCAACCTCAGTGGGAGTCTTTCTCTCCCCTTGTCTCCAGCCACAAATGCCCCTCTTGGGCCCTAGACATTTGCATTAAGGCTTGTACACATGGTGCTCCCTTTGCCTGGAGTGTCTTGCCCTTGCATTTTGCCTAACTATTCCTTCTCTCCTCTCATATGTGAAAGCATCATGCTTGTTTTCTCCCCAATTTTCTCTTCTTTTCAAGAACTGCTTAAGCAATTATGTGATGTACATGTCATCTAATTTACAAAATGTGTGATTTTTGTCGGTTATTTTCTCGTTTGCTCCTTTTTTGCTCTTCTTTCTAGATTATAACATGTACAAAAGTAGGGAAATTAAAAAGAAGGTGACAACTACAACAAATAAGAGATACTCTCCATCTTACCTTGGACTTGAACAAGTACTTGTGTAGCAATGTCTAGACTTCTGCATAATAAGTGAAAGGCAGAAACAACCCCAGTCCATTGAAGGATGAATGGATAAAACAATATGCCATATACAATAGAACATTGAAGAAGAAGAAATTTCTCACACATGCTTTAACATACACAGATTTTGAGACTTTAAAGAAACATGCCAGTCAAAAAGAAAGATAGATACTCTATAAGTTCACTAAAATGAAGCAGCTAGAATAAAATACATAGAAACATAAAGTGTAGTGGTTTCAAGGAGCAAAGAGGAATGCTGCTGGGGAGTTGCCATTCAAAGGTTAAAGAATCATAGTGTAGGAAGGTGAAAAGAGTTCTGCAGATAGGTGGTGGTAGTTTTTGCACACAATGAAAGTATACTTAATTCCATTTAACCACATACCTAAAAATGATTAAAATGGTAAACTCTATTTTATATATATGTGACAATAATTGAACATAATTACAAAAATATTATGGGAAATGTCTTAATGGCTTTCTCCTCACTGGGATACAATACGTAATATCCACAGCTTAAAGAATAAGCTTAAGGTTTCAGGGGATTTAGTCAGTAGTCTATTTGCTCCCAAGCATGGTGAGAGGACCTGGAGGAAGGAGAGTGTCTCACACCATGCCAGCCAGGAAGCACAGAGAGAAGAGAGGAGCTGGGAAGGGAGAAGCACCCTCCCAAGTCACAGCCCCAGGGGAGTCACTTCTCCTGACCAGGCTCTGCATCCTAAAAGCACGTCCAGGTCTGAACTCTTTGAGGCATCAATCCATTCAACAGGCTTCCAGAAGTCCCACTTCTGAATGTGTGAGGTTATCTTAGGTCTAAGCCAGAACACGAGATAAAAGAGCAAAGAGTGGAAAAAGGTTCTGATAAATAATGCAAGGACTTTCGAGAAGATAAAATATCTAAACAAAAATAAAAGCAAAAGCAGAGAGAGAAAGAGAGATGCGTGTGTCATAAAAGAGGCACAGAGTACAGATTATGTTCAAGGAATGGCACTTGGATAAGAACTGGACCAAGATACACCGGAGCTGTGACCGTCAAAGACCCCTCCCCCCAGATATTAGTTTCTATTTACTTGGAACTTAACAGCCCACATATGTTGCATTTGGTTACTCAACTGACTATGTGATTATCCAAAATATCCATTTTCCCATTCTCACCAGGTTTCAACAGTTCATTCAATTTAATAGTGAATTGGAGGTAAAAATTTTGCTCAAGAACTAAAACGCCATATGTTAAAGATGGTAGGCAAAAGTGACGTCACTTCTTTATCTCAGGTCTGAATATTGATTTCAACATCTAAAGGCTACAGAGAGAAAAGCTAGTGGCAGAGCCAGCACAGCTGGCTGGAGCCTGGGGACAAATCTTAATTCTTGGCTAAAGATGTTTCAAGAATTATGAAAGCTTTTGTTATATTTTCTTCTCTGTAATACATTTTAAAAATTAAATGCTATTTTCTAATATTGAGGTTAATACTTTAAATTGCATTATTAATTACACAGTCTTATTAAAAAGCAGACAGTAATTCTCAATTGTTGTTTCCTATTATGGAAGATTAAGAGTTCACCACAGTAAAGAGAAGTCCGAATGATATATCCTGCCGCCATGCTTCAGCATGGATCATGTCCATGCCAGACAAAAGCTACTGACTAGCTGAGAACAGAAAATTCTGCTTAAGCTGGCCCAGTGGACTGGGATAGTTTTTATGTCTCTCAGATGTTTGCACTAAGGTCCAGGAGTCTTCCCAGAACAAGGGCTCATGCACAAGAGGTTATAATTGAAGGAAGGGATCACTGATCTAAAGAATAGATTTTAAACCAACAGGACTGAGACAATGGTGCTTTGCCAATTCCACCACATTCAATAGAGGTAAATACCTGCTGCGATGTCATTTATAGGCCTTGGAGTGAAACACGAAAGCATTTTTTTCTGGACAAAAGAATTGCCAGGTTAAATCATTTTTCTTTCTTTGTTCCTTTCATTCAAGTTTAAATATTTTTCTTCCTTTCATTTGGGTTTAGTAGTTTTTCTTCCTTCCGTATATCTCCTTGCTCTGCCTTGTGTGGGTCCTCCTTTCTTTACCCCATTATAATCTGCCTAAGAACCTCACTTAGTTAAACAATCTCCACCCAGTGCCAGAGGACAGAGGCTGCTTTCCGCCTTCGGGTTTGTCTTTTCCTGTAAGTCTGTTGTTAAAAACTATAACCTTTCTTCATATCAAAAACCCATGTAGTTTTTCTCCAATTTTAGATTGCCTCTGTGAACAGCAACCTGCAATCAAATTCTGGCATATAAATATATTATAGGCCTTTTCATTTTATAAGTGCAGCTGCTGAACTTGAGCATGTAATATGGGAAGTTTTAGAACATTTTCTATACCAACCATTAATTTCGTCCTCTTCTTTGCTCCTGACCTACTATAGCCCTGCCTTTATTCCTATATGCATCATTTTCTATGTGCTCAATGTTATTTGTTCCATGAGGGTGAGATTAAACTTAGTTTAATATTTCACTCAACAAACATTTACTGGCAGGTGATGGCTCAGCACTAGGCTATTGATTGGTGACATAGAAGCAATAAGTAGAGGGGTAGTAGCACATGTCTGGGTGATCACCACTCCCCACCTGGGTGAGAAAAGAGGATCACAATTGAGGCAGCCGGGGCATGTTAGTGAGACTGTCTCATCATAAAATATAATGGCTGAGGCTACAGCTCCCTGGTAGGGCATTTGCCTAGTATACAGGTTCTGCCCCAGCAGCACAAAAATAAAACAGACCAAAAAAAAAGGAGCAAGAGAGGGATGAGTAGAATTCCTCTCTTCAAGGAGCTCCCAGGGCATCATCACATCCATGGATTATGGCTGGGAAGACAGAAGAAAAAGTTAGGCAGCAAGAGCCAGGTCCACCCCAGGTGCTGGAGGTGGCAGAAGAGCTGGGGAGGAAGGGAGTGGTGTGACTTGGCCATGCCCCTGGAATCTGTGCCCGAGGTAGGGCAGTCATGGCAACTGTACATGACCCTACCCAACACAAACTTTATGACCTTGCACAAACTCAGCAGCCAAAAGTAGCTATAATTGAACCATCATTCACACTGTGCCCAAAGCTTGTGCCAATTGTTGGATAAGATACTTCCTGTCTTCACACTATGACGTATGAAAATCCATACCAGTGACAAAGTGGAATTCGCCAAAAACAAAGAAAAGGACTCGGAGAAAAGATCGTTCTAGCCAGTTACTCTCATTACACATAATCTACAAATAAGATTATTCTTCTTCATAATAGGCACAACAGGCCTCTTAAAGTTTACTTGTACTCCTATTACAGGTTAAACTCACTGCTGCTTTCATTAATTTATAGGGAGTTTTTTATACGACATAACAATTTTCATCATTTACTCACCAGCTCTTGAGTCTTGTTTCATACAAGTATCTATGTTATATGTTGGATACTCAGAAGCAAATCCCGACATGCTCCAAGGAAGTCTGTACTCAGTGAAGGCGTGAGCATTAATCAATGTGTGGATGGGAACTAGAATTTCAAGCTCCATTCAACCCATAGCACCTCTAGTGACAGCAGCCTTACAACTAAAACAAAATATTTACGAAGTTGATGATTAAACCGTAAAATAAAGCATTAAAAACAGAGGGAAAAAGGAGCAGAAAATGGTAACAGGAGGATGAAAGAATGATGAGGTGAAAAGACGTCTTAAAAGAGAAATGCTGGGAGTGTGCGGAGAGCTTCCTGCTACCCTGCGCCGGCGGGACCAGTCCCAGCCCAGGCGCAGAGTGGGCCGGACCCTCTCCCAGCCCCTTGGGCC
>NW_004524598.1:17026127-17028261 GCF_000260255.1 Octodon degus | reverse complement strand
GGGTTTTATTTTCCGTCTAGTAAACTAAACAACTAATATGAAGATAACATCATGCACTACAGTAACCTGTTGAGTTTCTGTTCTTCTGTTTAATGAAAGTTTATATTATTTCTAATGCTTTTCTTTTACTTTGTATTCTTTTTGCTGTTTTGTTTTGTTTTTTAATGTAGTTAGTGCAGGGTCTACAGGGTCTCACTACACAGATCGGACTCATAGTGATGTTCCTGTTTTCATTCTCCCAAGTGCTGGGATTACAGTCACGTGCCACCACACCCAGTCTCAATTGCTGCCTCAGCGCATGCTGGGGGCAGGGCTGGCATGGCACGCTGGGTATCTAACCCCTGCCCCTGTGTCCCACTTGTCCGCTGAGCTATCTGGCCAGCCCTTACATTGTGTTCTTTAAGAAATTTACAAATTAAAAAATAAATTCAAAAATGATGACTTTCCTTTTGTTTACCTTGTATTGAAAGAGCTGAAAGGGGAAATTCTACTATGTCAATGAAAAAAATGTGAAATCATAGAAAAAAATCAAGGGTAGATTAATATGTGAAATATTAATCTATACTGGGAAATGCACAGAAAATCTTCTGAAAAAAAAATGCCACGGCTGCAGTCACCATTCCAGCCTTCATTCTCTTCCCTCCAGACTGCTCAGCACTCCTTGATTCATGCATTCAAAGATGTTTTTGATTTCTTTCTTTCCTATGCATATCCCTTTATTTCCTTCTCTAGCCTGATTGCTCTGGCTAATGTCTTGAGAACTTAATGAACAACAGTGATGATAGTGCACTTCTTTGTCTTGTTGCTCATTTTCACGGAAAGGATTTCTTTCTTTCTTTCTTTCTTTCTTTCTTTCTTTCTTTCTTTTTAAATGCATTTAGTACAGAGTCTTTCAGGGTTTCACTACACACATCAGATATGTAGTGATTCTCCTGTTTTCAGCCTCTCAAACGCAGAAACTTCTTGAGAATTGGGAACAATGATGCTATAGTAAACCTGTACTAGAAATGATGGCCAGTCCTATGATATATGAAAATCATTTAATAAATCTGGTTCCAATCATTAAAAAAAATAAATGAATATTTCTGAAAAAAAAAAAGATGTTTCTGAACTATTGCTTCAGGTGTGAGAGCACTGGAGTGTTTCAACAGGGTGTGCTGTGCTCAGGGCTACATTTGGTTGGACTTTCTCACAGGTGAGAACAATACAAGGTGAAAATCAAGTTTGCCTGCTAAAAAGGACATGGAATTCACATAAGGAAAAGTGAATTTGAGGAGGTTGGGCTCTTCCAAGGGGCCGTGTCCACAAGCGCAGTGCACCTGGACCGTGAACTCAGGAATGGAGCTTGTGTTACCCTCTTGTTGCACAGCATTCAGGATGGTGCCTCCACGTACTTCACAGAGCAGTGCTGCCTGCAGATTAGGTACCCTAAAATACTTGCTAATGAACAAAGTGGAAAGCCATGGCCATGTATGGCTAATGTGCTGGATAATGAAACTGGTTTATGCAAAGCTACAGAACAATTCAGAATTAAAGAACCTTTCATATCTTTACATGTCCATTTGAAAGTTATAAATATTCATAAGGTTTATATGGTATCATTATAAATCCTATCTCTCTAAGAAAATGACTTATTTTAGCAAAGAGAAAATTTCCATGTAGTCCTAAAGCATTATCGTTATTATTATTATTACTTTAACTATATATTTATTTATTTATTTGGTACAGGGTCTTACCATGCAGCTCAGACTTATAGTGATTCTCCTGTTTCAGTCTACCCAGCTCTGCGATTATAGGCATGTGCCACCACGCCTGGTTTTGGTGGCTGGCTCAGTACGCCTGGGGTTCTGGGTCTGGTAAGGCATGTAGTACCTGGGATTGAGCCCATGTCCTTGCACTTGTCAGATAGACTTAGACCACCACTGAGCTATCTGCCCAGCCCCCAGTCCCAGAGCTTTAAGAAAAATGTTTTTGGGTTTAAAAATTTCAATTATTTGGTATTTCTATTATGCAGAATTGACACTAAAGGTAAATATTTGTAAAGCACTTTTAAATAAACCCTCTTTTCAATGCATAGGTGCTGTGGTTTTATAGTCTCTGAGAGGATTCATTATCACCACGGCTATGTACTTCT
>NW_004524598.1:17011225-17025822 GCF_000260255.1 Octodon degus | reverse complement strand
TATGAATCACTTCGTGGAAGTCAATTTTCTCAACTTACTATTCATTTAATTTCATTGACCATGATAATATTGAAATACGCTCCTATCTCTTCACGGATGATAATTTAGGAACAATAATTGACTTGGGTTTTACGTTGAATTCCATTTAATGTTTCAAGTTTTATAGTGTTTTATTCCTTTAAAGCATACTTTTATATGAAAATAAAAGTTTATTTTGCAGTAAATGTTTCAATAAAAGGGTGCATGTCAATATGACATGAATGGGTATGGTGCTGTTAAATCTTGCAGGTTTTATTTTGCCTTTGCTCCTCTAAAAGTTGTTAAAGTTGTTAAAAAGATGAAGAACATCAACTGGCCTATCATGGTTCACTTTCAAAGCAACCAAATTAGAAGTAGGCTTCTGACGGTGTTCTGTAACTTCCTTCTCTTAACCTGAATGTCTAGCGAGCCTCCCTTTCCCATTACTTTCATTATTCTTCCTGGAGCCCTCCGTCTCTGGCCTTTCCTCTAAACTCAATCTATTTTCTTGCTGTAATTAATCCTCACTCTGTCCCTGGGCACTGGGAGTCTGGGAATCTCAAGAGGACAAAGTGCCTCTCGATGTCTGTGGTATCTCAAAGAAAGGAAAACAAGTCGACCTCCTCTTTACTCAATAATGCTTCAAACCAGCCCTAATCACCACCAATCCTCATGTGAAATACCCTTCTTGAAGTGCTATTTTCCAGCTATCTCACATTCTATCCTCCCTCTTGCCCAAACTGTCTGCAGTTTCTGTGGACAATTCCCCCTTTCACCAAACACCTTAGAATGTGTTCCTTAATTCAGGTTAATTTCTCCACTCATATACATTGAGTTTTCCAACCACTAAATGAATACTTTCTCCCTATCTGTGATTTCTGCCTTCTATTCTTTTGCTATTATCTGTGTAGGAATCCATAGTTCAATATACCAACATTTTGGGTCAATGCTCTCCATAGCATTACCCCACTCTTCTTTTCATTGTTCTGGACTAGCAAAACCCCAATCCTGGATACTCCACACATAAGGCTTTAACACACAAACAAAGAAAAATCATGAAATCACATCCACTGGTCTAGTGAAAATTGATGGTCTTTAATCTCAACTAGATCGGCAGTGCTGCCTGTCAATAATCTATGTCCCTCTCAGCAAGTTTATCTCTCACCTTCCATAGAGTATTCCAGAACTTCTCTATTCTCTTTTGAAGTCTCCTAATCTTTCTACCACTCCCCTTTAGGTAGGTGACCTTATCTCCCACCTCACAGAGAAAACAAAAGCCATTATTCAAAAAGTCCTTGAGCTTTCTCTCTTCAGAGCCCATACATTTATATGTGTTTCTCCCTGCCTGTCTTCTTTCCTTTCTGACCTCAGTGGAGAAGATTTCCATCCTCCCATTCAGTGCCAACACCTCTGCTTCAATGCAGGACTCTTATCTTTCTTATAGCCTTAGGAACTTGCTATGTCAGTTATTCCATTTCTCTTATATTTCCTTATCAACTAGTTTCTTCCCATTGGCATAAAATATACTCGAGAATTTTACAACTAAACAGTATTTTCCATTGGCCTATGTTGCCTTCTGATTTAACCCAAGACCATAAGACTTCCTTTGCTTTTCTTATAGCCCATATTTGAACAACCTACTCTGGTTCCCAACAACAGGACTGTCCTGATACAATGCTGTATATGGTTAGGTTTCTAAATGTCTTTGTAAAGATGTGTAATTGTTTATTTCTCTTTTTTCCTTTTTTTTCCTTCACATTCTGTAGGGATTTGAAGTTTGGCATGTCAATACTTGATGAAGGATACCTGTTCCATGTTATATCTAGGATGTTTGACATTCAGACAGATGGTGAGGCTAAGCTCAACTGCTTATATTATAGGGTAATAATATCATTAAGCTTCTCTTCTGGAGGGTTAACAACTTAAGTTTGCAGATCAAAAATTAGAGAAAAAGTAGGACTGCAAGGACAGCCAACATTTTGGCCCTAGCCTTTCAAGGTCAGTGAAGACTCAGGACATAGGAGAACCTGTACTGTAATATCTTGTAACTCAGCTGTGTCCCAAATTTACTGATCAAGGAGATTATAGGACCACAGAAGAGGGTGATCGATGATGTACAGTGTGGCTAAGGAGACCTAACAATAGAAAAGTAATACACTTAATCATTTAGGTTGTCTTAGAGTAGACATGAATTGTTTATATTACTAAGATCTTACCTCCAAAAGAGAAAATATGATGGAAAGTTCAAGATTTCTTTGCCAGTCTTTTTGTCCTTTATTATACAACAAATTTAAACTATGCAACAGGCTGAGTAAAGTATATAGTCAGCTGCTTAAAACAAGCTTTTATGTGTGCATAGTTGCATTATCACTTTGACAGAGAGTCCATTTATTTGTATTTTTATTAAATTTGGAGGTTTGCTGTATTTATTTTTAATGTTTTATTTTAATTTTATGCATTTTATTTTACACAGTTCAATAGATATAATGAATAATCATAAGTGTCATCCCTCTCACCCTCAGTTGTGTAATCATTTTCACTAAATTCTAGTACGTTTTTCCTGCACTTCTCTTTTGTCACAAAACTACCATCTGGTATATGCAGCTTATTCTTTGGTTTTCCACTTAACAATTCATCTTGGCTTAAGTTGGTAGTGTTGTTACCCCTCTGTCTCCTTCTCACCACTGGGACCAAATACTACAACTGAAAAGACAGCAAGTTTATTTTGGCTCACGGTTTTCAGTCCATGGCTGCCTCCACAATAGAAGTGGTGTGGTGGGAAGAAAGCAGGTTTCCTTAGTAGCCGGGAAGCCAAAGGGGATGGAGGAGCCAGGAGTGAAGAGCCCCTTCCAGACCAGCCCTAGGGACCCTCCTCTTCATCCAGACAGCACCAAGGCACAGCACACTGAGCTCTGAGCTGTTCAGTGGACTCCTTCACGCGTGAATATAGTACCACTGATCCCCAGTCACCTTGTAAGTGCTCCAACTCTGGGCACATAGCCTTTGGGGTACATTCTAGATCTAGAACACAAAAGTTATGTTATATTTGCTATGTATATCAGTTATATTTACTGTATTTTCTCTGTGATTTTTTTTGCCTTCTTCCCATATTTATGTATTTAGAAAGGTATTATTTACTGCCTTTCTGCCACTGATTATATTTTCTTTTTTTAAATGTATTTAGTACAGGGTCTATAGGGTCTCACTACACAGATCAGACTTGTAATGATCCTCCTGTTTTCAGCCTCCCAAGTGCTGGGATTATAGACACTTGCCACCATGCCCCTGGAGGCGAGGCTGGCACAGCAAGCTGAGGATTGAACCGCGGTCCACTGAGCTATCTGGCAGGCCCCTGATTATATTTTTCTAACTCCTTTCATAATGTCTTCTTCTAATGTCTACTTTTCCCCCTCTGAACAATGGGATCATTAGTTTGTCAACTTAAAGTCATATAATTTGGCTTGACATATTACCCGTAAGACAATGAGTTACTGTACTCTGCATTGTCCCTCCATCTTCTCATATCGTCTTTGTTGGAAACTGGCTTATAGCCATGTCATTCAACCATATGCCTCATACTCTGCTTCACATAGTGTCACCTTGTAGTTGATTGATGGCAGTTCAACTCTTTCACTTGGTCAGTCAATAATATTGCAATCTTACTTGACTCCTCTTTCCTACTACCTCCCATCCACCCAATTTGGCAGCAACCTATTGACTTTTCCCTCAAAATTTATCAAGAACTCAGCTACTTCTTATCGTCTGCCTTGTCCCTTCCTGCTCTGTGTCACCATTTTCCCTGGCATGGACTCCTGCAGTGTCTCTTTAATATTATTGCTCCGATTCATTCTCAAACACCAGGCTAATAGTCCTGTTTAAAACACATCAACTCCTGTCACTCCTCTGCTCAAATACAACACCACCTTCCTGTTTCACTTGGAGTGAAGGTCAGGGTCATGTCAATGGCCTGCAACACTGTTCCTTGTGCTCCTTTCTGTCACCTTCTCTCTACTCCCTCTGGATGTCCTCTCTTGGTTCACTCTGCCAAGGAAAGGTTGCTCCCTTGCTGTACCCCAGTCACACCAGGGCCCCTCCCCTAGGGCCTTTGTACCAGTCAGCTTCTTTCAGAATGCTCTTCACCCAGTTAGTTACCAGTTGGGCTCACTCTCCCTTCCATTAAGTTGTTGCTCAACCCACATTCATTTAGTGGGAGCATCTCCACCCATACTATCTTGTACTGAAATTTTCCCAGTATAAAATTCCCCACCCCTGCCATTTCCAGTATTCATTACACAGCTCTGTGGTTTCTTTCTTCCCACTTTCTTCTTTTATGTTTTGCTGAAGTTCTTATTTATCATTGTGGATCTCTATTTTCTCCACCTACAGAGGAAGCTCTTCTAGGGCAGGTGAACTTTGTCTGGTTTATTCACAGACTTATCACCTTAGCCTAAGACAGTGCTGAGCAGTCTCCGCTCAATGTTTGTTAAGTGAAAAATACTTTTTCCAGAGAATATTAACCAGCAAAATATACTTCACAACAAGATGTATATTCAACTCAATCAACTGACACTTACCTTTTTATTTTTCCATTATTAATGGAAAAATGTAGACTATCCAACATAAAGAGAAAATAAAACAATTGCCATCAAGTTGTTAATCTTTATTTTATTTCTGTTAAATAGTAACCTAAGTATATTTTAAAAGTACATGATGTTTATATATTCTTCCTCCAGGCTTTAATTTTAACTCTATATTGAAATATATGCAATATACATTATCAGTCCATTTGTCAGAGTCTCTCCAAGTGTTTTTTTTAGTTGAAGAAAACACACCTAATAGTTATATTTGTGAATAAAGCATTCCTTGAGTTTTCCTATTTGCAAAACTTTTTATTCATTCTTTGTACTTGATGGGTAACTTTTCTAGATATAAAAACTTTGACTCACACTTTCCATTGCTTTTCAAAATAATTCGTCCAAAGTTGTCTTTTTATGACTCTTGCTATCAAGAGCTCTAATTTCAATGTTATTTCTTTCCTCTTTAAGTCATTAAGTACATTGACCTGAAAAGCTCAAATATTTTTTTTATCAAGCCATTCAGTTAAACTGTAAGAGTTAACTCTAAGAATTAAAGTTGACTATTCTGGGTCACTTTCACAAGGCTCATTTCCACAAGTAGATTTGGGTTCTTTTACTTCTAAAACTTTTCTTGACTTATAACTTTAAGTAACATTTCTGTTCCATTGTTGTTTTCCTATTCAAGGGCTCCAATTGTATGTATAAGAGATCATCTTTGCCCATTTTCTATAACTATCATTTTCTTTTTGTTTTATTTTATTTTCATTCTCTTGGTATCCCAGTTTTTATTCACCTGGCTATTTTAATTCCCTGTTTCCATTGTTTCTCTTTAAAATTTTTATTGGTTCTTTACCTCTTTTTCAACTTGTAGTTTAGTCTTTTTTATTGATATTAATTGGTTTCTTTCTGTAGTTTACTTCTTATGCTTTTTCTTCTTATGAATTTTTAGATTTCTGATCACAATTTTTTAAAAATAAATGTGTGTTTGCTTATTGAATGCTATGCAATTCAATTTTCATATTTTCAATGGACTTTTGGAATTTTCATCAACAAAAATCCTTATTTTTATAGCTTCTTCATATAGTAGCATTATACTACTTTTAGTTTTTAATTTTTAAATAATTAAATGTCTTCTATTTCAGCAGACTGTCAATAAGTAATAACTAAGTTGTCAGATGTGGGACATTTAGTGGCTTATTAGTTTTCTTAGTTTAAGAGCACCCTCTTCTGTTGACATAATGGAACATAATTTCTTCAATAAAAAGCACCACTCATGAAGAAAAAGGTTGCTTGGTCTTTTTATTCAGAAATTCTCCTGTTACTCTAGAGTTCTAGTTTTTGTTGTTTTCTACTTTTCTTTCACCAAATTCATTCAATTCACCCAAACCAGGAGACTTACCAAAGTACCATCTTAACTTTCCTGAACTTTCAAGGTGTCTCCTTTTGACTTCCAGGACCCAGATTCCAACTGAACAAACCAATATCTTTCAAAATCTATATTGCATCAACACCAGGCACTTTGACTGCTCTTTTCTATAAGGTCTCCACTTGGGCCAGTGAGATGACTCTGTAGAATAAGCGCTTGTCTGGCAAGCACAAGGGCCTGAGTTCAATCCCTGATTCCACCAAAAAGAAAATAAATAAATAAAAGATCTCCACTTGACTTTTATTTTTCTATGTTCTTCAGGATTGTCTTTGCTGGTTTAAATATCTATTTGTGGGGCTGCGGAGATAGTTAGCAGAATAAGCATCTGCCTGGAAAGCACAAGGTCCTGAGTTTGGTCCCCAGTACCACACACACACACACACACACACACAAAAAGGGATTACCTAGGCTACTGAGTACACTAAATATCTATTTGTCTTCTATGTAAATGACATTTATAGCATTTTAGACCATTCTTTATTGTTCCAGTTATGCTGTGGATATGGGTTTGTGTGTTTTTATCTGTATAGTTCTTGAAGATATATGGAGAGCTTTGAATATAGATGACAGTCATTCTCTTTAAATTGTAACCATTCTCCCCAAATTGTAACAGTTCTTATTTTAAACCTCTTCTTTTATTCTCTCTTCTTATATATTCTCTTTTCATAATCTCAACTAATTCTCCTTGAATTAGAACTTTTAGACTACTGACTATAAATCATATTGCTGAGTTCCACTTCTTTTATTGATCTTTGCTAGCTTTTCATCAATTTTTTTTTCAAATAGTGCAATAATCAGCTTCTAAAAGAGAAAAGTGTATTTAGAGTCACAGTTTTGGAAGTTCTGCTTCAGGATTAGTTGGCCTTAGTGCTTTGGGCTCAGGAGCAAAAATGCTTGGATTGGGAGCCAAGAAACAAAGAAAAGAGAGTCAGTGCAGTCCTACAACCCCCCACCCACACCTGGGCACATCTCTAGTCACAGACCTCCTAGACAGCCACTTTCTGAAGGTTCTGTCCTCTCTTAATTGCACCATAGGCTTCTATACATGAACCTTTGACAGATCTCCAATATTCATTTGCAGCACTCAGGGTTTTACTCTAGAATTCTTTCTTTTACATTTGACTCCTCTACTCTACAGTCCACATCATATTTATAAAGCTTTAATTTATATCACTGTCTTTCAAACGGACTCTGCCTTAATGATACAGTAAAACCTCAGTTTTTGAACATAACTCATTCTAAAGCCATACTCATGATTCAAAACTATTGTATATCCAAATGGATTTCCCAATGAGAAATAATGGAAACTTGTGATTTGTTCCACAATTTAAAAATAACTTATAACAATGATTATAACACTGTAATATAGTAAAAATATTTAAAAGAAAATACAAAATATAAAACATAAACAATTTAGCCTGTACTTACCTTTGAAAACCTGTATGGCTGGTGTGAGGGAAACAAAAAAAGAAGGATGATTGCAAAGGATAATTTTTCACTGTCATTCATAGAATCCCTGCTATTTATTGGCTCAACATAATCCTCATGCAACCTTAATAAGGAATTTCTCCAATGTTATCAGCTATTGCTTCTTTTTGAAGATTTTGCAGATATGTGACATTGCGTTGTCATTGAACTTTCATTGCTTACACTGCTACACCACACTCTACACATGTCCCTAATCTCATTTGAAGTAAAGGACTCCTGTACCTTTTTTATCCTCTCTAGATGAGTTCTCCATAACTTCCTGTTTACAACCCTGGGGTTCCAAGGCCCAGAAAGAGAATCACTGGCTCAGTTGTGATCGCGTGACTTTTGTTGACACATACTACTCCTACTGGAATCACACATTATTTATCAAGTTAAAAATTGTTAGAACTTCTCTATTTTATGGAACACTTGCAGAACAAGCTACTTACAATTCAAGGTTTTAACTGTATAATTAAATAGACTATATACAAACATTCTCACCAAACTCTACTTAGAAAAAATTAGAAGCCACACACCTGAAATCTCTGAAATAATAGCAAATGAAACAATTGCAGAAGGGAATAGAGGAAATCAGATCAGAAATAATCTCATAGGTTTAAAAAAAAGAAATGATAACCATAATCAAAGAATAACTAAGCTACTCTAAAGAAGGTACTGAAAAAAATAGATGAAAATAGAAACTTTGAGTGAGCAATATAAGAAACAAATAGAATGCATGAAGCAGATTCAAAGAGATATATATAAGAAATTAAAAACTCCATGAAAAGTTGGCAAAATCCATTGAATGAAAGTGACGATAGACTTTCAGACCTTGAAGACACCATTGCAGCTAGTGAAAAGGGAAGTAAATATATCTTGAAAACAACTAGGATCCAGGAAATAATAATTTAATAACTGCAAAATGATGCAAAGGTGAACAACATAAGACTAATAGGCATCAATGAGAAAGAATGAGGCAACACAAATGACATAAAAAGAAAATAAAATGATGGAATACAATACTGCATGCCCCAGGACCTCAAAAAAAAAAAAAAAAAAAAAAAACAAGGGTAGCTTTCCCATTTTTGAATAATCTGAACTTCAAACCAAGAATGATCAAGCAAGATAAAGGTCACTATATACTGGTTAGGAGAAAAATTCAAGAGGAAGAGATAACAGTCATAAATATGTATGCACCAAATATGGGAGCACCCAACTATATAAGACAAATTTTAAAGGACATGAAAAATATAATAACCAATATCACAATCTTAATGGGGGACCTTAACACCTCCTTACTTCAGAAAGACAGGTCAAGAAGACAAAAAATTAGCAAATAGGTAACAGAACTGAGCCAAACCTTTGAACAAATGAATTTAGTGGAGATATAGAGAGTGTTCCACCCAACAACATCTGAATACACATTATTTTCAGCTGTACATGGGACAGTCTCTAAACTAGACCATATACTAGTACATAGGTCATGCTTAAGGATATGCAAGAAAGCAGAAACTATTCCATGCATATTATCTGACCACAGTGCAATGAAACCAGAAATTAACAACAAAAGCAATCACAAAACAACCCATAGACAAATGGAAATTTAATAACACCGTCCACAATGACCAATGGGTTACAGATGAAATTAAACAAGACATTAAGCAATACCTACAATTGAAAGAAAATTCAAACACAACCTACCAGACTTTGTAGGATTCAATGAAAGCAGTTCCTAGAGGGAAATTCATAGTGGTGAATTCACACATTAGGAAAACAGAGCAAGAACAAATAAATAAATATTCTAATTCTGTACCTCAAGCTACTAAAAAAAGAAGAGCAAACCAAGCCCAAAACCCAAAGACAGGAGAAAATTACAAAGATTAGAGTAGAAATTAATGCAACTGAGACAAAGAAAACAATACAAAGAATTAATGGATCCAAAAGCTGTTCTTTAAAAGATTAAATAAAATTGATAAAAATCGAGCCAACTTCATCAAAAAGAGGAAAGAAAAAACTCAGATTCAATCTATAAAGAATGAAAATGATGAAATTACTACATATCCTGTGGAAATTCAGAAGATCATCAATATCTATTTTGAAAATCTTTACTCTCACATGATCAAAAACACAGAAAAAAATGGACAGAATTCTAAATAAGTACCAAATGCAAAAATCCTCAACAAAATACTTGTAAATAATGACAGAACACAGAAAATCATTAAGAAGATTGTACACCATGACCAAGCAGGATTCATCTCAGACATATAAGGATGGTTTAACATACACAAAACTATATATGTAATACATGATGTCAATAGAGCCCAAATGAAAAATCATGATCATCTCAATAGATGCATAAAACACTTTTGACAAAGTCCACCACTCAGTTACAATCAAAGCTCTACAGAAAATTGAAATAGATGGCCTGTACCTCAACCTGATAAAATCCATCTATGACAAATCAACAGCCAAAATAATTCTAAATGAAGAAAAACTGAAAGGCTTTACTTCAAATCAGGTACAAGAAAAGGGTATTCTCTATCACCACTCATATTCAATATAGTTCTGGAATTATTAGATAGAGCCATTAGATAAGAGAAAGAGAAAAAACAAATAGGAATAGGTAAAGAAGTGTTTAAACTATCCTTATGTGCAGATGACATGATACTCTACTTGGAAGACAAAAAAAAAAAAAAAAAAAAAAAAAAAAAAAAAAACTCCACTAAGAAGCTCCTAGAATTAGCAAACAAATTCTGTAGGATAGCCAGATACAAAATCAATACTCAAAAATCAATAGCATTCATTTATACAGATAACAAACTCATGGAAAGATCCATTAGAGATTACAATAGTATCCAAAAAATAAAATATTTAAGAATTAATCTACCAAAGGAAGTAAAAGATCTATCTAATAAAAATTACAACCTTCTAAAAAAGAAGAGATTAAAGAGGATTTTAGTAAATGGAAGCATAGTCCCTGCTTCTAGATAGGAAGAACCAATATAGTGAAAATGGCCATACTCCCAAAACTGTTATACAGATTTAATTCAGTCCCTATCAATTTACTATCAATGTACCTCACAGATCTAGAAAAAACATTCTTGAAATTTATTTGGAACCAGAAAAGGTCTAGAGTAGCAGAGGCAATCTGGGGCAACAAAGGCAAGACAGGAGGCATTACAATTCCTGACTTGAAATTATACTACAAAGGTACCGTGATAAAATCACCATGGTACAGTAAAAAAAAAAAAAAAAAAAAAAAAAAAAAAAAAAAAAAAACAGACTTAAGCATCAATGGAGCAGAATAGAATATGCCCCTACAACTAGAAACACACTCAGCCATTTTGTCTTTGACAAAGGAGCCAATCATGTTCACTGGAAGAAAGATAACCTCTTTAATAAATGTTGTAGGAAAAACTGGCTCTCTAGATGCTGAAAACTAAAACTGGACCCAAATCTATCACCATGCACTAAACTAAAGTCAAAATGTGTTAAAGATCTAAACATTAAACTAGAAACACTAAATCTCCTTGAAGAGAAAGTAGGTGGAAATCTTGAGGACATAGGAGTAAAGCAGACAGTTCATAAACAAAAACCAAACTGAGATCCTGTTTATTGGGAATTTTCTGCATGTCAAAAGAAATCACCATCAGAATGAAAAGACAACCCAGAAATTGGGAAAAAAATTATAAACAACAGTCACTCAGACAAAGGACTTCAATCTATATTATATAAAGAACTAAAAATATTCAGCCCCTAATATTTAAAGAGTCAATCCAAAACTAGACATCTGAAATGGATACACACTTAAAGGAAGAAAATGAAGTGGCAAATAAATACCTGAAAAATTGTTCCACAGCACTGGCCATTAGAGAAATGCAAATTAAAACAATATTGAAAAACCATCAAACCCCAGAAAGAATGGCTATCATAAGGAAATCAACTAATAACAAATGTTGGAGAGGCTGTGCCTAAAACAGAACCCTTCTACACTGGTGGGAATGTAGACTGGTACAATCACTATGAAAATCTGCGTGGAGGCTTCTCAAAAAGCTAGATCTGGGCTCTGGGAGATAGCTCAGTAGAATAAGCACTTGCCCAGCAAGTGCAAGGTCCTGAATTCAATCCCTGGTTCTGAAAAAAAAAAAAAAAAAAAAAAAAACCTAGGTCTGGAAATCTCATTTCATATAGCTATTCCCCTTCTGGGTATTTTCCCAAAAAACTGAAGACATCATACCATAGTGACATATGTGCACCCATGTTTATAGCAGCACAATTTGTCATAGCTAAATCTTGGAAACAACCAAAATGCCATTCACTTGAGGAACAGATGAAAAAAATGTAGTATTTTTATACAACAGAGTACTACTCAGCTGTAAAAAAAGACAAACTTGAAATCTTTATAGGTAAATGGATGCAACTGGAGGCTATACTTACAAGTGAAATAAATCAGATCCACTTGTGTAAATCCATATTGTCTCCTCAGCACAGAACCTGAAAGAATAAATACAACCTGAAAGGTATAATAGATTTTATAAAACAGAAGAAAATTGAATTTAAGGATTAAACAATGAAGATGAGAGAAAGGAGAAAAGATAGGGAAAAAGGAAGGGAGAAAATCATGCATGTATATATACAGGATGGCTGAGATGATTGTACTAATGATTTCCATCAGTTTTTTGAAAATAGAACCTAATGTTTAAAATTTTCACCTTGACTAATTCTGTATGCTGATATCTGTAATCTAAGTAACTACAGCAAGAACAGCAATGTATAATACAAAACCCATCATTGAATACCTCTCATCTTGGTCTAACTGTATAGTGTTTCTAATGTTTTATCAATTATTATATACTCTGTTTAAAGTAAATTTTAAAAAAGGACAAAGAAAAAAATTAAGATTTCTTGAAAGCAAGTGTTAATACTCAATTATTGGTCCAATCTTGCATAACTATATCTGTTAAACTGAGCAACAGAATTGATATTAAAAATAGATAATAGAACAACCATTGTCAATTAGCTATTCTTGTTTTGAAAATCTGTAATATATATATTGTTGTATGTTACCTTGCTTCTGTCATTTTTTTTCTATTTGTTTTTGCTTCTGTTTTTACTCTTTAAAATAAAATTAAATTAAATTTTTAAAATAAATACATAAATAAATGCTACCTTACTACTGGTGAAAGTATTTAGCCCAGTCAATGCCAGTTTGGTGGGTTAAAAATTATCACATAAATATGGACATTTGGGGCCTGTGTTAAGTATTAGTGCCCTGAAAGTAGCTATTTCTCAAAATTATTTGATGTATGGAACTTGCTGTTGTCATGTGTGCAGACTGCCTTAGGTGGGATAACTGAAGCAAAGTGTGATTTTTGTAGACTGCTATTGATTTTTTTCATTGTAGTTCATATAGGAATTTATTTCTTAATTTGATTTTTAGATTTTCTACATCAAAATAACAGTTCATGTTAAAAATTTTGATACCTTTTAATTAAGTCAATAATTTTAAAAAACTAAAGAAAAAAATTTTGAGGAACAAAGCAGCAGAAACTTAACAGAGCCAGGTAATTATAAATACAGCTGTTGGTGCTACGTGAAGTGGCTCTCTTCCAATCTCTGGATGCTGGTTCAGAGTTAATGCACAATTTTCATGAAGAATAAGTAAACTCCAAAATTCTACTTATTGGATGTCTAGCTTGTTCTAGATACTAATATTCTACTTATTGGGGACATTTACCCTTTGTAACTTACAGGGCCTTCAGCATTACATTTTTTAATTGCCCAAAAACATGTACCTCATAATTTTGTTGGTATTTTGACCAAGTACCCAGTTGGTTCTTCCTTAAGTCTTCTTTTTATAATCTGAAGATTTCTTGCTCAATCCACAGGAAGTGAGCACAAAGCTGTAGCTAAGCATACTTCAGCCTTAAAAGAGGAAAGCAAATGGTGGTCTTGAATACCCAAGAATTGATTCTTTCCATAATTTTCAACTTTTGGAATTAACTTGAAAAACAATAGTCTAACTTTCAAAATGGAGGAAAATTTGCCTACCTACCTTTCAAGTAAATGACATTTCTGTCCGATCCTATTTTTCTCCTATTTATTCTACAGGGAATAAAAGGTTGTTTTTTTAGAATTGGGAAGAAACTTGGCCCAGTCTTTCAGATTAAGACTGTTCTAAATCTATGGGATTATCTCAATCTGAAACTGGAAGAGTCCAGTGTTTCTGAGAACCCCTATAGGCAAATGCTTATTTATCTATGGCCTATCTTTTTATAAAGAGATGCATATTTAAGTCTCTTCTATATGTTTCTATAATATGTATTTGCATTAAAATCTTTAAATAAATGAAACTATTTCAAACCTTAAAAACTGATTTAAAAAAACAAAACAAAACAAAACAAAACAAAACAAAACACGAGGTAGGGCTGGCCAGATAGCAGACTAAAGCGCCTGCTTAGGCACAGTACAGCGGCCAGGGTTCTATCCCTGGTGTGTCATACTGGCCACGCCCCTGGGGCATGCTGAGATGGCAATTGAGACTAGGCGTGGTGGTGTGCACCTGCAATCTCAGCTCTTGGAAGGTTGAACACAGGCGGATCACTACATGTCCAAGCAACATAGTGAGATCCTGCAAAAACCTGTCCTACATACAAAACAAAGAGGCAAATATTACTATGGCTCCTGAAATTTCTAATTGCTTTGATATTCTATCCATTTTTACTTTGAGATGACGTTGTATTGGAACTGGGCATATCTGTGCTCTCCTGTGTAACAACACTTGGAAGGCAGTCTGTGCCTCCATTGTTTTCACCAAGTGTCTTCCTGGTTGGTCGTGCTCTCCTTCAGGCAATCTTCCACCCCACGGCACTCTCCCCACTGTAGACCAGGACCATTTGACGGCTGAATCTCCTATTAAAACAACTGCGAGACTACCTTCTCTTAGTCCATTCCAACTGGACTTAGAAAATTCCAAGAAGTAATAATGATGCCATCATGATCCATTAACTACAGAACTTTATAACCTAAGCCCCAGAAATAAATAAATGGATATTCTTTGACTCTGATTGTATTCTGGATCATATTTTTTCAGGGATTAAGCATTG
>NW_004524598.1:17000068-17010735 GCF_000260255.1 Octodon degus | reverse complement strand
TCAATGATGTTACAACCTCAAACTTGGTCAACTGAAATACCATCTAGAAATGCTAAAATGTGAAATGATTGCCTTCTAAAGCTTAATGTGAACTTCATCAGTGTAGCTTTATTGTGCTCCATGTATTTTGTTTTTTAGAGCAAGCAATAAAATAGGCCTAAGCCATTTCAGGTGGGATAAACATTTCTACTTCTATTCTACCGCTGGAGATTAATAAAAAAAAAATTAACAACTTTACTCAAAATCTTTAGTGTGGGATACTCTTAACTACATGTATCAGATAGAAGAGAAGGGCAGAACCAACCTTAACCATATCTATTGGCTATGTATCTATCTATGTGTTGATTTAGCAATACATATAGGTTTGGGCCGGGGAGATGGCTCAGTAGAATAAGCGTTTACCTAGCAAGCACAGGGTCCTGAGTTCAATCCCTGGTACCCACAAAAAAAAAAAAAAGGAAAACATAAGTCTCCTCTGTCTCCTAGGGAGATCACCCCAGAAACTATCTAGTTTGTTTTGACTTAAATCACTCAGAGATTCATAAAGGTCCTGTTTCTAAATGATAGCTGTGGATGGGAGGTTCAGTAACAAGCAAGAAGACTAAGGAAATATATTTTAGAAAATTATAAATTTGTTCATGGCACAAACATCGAGGAAAAAGTGACAAAAGTATAAATATTTATTCAAACTAGACAGCCCTGGAATGTAACAGCTTAAGCATCAGAGTAATAAACATGACAAGCAACAAGAGAATCCAAACAGAAAACTCCCATGTATCCAGTCATTAGTTGCTCAATGATGAGCACGTGTGGTACATGCAAAAATGAATATGTAACAACAAAAATGTCTCGTTGTCTCAGCTAGTTGAAAGACTATGAAAGGAAATACACCAAGCAGGGTCAGGCAAATTGCTCAGCAGATTAAAGTGCCTGAAAGCAGCCGCAGGGATCAGGGGTTCGATCCCCAGGCCTGCTGTGTCGGCCCCACCCCCAGGGTATGCTGAGGTGGCGAATGAGACTGGGCATGGGGTGTGCAGCTGTAGTCCTAGCTCTTGGGAGGCTGTAAACAGGCAGATCACTATGCGTACGATCTAGTTGTGAGACCCTGAATAACCCTACCCTTCCCTGAAATATTCAAAAAAGTTCCCTAGCAACTTTGAATACCAAAAATTTGATCTCCTTGATCAAAAATATTTAATAAACTGGTTAGGAATTTTATTGCATTAGTTTTAAGACAAATTCTTAGTATTTCCAAGATTTTTTTTTTTTTTTTTTTTTTTTTTTTTTTGCGGAACTGGGGATTGAACTCAGGCCCTGGCACTTGGTAGGCAAAGACTTATTCTGAAAAGCCCTTCAGTTGAGGTCATAACAATGAGAGATCTACAACTGTAACATAAGATCAATTTCATAAAATCAAAATATCTCTGTAAAAGATCCTTTGTTGTGCATGTCTATGAGCAACTTCCAATGCTGAACATGTGAAACATTCCTAAACCACCTTAAATAATTAATCCTAAAAGAAACTAATTTTCTGGCTGATGCTAAAAAGTAAACTCCTCTATCTTCTTTAATTTAAGAATATCAATCCATGGACTCCACTTTGAAATTCTAAGTCATTATTTTAATTCCTTCAAATAATATACAAAAATATTTTAAAAGTTAAGAAAAACACACATAAAATAAAAACCGAGGTTATTAGCACCCTGCTATCTCAGTTACTCTTCTCCTATTGCTGGGAGAAGTACCTGATGCCAAAATGAAGGAAAGAAAGGTTTATTTAGCTCACAGTTACTGGAGATTTCAGTCCATGCTCAGCTGGCTCCAAGGCAGAGCAGCACATGGCAGAGGGCAGCCGTTCATGGCGGTGGCAAAGAGCAGAGAGCAAAATGGAGGAGGAGCAGCAACAATGTCAACAAAGAGAAGTCTGTCTCTCTGTCTCTCTTACGTTACAATCAGGCTATTGCCCTCAGGCTGAGTATAGCACTCACACCTATAATCCCAGAAGTACTCAGGACCATAATCCCAGTCTTGGATCATCCATAATCCCAGTGGATCATGAGTTAACCACAAACTCTAGAATTCTACCCCATGACTGCAGGAGGCTTTGGGGGGACACCTCAAGAGAAGCCATAACACCTGAATACTTCATATGTAAAGAATTTTCACCAACTGTAAAGAATGGAGCTGACTCCAGAAACAAGGACTCACCTCTCTATGTCTTACTCGTTTGAACATGATGTGCACACCAACTAGGAAGTAGCCAGAAAAGGGCTTTAATAAACAGACACCTTTCCTGTATCGGCACGAACAGACAGAAAGACACATTCCCATCAACTTGAAAAGTGGGACAGGATTCTCCATCAGCATTCTACCAAACCTACGAATCAGCCAAAATACGGATTCTTATTCATTCTCATATTCCCCATCCCAATAAATCTGTATTGATGAATTGTTAAGAAAATCAAATGAATATACTTTCAGACAGAAGCTTCTAGTTTTGCTAATAAAGACTCATTAGATAACTGCATTTGGATGAGGCATTTATCATCTCTCTTACACTAGAGATGTGAACACCTTTAGCTGTGGAGGGGATAGAAAATATTACACACAGCCTGTGTACAAGAGAGACAGAGACCGAAGCAGAGAAGGAAGGAAGGAAGGAAGGAAGGAAGGAAGGAAGGAAGGAAGGAAGGAAGGAAGGAAAGAAAGAAAGAAAGAAAGAAAGAAAGAAAGAAAGAAAGAAAGAAAGAAGAGAGAAAGAGAGGGAGGAAGGAAGGGGAAGGAGGGCAGGAAGGAAAAAAGAAAGGAAGGAGAAAAAGAGGAAAGAAAAAAGATATTTTGAAACTCAAAAGAAGGGAATATTATTCCCCTCAGTCATAAAATAATAAATTTTGAAAACTAAATGGCATGGAACAAAACCCAAAATAAATGTTTAGAAAACTGCTTGAAGTCCTTAGAAAGGAGATGAGATTTGTATGCTAAAGGAGCAGACAGTAGTAAAGACTGAACTGCTTTAGGGTTAATGATAACAAACTCAGTTTGAAATACAGTAAGTTTGAGCAAAAGCACTCAATGTGCAATAAGTAAAAAGTGGAGATAGCAAAAAAAGAAAACAAATACACATTTTAACCCCTGTAACTATTGAAAGTAATAGAATTAATAAGCTATTTCAGAAAATAGAAGTCTACTATAAATATACTGAGTCATTCCTTCTCTTACGTGAGGAAACCAGAGTAAAAATAAAGAGTAGCACAAAAGATAGAAAAAAGGAAGTTGGCGGAGAGATCATTCTCCAAGAGGAAAGGAATGAAGAGATAGAGAAAGGTGGGAAGGGTGGGACAGGGATGAACAAAGAACTGGGATGTATTGTGTATGTGTGTTAACTCCACACAAGGAATGCAAGTACTGTGTACTGCAAATATAGATAGAAATATTGAAGTGGACCAAGACAAGGGTGGAAGAGGGAAGGGGGGAAGGAAAACAGGACAATGAAGGAAATTAAGACATGTTACACATGTGTACCAACTTCTTGTAAGGAAAATAAGCATTGTGTACTACACCCATGTACTAACAAACTAGTTTTTTTATGTTGAGTCCATATAAGGACAACTATGAGTGTTGAATATTTTATCCATCATAAGAAGTCTTAATGTTCTCTAGGAAGATATAAAAGTAGGAAGAAAATGGAAGCTGAAAACAAAACAATAACTCCAATTACACTGAAAAGTAATTCTTCCAAATTAAGCTAAAACAAAGTGAGGTGTGGTGACGCATGCCACCCACACTTGTAATCCTAGCACTTGAGAGGCCGAGGCAGAAAGATCACTGCAAAGTCCGCAAATTGAAGGCCACCCTTAGCTACATAACAAGCTCAAGGCCAGTCTGAACTGCATTGCAAACCCTGTCTCAAAAAATAAATAAATAAATAAAAAATAAAATTTAGGGTAAAACAATGTGTGAACATGCATTCATTTATTACATACATGTACAAGTCATTACACAATACCCTGAGGATAAATAAAACAAAAGGAATATTTGCTATAGTCTTGCCCTTGTAAAAGAGGAAAAGAGGCAATTACATGACTAAATATAAAATTACTACAAGGACAAGAAAGGAAGCATTGTGTTATGAGAGATTGTGATAGGGAAACTGACCTAGCTTGGGGTCAGAGAAGGCTTCTCTTAGAATGTTACGAAACTATGAGTCTGGGGAGACCTTGGGAATTAATCATGGGAGTGGAAAGTCCAAGACAGACTGTAGCCTGTGTAAAACTCTTCGGTAACAGTGAGCATAGGATAATTGAGGAATGATAGGTTGAAGAGCATAGTTTAGGAAAAGAAGGCCAGAGAGATAGAGGCACAAGAAGCTTCTAGTCAAGATGAGCATGTACAAGAAGATAATGATGAGTGTTATGAGTTATATCTAGATGCCCCATAAAGCCGCAAGTGCTCATAGGTGGGTGCATGATAGTGGGTTACCCCCATGGTGTGTTTTGCCATGGCTCTGGATGTGGGGGATGTACTTACTGAAGACAGAAGGCCCACACTGGGTGTGGAGGCACCAGCCAATAGGCTTGTAGTCTGGATGGAATAAAAAGGGAAAGATGAAGGAAGTCTTGTCCCCTCCTGCCTGTCATGCTTTGGACTGTTTCTCATCTGCCATGCTGTTCTGCTTTGGAGCCAGCTGGCTACAAACTAAAACCTTCCCAATATTAAAATTCTGACCAAACATAAGAGACAAAGATGTAAAAACACAATTTGGGTTATGAATATTGGAGGGGGAATGGAAGAGAAATTATAATAAGCTTAATGTATCAAAATATTAATAAACACCATTTCTACTGGGGAAAGGACAATCTGTTAATAAATGGTATTGAAAACTATACTTATTTAAAGCAAAATAAATTAGATCTCAGCATATTCCAAGAGAAATAATCAAAGTAGATGATATTTGTTTGATAGGTAAAATTATGAAAGGACCAGAAAGAAATTTAGAAACTCAATCATACAATTTTAGAGATAGATGATATTTCTAAGCATATTAACAAAGAAGAAAATCTTCCTAGTAAGACTTGGTATGTTATCCTTTTTTGTCATACTTTTCCTCTTCATTATTAAAAGTTATATCTTATTCTACTTTTCTTATTAAAATTCCTTGCTTTGATGTAAGATTTTACGGATACAGTAGAAGCATCCTAAGTTTTAGCTTTCCAAACTTAAGTAAATAACTGACCTAGGAGACAAAGACATTACAAGCATAATGCAAAATCATAGTCAGAACCCTGATTAAGGAAGAAACAAAGCTTGTAACACCAAAGGATTAAATTAAAAGGCAAACTATAAACTATGAAAAGTTTGTAACAAATACTGACATAATGTCTTTAAGAGGTTCCATGAGCTTCTCGACAACCAAGAAACTGTTGAATGGAAAAGTATAAACATACCTCAGTTCTATAAGTTTAAAGACACTAAATGGGGCACTCATGTTTATACATATGAATATTGTATATATTTTGTATTCGGGTATTGATACTCATTTGTTCTTGTGGGTGATATATGAAAATGTTGATAGTGATGTTAAAATTACAAATAAATTTTATTAAACATTTGTTTTTATATTCATCTAAATGAGTTCCTGTATAATTTAAAATATGAATCAGTTGTTTTAGAGGAAATAATTAGGTATATGGCAAGCGCTTTTTTGCATATTCAAGGGTGAGTACAACCCCTGAAGTTCAAGTCAATGCCTTTATGCTTTAGAGAAAGTGACAGAAGGGGGGCTTTGCTGAATATCATGTTACAGACATCATATTACAGTCATACATGCACATCCATGTTTATAGCAGCACAAGGCATGATAACTAAATCTTGGTGGTGGCCTATATATCCATCAACATTTGTTGATGAACAACTATGGCATGATTCACAATAGGGTACTGCTCCGACACAAAGGGGAAATTTCAGTCATCTATAAGAAAATGCCTGCACCTTGAATCCACAACGTTAAGTGAAAAAAATCAGCCTCAAAAGGGCTATGTACTTTCAGGCATCATTTCCACAGTGTGTTACTAGAGAAGTTTCTCTGATCGTGTAGCGCACCAGACTCACAAGCTTGAATATCATATAGTTGCTCTTCTGGGAAAACCAAAGCATACCTAAATTAAAAGAGTAGAATTTTTAAAAATGGAGACTGGGAAACAAGGAGAGAGGTCTTTCGCAAGTGGGAAGGGAACCAAACAAAGGAGGGAGAGGGAGGGGAGAAAAGAAGGAGAGGAAAAGGAATTAAGACGTGTTGCAGACGTGTACCCACTACCACAATGATTGGACTCATTGTGTGCCACCAACAGGTACTAATTAAAAAAAAAAAAATCCCCTACCCTGCTTCCTCCAAATCAATTTCATAAGAATCCAGGACAATTTCTTCCTAGATTTTGCTTCGTGGGAAAGTTTTGCCTCTAAAGAAATGTGACTAATTGTTTTAAGCAACAATAAAAACTACATCCAAACTATTTCAGCTTTGCCTTGGCCAATGAGGAAACACAAAGCTGAGGCAAAATCAGTGTCAAGTTACAAGAAAAGATTCATTCTGGCTGTCTACACCCATGTCCTCCTAAACCGCTGAGATTATTCTCGCCACTCTTTTCAAAGCCTTAATTATAATTTTTATATTAGTATAATTATAGATGGCACATTAAATCCCTTCATCTAGAAGTGGAGCATAAATTGTAACGAAGTAAGCCCTAACTGGAGCGAATGACACAGTGCCCCATCTTCAATTCGCGTCTGTACATCCCAGCACCACCTAAATAAACTTCACCCATCCATCGGAAAAATGTCAGCGCTCAGAGACCTCAGAAAGGTAGAATTTGGTGGAAATCTATTAGAGCCACAAAGTCTTTATTTTGTGAATATAGCTTTGACGTTCTCGTTAAGGTACATCTTTGTGATGAATCATCTTCACCCTTTCAAGGCCGGGTGCCCCGGGTAGGACCTCCTTCGCGAGCGGCAGCTCTCCACAGTCACACTTCTGCGTTCACTTCAGAACCTGTTCTTCTGCACCCCTGTGCCAGGCTTGCCTGTGCAAATGGGAAAACCCAGGGAGACTGATCCCAGCTACTGCAGAAGAACGCTGGAGGACAGTCATTTTCTCCTTGATCAGTGTCCACAGCGGCCCGCTTCATTCTACTCTTCCATACCTCGCCCTCTATACCATGATGAAGACCACATTCTGATTCCAAAGACAATCAGATTTCAGATAATTCCACAAAGCAACGTAAAAGCCTTACAGTAAGAGAATTAAAGAAGTCAGGAAAGTATAACACTGCCATAATTTTATTAACATGGTTATATTAATCTCAGTTGTTTTGGACAGAGTACAAAATCACCCACAGATCAGCTCCTCGCAGCTACCTTCAAGGGCCCCATTTCCCCGTGAACTCCTGTGCTTTCAACATCTTTCTTGAAGTAGTCTGTCAATCTCTGGGACAAAGCAGCATTGTCTGATGCCTCTCACTACTTCAGGGATTGTGCCGATCCATCCTTTCTCCCAGATACAGATCTTCACAAAGTTAGGACCTCTGCCCTTGTTCAGACATATTTTTCTTCATTAGGAGAACTTTTTGATTCCTGTTAGTATTTTAAACAACTTTCAAAAAGCATGCTTCCCAAATTCTTAGCTATCAAAATAGCAGTCCCGCTTTATCAAGAGCCTGGACCATAATCCACACAGAAATCACATGGTGACTTCTAATTCATCGTACTGAAAATAGAAGCCCCTGTATCCCTAAACATACACTCACTCACCTGACTGTATTTTAGTTCCTAGGCCTTTCAAATACCTATTCCTCACAGCTCTGAGTCATCTCTAAAACCTGCTAATCTTAAAGTCTAGATCAAATCTTCATCTGAATTAGTTAGTTTGTTATTTGAATGTTGAATCTTGATTTCTTCACCTAAACAATGTATGTAAAGCCCAAAGGAAAAGGTGAGCTCCTGGAAGCAACTATAATCTGTGCACTTATTTATTTTCATGGGAACACCAAGGTGAGTCTTCTTTTAACAGGGCCAACACTGTAGAAAAAGAGTCAGTCCATAGAGGGACCCCTCCTATACCACATCCTGAGAAGTGACTGGGGAAAGCTACTTTAGTAGCACCTTACAGGCCTTTGCAGTGAGGGTCAGGGCTGAAAGCTTGCTATGCATGTTGGGTGTGCATATAAAGGAGTCCCTGTTGGTAAATACAGACTTCTATGTGTACATATTCAATGTAGTTATGGTTTGTGTCTAGTTGTCCCCCCAAAGCCTCATGCAGTCATGGGGCAGACTTCTAGAGTTTGTAATTAACTCATGATCCACTGGGATTGTGGGTGCGAATGCTACACCCGACTTGGAGCAGATATCCTGAATGCAACTGAAGGGACACAGGCTTGCTCTCTGTAGCCATTGTTGCTGCTATCCCTCCCACTTGCTCTTGCTGTTTTCTGCTGCCATGGACTGCAGCCCTCTTCCATGTTCCAATATGCCTTGGAACCAGCTGAGTATGGACTGAGACCTCCATGAACTATGAACTAAACACATCTTTCCTTTCTTCATTTAGAGTGTCAGGTATTTGTCCCAGCAACAAGAGAAGAGGAACTGAGGCAAGTGCCACATGCATATTGAGCTGCTTCTCCCTTGTGGGGCCTTTTGAAGTCCTTGTACACATCAGGTAGCCCTAATATTTGACTTTGAGTTTCATTCATGATTCTTAAATGTAATGTTTCCCATTTAAGTCTTAAATGTAGTTTTTTTCCATGAAAAGGGAATAGTGCAATTACTGATTATCAAGACTTTTTTTCAAAATCAAGACTTGAGTCTTGAAAGTTCAGAAATGAGCACCAACATTGACTTCAATGGCAGAATCAAAGGTCTCCTTACTTTTCAGATTTGCTTCGGTTCAGCCATAGAACTCCATCCCACGCTGAGCTGTAAAAGGCTCAAGTCAACAACTTCTGAAGTTGCCAGTCCTATGGACAACCTACTATTATGATGGACTACAGGTCTATATTGGATTATTTTGCTGAATTCACACACCTACAATATTTAAATGTCAATGGAATACCCATCTCTGACAAAACTAAACAAAAGAAGGGGATACAAATGAAGGACCATTTTGTATCTGTATATACAAAATAGGATAGATATACAGCTACTTTCTCTTAATTCAAGGAATAAAAAGATTTGTTCTAATAGTGTTTTTGGACAGGATATCATGTCTGCATATTGTACTATGAATAATCACCATGAAGACAACAATATGCTGTGTATTAATTACTGAAACTGTCCTACTAATAGGTTTTGAAACTGTCTCATTGCTATTTGTTTCTCAATAAAATTATATTTAAAAAAGCTCCATCCCAGCTCTTTGTCGGTGAGCAGGGATATTGTGCTGTAGGAGGACAACTATGGATCATAGTAGAAATAGCAAAACATTTTAAACTTTCTTTGTTCCTGACAGCATTCCTACACCCGAGCAAATAATAACCTTCTTATCTTACCCCTTCCTTTCTTAGGAAAACTTGCTCCCAGAGGGAAAAACAGAGGAGGGGAAAATAGAAGACAGGACTCACCCACACACTGGTCAGCAGGGCAATTACAATGGAGGGGAAGCACTACGTGCCAAACAGCACAGCGTTTCCTTATCTGCTCTTTGAGAAAAGGACTCTTCAAATGGATGCAGCTGGGTGAGATTGCTGTTACCCACAGAAGCATTTCATGACCAATTTCCCAGACTTTTACTCATCTTCATGACTTTGAATGTTGCCACATGAGAGAGCTAAGTAAGTGGGAATGAATGAATGATGGGACCTTCTCGGCCATACCTGCACTTAGTGGGATTTCATATCTCTCTTTTTATTTTCATGTTTCATAACTTTAATAGAATATTCTAACTTTTTTGTTTTTGTTTTTGTTTTTGTGGGACTTGGGATCCAACTCAGGACCTTGCACTTGCCAGGCAGGCACTTATGCTGCTGAGTTATCTCCCTGGCCATTCTAACTATTCTGTAAATTGAAAATGCTACCACATTAAGTTCAGTTACAAATGTGCTATCCTAATATAGGGCCAGCCAGATAGCTCCCTCCATGCCTGGTCAATGTGGACGTGGCTGTCCCCAGGTGCCAGAGATCACTGCCACATCCTCAAAAACCCCACACACAGCCACCAGCCAGTCACATCAAACCCAGGGCTCTTAGGACAGGATGAGTAAGTTGCATATAACTCTTAGAGCCAGGAAAGCCAGATACAAATGGGTGCCACATGCCAAAAGTCTCTGTGTATTTTTTTTTCTAGAATAAAAATTTTTAAGGATATAGCTTCAACAATCTGTGCTCTGAAAGTTTCTTTTGGAAGTCTGCTAATATAGGGTCAGTCAGATAGCTCGGCAGATTAAAGCGCTTGCTTAGGCAGATTCAGGGGCCAGGTGTTCAATCACTGGCCTGTAGTACTGGCCCCGCTCCCAGGGCTCACTGAGATGGTGATTAAGACTAAGCATGGCGGCACATACCTGCAGTCCCAGCACTTGGGAGACTGAAAACAGGAGAATCACTACCAGTCCAATCTGGGTAGTGAGACCCTGTAGGCCCTGTACCAAATACATTTAAAAAATAAAGAAAAAAAGAAAGAAGGA
>NW_004524598.1:16996505-16999958 GCF_000260255.1 Octodon degus | reverse complement strand
AGAAAATCTGCTAATATAAAGCTTCAAATACTAGTACTCAAAGAAGGTTCTTAATTTATTTTCTGTTGTTAGAACAGCTGAGATTAGGTAGCTTATAAATTAAAGGAGTTTATTTAATTCATGAACTTCTATTAAGAACTGTTTGCTGTGTCACATGGTGGAAAAGTGGAAGGGGAAGCGGAAGAAACATAAGGAGTTGCTTATCTCCTTACCAACTGTTATGGTTTGTGTCTAGTTGTCCCCCCAAAGCCTCATGCAAGTCATGGGGGGGATTTACTTCTAGAGTTTGTGATTAACTCATGATCCACTGGGATTATGGGTCTGAGTACTGCTAGGATTATGGGTGTGAGTGCTCCACCCAGCCTGGGGCAGAGAGCCTGAAGGTAATATAAGAGAGACAGAGAGACAGACTTGCTCTGTTGCCATTGTTGTCACTACTCTTCCCAGTTGCTCTTGCCACCATGAACTGCTGCCCTCTGCCAGGTGCTGCTGTGCCTTGGAGCCAGCTGAGTATGGACTGAAACCTCCACTAACCGTGAGCTAAATAAAGCTTTCCTTCCTTCATTTTGGGCGTTGGATATTTGTCCCGGCAACAAGAGAAGAGTAACTGAGAGAACTGAGAGAGCAACCTCCTCTCAGGAGAACAGATCCATTCCCATGAGAAAGGCATTAGCACATTGATGAAAATCGTGTCTCATGACATACTTACCTCTTAAAGTCCCACTACTGTGTCTCAATATGTCACACTGGAGACTCATTATCCAACATAGGAATTTCGAAAGAGACATTTAAGCCATAGCAGGAGAGCTATGAAAAATAATTGCTTGGTAATAGCCTTGTATGCATGTTCCAAGACTACTGTAACAGAATGTCCAAAACTAAGTAGCTTAAACAAAAAAAAAAAAAAAACTGTATCATAGTCCCCAATGCCAGAAGCTTGAGATGAATGCACCCACAATGCCCTACTCCCTCCAAAGCTGCCAGAGGAAGGTGAGTCCCAGGCCTCGCTCCCACTGCTCATTGCTCCTTCATCGCAGCAGTACAGTTTCAATTTATACGTGTCATTCTCCCTGCACACATGTGCATGTGCAACCAGACTTCCCTGATTTATAGGAATACCGTCTTCATCTGAATTGGATCAGTTAAAGACCTGTTTCCAATAAGTGCACATTCACAGGTACCAGGAAGTAAGACCTCAGTGCATTTTAGAAAGACACATTTCCAGGAATGTGAAGCAGCACGCAGTCAATGAGTTAAATGAATCAGAGCAACAGATCAATCTGGAACAGTCTGGAATAATCCACATTTAGGTTGCATTTCATCTGACTTTTTTTTTCCTAAAAAGTAAAACCACTGAAAATGGATAAGAGATGATCCTTAAATAACCATACAAACAAAATGTTCCAATGTGAATCACTATGAGAAGAAAGATTAGTTATTTCATGGTACACAAAAGGTTACTACTGGATATCTGTAAAATGAAACGAGAATCACAGAAAAAGGCTGGGACAGAAGCTTTCAGGTCTTATACCCTGTAGAAACACTGATTTTGGAGGTAAACAGTAGGCAAGAGTATTTTTATCTTGTCCATGAACTTACAAGACGAGTTACCTGGAAAGCCCGAGACTGATCGGCGCCTGAGTGGTACTAGCACTGCTCCAGACCCTCCGAGACGCGGGTCTGGGCACTCCCGTGCAGAGGGCATTAGCTGTCAGAGAGAGCACAGATTTCAGCTGACAGTCTGGACTTTAAGGGCAGATTAACTAACTCTGCTGTCTTGGCAGAAGGCGTACAATCTAAATATTCAGGGCACTGCTCCAACATGAGGGAGACACGCATCATACCAAGCCTGTCTTTGTGGCATCAAGAAAAGGCACAGAATCCTAAGAGTTTGTTGCATAATCCTAACAGTTAGTTGCTCAGGAGGACAAGGAAGGACGGATTTGTGCATCCACTGAAAATTTCTGAGAGTACCATCAGCATCTCTAGCATGACTCACTAGTGACTCTCTCTCTCTCTCTCTCTCTCTCTCTCTCTCTCTCTCTCTCTCGCTCACTCTCCCCCCCCAAAGATTAGAGGAGGTGATTGATCCAAATGTAAAGAGACCAACTTAAGCTTCGAAAAACATGAAATTATCAAAGTAACATAATACAGCTTTGATGATTAACCCAAGGAAATGTAAATCTACAAAGAATTGAAAATAATCTTTTTTTTTTTTTTTTGGTGGAACTGGGGATTGAACTCAGGTCCTTGAGCTTGCCAGGCAAGTGCTTATTCTACTGAGCCATCTTCCCAGCCCCAAAATAATCATTTTTTAAAAGCTATCACAAAACTAGACAAAATCAGTAAACCAGTATATGAACAAAATTAGAAGTTCAAGAAAAGAAGCCACAAAAACCCAAATAGAAATTCTGGAACTGAAAAATAAAATGGGTGAAATGAATAGCTCAACCAGGAAGTGAGACAAAGGGGATCTATGAAAATAAAAATTCGTTATGCTGTATGAGCAGAATATTTAAATGAGCAGAAGACAGGATAATCAATGCGCAAAAAGATCATTTAAAATTAGCCATTCACAGGAATAACAACCAAAAAGAATAAAATGGGTATAGAAAGTTTCAGGGTGGGAAACTATTATGAAAGTAAATATTATGTGATTCTCAGCAAGAGTAAAGAAAGAGAAAAAATGAAGGGGCAGAAAGTTTACTTAGAGAAATAATGGCAAAAAAAATTCCAAATGTGTACTATAAGATGAATTTCTAAATACACAAAATTGAAATGACTTTAAATAGGTCATCCATGAGGTCTTCATGAAGACATGCTGTAAATTATGGAAAGATAAAAACAAAGAATGCTAAAAAAAAAGAAACAGAAAAGCAATTCACTGGCTCCCGCTTACGTGTGAAGCCACGTTACGCTGTCTGTGAACGTCTCAGTGGCCACACTGTAGGCAGGAGACGACAAGACGATCCGTAAAAAGAGCTAAAGAGGAAGCTGCAGCCAAGTAACATTATATCCAGCAAAACTGCCTTTCACAACTGAAGAACAGACACACACCATCTTAGACAAATAAACTGCATAACTAGTAGAAATGCCTTTCAGAATTGTTTAGAAGAGTCTTGAAAGAAATAAAAGGACTCTAATCCACAACCTGAAAACAGGAAAATATAAAACTCTATATGAAGCAGAGTATAAAGTTAAATTCAGAATATTCAGAATACTTAAATACTGTTGTGCAGATGGAAAAATCATTTTTAATTCAAAGATATGTGTTAAAAAAGTACTAAAATAATGAGACCTACAATAATTTTTAGTGGTACAGAATATAAAAAATATGGCAACTATGACATTAATGACATATGCTAGGAACTAAATCTAACTGAACAGTTTCTATATGTAATCAAAATTGAGTTATTGGCTTAAAATATATTTGTTTAAGATTTCTTAAGGAGG
>NW_004524598.1:16994137-16995380 GCF_000260255.1 Octodon degus | reverse complement strand
TGCTCCACCCAATACTCACCAATATCCAGCTACATTTGACAATCCTGGGAATCTTTCATGGAGTCTTGCCCATTAGTTTTTTATGTCCATCAATCTTTCTCAGCCACTGTGGTACTTACAAAATTAGAATAAAGATACTAGCTTTATGTTATTTTTCCAGTGTCTTCAGTAGAAATTGTTAATACTCTACTTTCTTAGATTTCTTAGGCTCTATTTCTAAATGTGTGATTGACCAGATATTTCATTAAGGTACACCCTTATTAAAGACACTGAGGATCTATTATACTTGTCCCAAGAATTAGAGAATCGCCCCTTCCCCTGAGATAGAAGGAGTTAACAGTTGCCAAGAAGTACTTTTTATATTTACTTTTTCTTGACAGGGAGATAGATATTTTGTAAACTATAAGGGATCAAAGGATGGAAGAAGAGAGTAAGAAAAGGTGGGGAAGGATACTTAAAAAGAATTAAGATTTATTGAGTGCGTGTATCAACTCCCCATGAATGTAATCATTATGTACTACAAGCATGTACTAGTATAAATAAAAATTTAGAAATTAAATGGATTACACCCTCCAACCAAAACTACAGAGTGATTGAATAGATTTTTTAAAAAAGAATCTATCTGTATGCGGCCTGCAAAGAGCCACAATTTAACTTTAAAGAAACCCATAAACTGAAAGTGAAAAGATAGAGGAAAAAGATGGTTAGAGTTTGTATCTGGATTGTCGCCCAAAGTTTCATGTAATCATGGGGGCAGGCTTTTTGGAGGCAGCTGAATCCATAGTTTGTGACTGATGCCTGGTCCAAGGCTGAGATTATGGGTGTGAGTGTTACACTCACCCTAGAGCAGGTGGCCTGCGTACAATATGGAGCACAGAAAAAGTTTCTTTCTTGCTCTTCCCTTTGCAGCCATGAATGGTATCCCCTCTGCCAAGACATGTTGCCTTGGAGCCAGTAAACTATAGATCGAAACCTCTACCAACCGTGAGCTACATAAATCTTCCGTCCTCTAACTTTGGGCATCCGACATTTTGCCCTAGCAGTGAGAAACAGGACTGAAGTGAAGATATTCCATGTAAATTATAACTAAGATAGAATAGGATTAGCTAAGGTTGTATCAGGCAAAATGGATTTAAAATCAACACTTGTCCCAGGAGACAAAGGGATCAATTCCCAAAGAAGATACAATTGTAAATATATATGAACTCAATGTCAGAACACCTAAATATATAAAGCCAATATT
>NW_004524598.1:16984395-16993422 GCF_000260255.1 Octodon degus | reverse complement strand
AAGATGGAAGTACAACTGCCAAAACTTACAACACACTTTTAAAAGCAGTTCTAAGAGTCAAATTTGGTGCTATAAATGTCTACATTTTAAAAAATCTCAAAATATAACCTAACTTTATGTCTCACAGAGCTAGAAAAACAACAAACTAAGCATAAAGGTAGCAGAAGGGATGAAATAAATATTAGCAGAAAAATAAAACAGACTAAGAAAACAATTGAAAATATGAATGGAAATGAGTGTTTCCTAAAGGTAAACAAAGCTGACAAACTTTTAGCTAAACATAAAAAATGATAAGACACAAAAGTAATGGAAGAAGAGACATTAAAACTGACAACACGAAGTGCAAAGGACCATGAGCAACTACTGTAAGACAAATACTGTGAAACTACTATAAATCATGATATTCCAACAAAATTGGCAACCAAGAAAATGAATATGTTCCTAGAACCGTGCATTCTACAAATGTGTTCTTTTTTTTATTAGTTTTATTGAGAAGCAAATAGCAATGACACAATTTCAAAACAGGTTAGTAGGACAATTACAATAATTAATACATTGCATATTGTTGTCTTTGTAGTAGTTATTCATAGTTATAAGATGCAGACATGGTATCCTGTCCAAACACTATTAGTACAAATCTTTCTTCTCATTGAATTAAGAGAAAGTAGCTCTATATACAAAATAGGATAGATACGAATGTATTCTTCAATGATGCATCATCCACAAGAAAAAAATATCCATGCTGTGAAAAGAACATAAAACTTTGAAGAGTGATTTCAGCAAGCAACTGATCTGCCACTTAAGTGAGCTTTGTCAGCAACACACGAGAGGGCAGAGTTAATTTGGGAACAGAATAGAGGCCTCTACATGGAATTTGTAATAGTCAAGTAAAAGCACAGAGGAGGATGGTAGATGGAATCACTGTGTAAACTTTAGTGTGAATTCAAAAGGCAACACTTTATGAAGTTTTTCTTTTCTTTCTTTCTTTCTTTGTTTTGTTTTGTTTTGTTTTTTGTTTTTTGTTTTTTTTTTCATTATTATTACACAATCAGTAGCCAGCACACAGTCTTCACAGTTTGGGAAAAATAAGAATATAGGCACCAAGCGTTTGGGCATCCTTAAGTAGCTCTGGCCCAGTGGAAGGTGGGCAGTTGTCTTCTGTCGTCATTTTTCTGAGCCAAAATTAATCCCATTTATGGTTCATTGGATTGAATGTTGGGTCTAAAAGTCTCTGTCAAAAGAGAATCTCTTCAACTGGTCCTCGAGAATACTGCTCATACTTTCTAGCTACTCAACGCCAAATCAATTTTGGTTCCAGACCAAAGCTAATATTAGAAGAAAAAAAGTCTTCTAGTGTTTGTTTATTTTAAAAGAACAAAATCTACCCCAGGGAATATTGGAAAGTGTAATCCGTCTTCCCAAAGGGGTGTGGTAGGAGGTGTTATGTGAGGCCAGGCCTGGGAGAAAAGACAAGGAAAGCTCTTTTTTCCCCCATTTCCAACTGGACATCTTTGACTTAAAAATAAAAAATAAAAAAAATAAAAATGTCTCAGGGAATCTTTCCCCTTTGCCAATATGTTTGAGAGTTCACTCTCTGTTCAAGATGTGAAAGGGCCATAATTATTTCCATGTCTGACTAATATGTGCTTGTTTGTGAAGGGCTGCAATCCCATAACCCATCTGGATCAGGGTCTCGGTGTAACTGAAAATCAAAAAATGAGGACTGTTTTCATCCTGGCTCCTCCACTGTCTGAGTCACCGTGTCCTTCGGCAAGTTACTTCCTCTCTGTACCCAGTTCTTAAAAACAGAGATAATAAGTGTTCTGACCTCCTTACCTCACTAGGATGTTGTCAGTGTGAACAAGTAATAGAACCGTATTTTTAGGGCAGTCGGGAAGAAAAATCACTTCAATTTTAAAATATTAAAATATTAGTCTTCGTTCTCTTAGATCCATTTTGTGCATCTTAAAGTTCCACGATGGATCACAAAGGGCCAACAGGGCTTACAAGGGTGGACAAAGGCCTGGCTAGAGTGGATTTTAGGAACAGACCTTGGGAGTCTTCCCAGCTTCTCTTTAACATCCTAAAACACTGTGCAAATACTATGTCATGTTGCTACTGCTGAACCAACCACCCATCTCTTTGGCCACCATAGCATCATCTCATTTGCTTCAAGGACAGTGGTTACACCAATTTTCTTGGACATGAAAACAGTGCCTGGCATGTTCCACATAATTAGGGCTCCCACCCAGCCATTTTTCACTTTGACAGGGGCAAAAAAAGGAAGGGAAGGGCTGTGTTCCATGTTTAGGGCATCTTTTGATTCAGATGGGAAATGAAAGCTTTGCAGCCCTAGTGATGGGTCTGCGCAGATCTGGGAAATGAGCTGTCTTCTTCCAAGTTCTGCCTCCTTCAGGGTGTGCCCGCAAAGACATAGAATTCCATACAGTAAGGTCTGGGGCCTTGCCAACACATTCAAAGAGAAAGGGTAAGGTTTGGAGAAGAAGGCTTCCAACACTTTTAAACAAGGGCTGGCAAGATGGCAGTTCTTCTGGTTGACATCTAAGCTTCCTCTAACCTCAGAACTCAGTCTACAAGTCAGCAAATCCTAAGAATAATTAAAGAAGTGAATAGAGTCTCCTTGACTCCTTTTGCTCTTCTTTAAGACCCAACTATTCTGTGTCAACTCAGAAAATAACCTGTATCTCAATTTTCCAGTTTGCCATCCTTCCTGGGCTGTTCCAGATCACCCTTACATTTCTTTGTTCTCTACAAGTCCATCCTTCCAACTATTCCATACAGATACATTTCTTTGGTCATCTTTATTATTCTATCAAGATCCACCATAGGGCTGGCAAGATAGCTCAGCAGATTAAAGCACCTGTTTAGGCAGAGGCAAGGGCAGGGAATTCGATCCCTGGCCTGCTGCACTCGCCCTGCCCCCACACTGAGGTAGCAATTGAGACTGGGCATGGTGGCACATGCCTCTAATCTCAGCGCTTGGGAAGCTGTAAAAACAGGAAGGATCACTAGAAGTCTGATTCGTGTAGTGAGACCCTGTAGACCCTGTACTAAATAAACAAAAATAAAAAGATAAAATAAAAGATCTGCCATGGTTGCCAGGCATGGTGGCACAAACCTGTAATCCCATCACTCCAGGAGGCTGAGACAGGAAGACTGTTGTAAATTCAAGGCCAGCCTGAGCTACAAAGTGAGCTCAAGGACAGCCTGAACTACATGGTGAAACCCTGTATCAAAAAAGAAAACAACAACAAAAAAAGACAAAAATAAATCTGCCTTAGCCAGATTCTAAGGCCCTTAGGTGTAGGAAGCATGGTTCTGCTTTAAATATAATTTTGTAGCTTTAATTCCTTGATCCTCACACTTATTAATTGTGTCACCCATTTCAGAGAACAGCCCTTGGTATGTTTTTGCCTTCATTTCCCTGGTCATGGGACGTCATCATAAACCATGGCTGGTAGCCGCAGCATTTCGGTCAGATACCTTGCTTGCATTTTGCTTTCTCCTTTTCCTAGTTGGTGTTGCTGGAACTTGAAGACCATGTCTGCAAATCCCTAGTAGGGAGTGACCCCAAAGACAGTAGCCGTGGTCGGCCTGTATGCTGCAAAAGGACTCCAAAGCAATCTGTGTAGGAAGAAAATTGCAACAGCATCTTCCTGATTTAAAAAAAAAAAAAAATGAACGTTTTCGATACGCGTGAGAGGAAAAGAAGACAACAGATCCATTTTTCAAAACAGACTATCATGTGACAACTGTACATTATTTTAAATGCCAGTTGATTCCAAAGGCAAACTGAGGTGAAAGCGAGTGACTTTCAGAAGTGTGAGTTATACTCCCCATTTTTACTTGACAAAGAGTACAAATTTTATGGGATTAATCCAGGAAAGCCACCAAACAAACAAGAGCAGCAGCAGCCATTGTAACAAACATCAAAAAATCCTGAGAGCAATTACCTCCATGTTTTTGCTCTATCAATATCTATTCTTGGCTTAAACTCTTATAAATAGGAAGGATCACTTGGGGGAAGTGCGGGAGTCAGAGAGCAAATGAGCAAAAGAGAAGCAACAATCAGAACCCCTGAGCTGCTGCAAACACTGTGTTTATCTTCCTTTCCTTTGGCACCAGGAGAAGGGGTTGCTGCAGCGACTAAGGACTAATCCATAGCATGCGATAGGCTGGTGGCTCGAGTGTTCACGGCTCCTGGTACCTACCTAAATACTGCCTCATGGCATCTCCCTGGAGATATGATGTCAACACATCCAAAAGCAAGGACTGAGCTTGGAGGAAATTGCTCTGTCTACAGTGGAAACAGTATTTAGGGTAACCTTCTGGGAGGTTATCACAAGGCGATCCTTCTGGCACCCCGACAGCTAGAGCGAAGGCACCTGCGTAACACCTGTCAGATGGTAAGCGCAGCAGTAAATAAGCACAGCAAATCTTGCTTCCCTCTGGAATAACATTTATCACCATGGCGAAATAACACAAAGCTGGGCAAGAGTCAGGCCCAACCTGGGAGCGGGAAGGCTCAGGGTCACGTGGGCTCAGCAGCTTCCTCTCCACTCTCAGCCTCTTCTGATTCATCCATCCCCCGGGAGTGGGGAGTGGAGTGCTGGCTCAGAGCTTTCTCAGGCAACCTAACAGGCAAAAATTTTAAGATACGATCTCAGGTTCCTCAGCCTCCCCTGTGAGTATGACAAAATATCATTTGCTGATTCTGTGTACAGTTAATGTACTCAATCCTCCTGAAAACTACCAAGTACTCTGAAAATGCCCTATTTTGAATAGTCAAATTACTTGTCACCCTGATACAGAATTAATGATCCAAATCTTTTCAGTCTCATAGCAACAGTATGATAGAGGTATTCTAGGATCACACATGAAAAGCTTGAAGTTTTGAGAGAGGGGAAGCAACTTGGCAAGAGTCACAAAGCTGGACACCGGAGCCTGTGTGTTTTACTGTTTGCTGTTGTCCAGTGTGACTAGTTATTTTAGTATGTAGTTTTCTGTACATCAGGATCAAGAAAAAGGCCCAATTTGATCTCTTGAGCCTTATCATCTTTTCAGCAGTTTGAAAATGGCACTATAGTTACCAGCAATGAGGTGTCCCGAACACCTTGAAAATCTGTTACCTTCAAAGGTTATAACATTTCAACATTCCTCAAAGCTAATTTTGTGCTGAAGCTCAGCCACAAGGCCACTGGATTTCCTTTAGGTGCTGCAAGAGTGTGGATCTTAAATCTCACCCGAAGGGCCATGTGTAAATAAAGGCCGACTCCCCAGAGTTGGCTATGCAGAGGAGGTGGAGCTTTTAAATGATGAGACTTAGTGGGGTCTCAGGGTCTCGGGGTCCTGGAGAACACGCTCTTGGAGGGAACGTGGGGATCTCACTCCCTTCTTCTCCTCCCTCTTGCTTCCTGGCCATGAGGTGCGTGGCTTGCTTGCCCTGAGTTCCTGCCAGGATGCCATCATCTTCTCCAAGTCCAAAGCAGAGGAGCCGATTGATTGTGGACCTAAACTTCTAAGTCATGAACCAAATAAATCTTATCTCATTACAAGTTGCTTATCTCAGCTATTTGTTATGGTAACAGAAAGCTAACATATATGTATATTTATAGTGTTAAACAAAAAACCTAATCACTCAAGATAACAGCTCTTTGAAAGATCCTTGCTATTTTTCACTAAATATTCTGGTGAGCTGGGAAAGCTTTCATCCACCTACTCTATTTCTTGGGACACAGAAAAAAAAATCTAAATTCCATGAATAAAACTGGGTGAACACAATTTTAAAAGTGCAACAGAAAAAGGGGATCATCCCAGAGCCTGAGCATGTTCTGTGGATTACTTTCTTACACTTGCTTAGGCCATGGAGAATACTTGCGTGCCGATGCTTTAAGCACAAGTGGAGGAATGTGAATGTTAGGTGTCTGACAGACTCACTGATTTCTTCTCATTCCTCCTCCTCATGATGTTATGCTTTCACACAGAGCCCTTCTAAGGTTAAAGTTCTCAGCCTTCACAAGTCTCATTGCACATGACCATGGCACAGTAGAGCTGGAAGTCATTCAGTTCTTCCCGGACTGCGAGTGTCACTTGACTTGATATATAGAGTCTATGTAGCAATTGTTTTACAAATATATGGAACTACCACTCAAATACTTCCTACACCAGACAACCCATGAACTTACAGAACAGATAAAAGTTTACATGGTTCAGTGTACCAGTGCAACATACAAATATCAAAGATCTTTTCTGCAGGTCAGGAATAGCCCAGATAATAAAATGTTCTACTTTCAGGAAACTGATAGTCTGACATCAAAAGATAAGTCAGCCTCCAGTTTACACTTCATATTTTGTTTCACTTGCTTTTATCTTTTAAATTATTCAGAATGATTTCATTCCTTCCTCTGCTTAACACCCTTCAACTGTCCTTAGTTTGGATATCCCCACCCCGTTTGGCATCTTCTCAAGTTTATAATTGTGGGTCCTTCAAACTCTAATCCTAGGGCATGGAACCATTGATCCAGCCATGCCTTTTACTTCCCAAGGTGATACGGTGTATCAACCACCACAATCCACCCCTTGTCAACTTGGCAAGGTACAAAGTCATGCTGATTAACATTTCACAACTTGAACATTATGACACAGGTTTGACTACCATCAAGAATCACTACTAAAATTGTAATGCATGACAACCATAACATTCTTCCCTTGACCCCAAAGACTCACACACATCCCTTTATGCAAAAGGCACTTAGTCTATCTGCAAGAGTCACCAGGTCCTGACAGTTTCAGCATGGCTGAAAAGTCCAAGTCCCAAGTCTTCTCCAAGATGGAAGACAAGCTCTTAGCTATGAGCCCTTATACAAATGAAATGTTAAAAACTTCTAACATTCAAAGGCACAAGATAAACATTACCATTCTAAAAGGTACATATAGCAGGATGCCAAGCATTGAGACCAAAGCAAGTCCCAAATGCAGAAGGGCAAACATTAAGTCCTGTAGTTCCATGTGGAATATCTGAAACAATATGTAATGAGTTGTGAGCTTCAAAAGCCTTACAGGGCTCCACCCCTATGATACTTCCATTGTAGCTCCCAAGGCTTTTATCTGGGGGTGACTTTGCTCTCTCTTTGCAGCTTTCATCAGATAATCCATGGTTCTGGCTTTTCCAAACTTTTGCAGTTCCCACTGAACAGGCTTCTCACTCACAGCTTTACACACTGCCCTCCCAGGGGCACATTGCCTGGCCTCCCAGGTCTTCTGAAATCTAGGTGGAAGTCTTCTTAACCTTAGTACTGCATTCTCAATGTGCGTAAGACCAACACCATGCAAATGACACCAAGGTCTGCTGCCAGCTGGAGCAGTAGCCAGGCTTTCTTCTTTCTTGGCTGTAGGTTGACCTGCCTGGATCACTGAGCACTCTGATCCTGATTCCCAGGAACAAATTTTCTATGCCACTGCTATTCTGGAACCTGGTGTGGCAAATGCATCCATTGTGGAACATGGGACTCTGTGGCTTTCTCCTCAAAACAAAGTCCCTTGCCCTTGCAATTCTGAAGTTGTGAAAGGCAAGAACCTGCCACCTCCTGTGATGCCCTCAGGGTATGTTTTCTATTCTCCTGTTCCTCCTGGGCAATGGAGATCTAAGCTTTATCTTTGCAGTTCATGGCCTTCCTGGCACTTCCTTGCTGGCCATATTCACAACATTTTAAATCATCCTGTTGGTTTCTTTGCTCTTGATTCTCAACATAAATCTGACTAAAAGCCCCTACCAATAACCTCAACATTCGCCTGCTTTGAAATTTTCTTTGTCAGATTAACTAGTCCACTGCACTTAAACTCAGTCTCAGGCAAAGTCTCTGGACATGAGAAAAATGTAGACAAACTTTCTACTAAAGCCCTAACACAAATCATCCAGAGTCCAACAGTCAGTGCAGTCCTTCTTCCAGACAGGAACCTCCCCACCCTGGTCTTTACAAGCAGGCTTTCTATCAGCCTTCTAGTCTTCTGAGCTTTGACCAGAATCTCCCAAACAGAACAGCAGAAGGTGTTCCAGGGCTTCTCTTTCAGGCAACATCTCCAAACCTTTCCTATCTCTTCCCATAAGCTATTCTCAAAAGCTCTTGAACAACATGGTCAGATAGTCATAGAAACAACCTACTTCTCTGGTACCAAATACTGTCTCGTTTACTTTTTACTTGTTGCTAGGACAAAATACCCAACACCCAAAATGAAGGAAGAAAGGGTTTATTTAGCTCAAAGTTTGTGGAGGTTTCAAGCCATACTTCACTGGCTCCAAGGCAGAGTAGCACAAGGCAGAAGACAACAGTTCATGGTGGCAGAAAATAGCAAAGCAAAGGGAGGAGACACAGCTGCAGCTTCTTGCAAGCCTCTTTCCCTTCCTTCCAAGCTGACTGCAAAACCAGAGCTCCTCCAAGGAAATGGTGGCTGTGAAGATCAAGCACTTCCAAAGGAATGTGGCCCATGGAATCCTTCTTCAACTCCCTTTTATATCCTTTTTGCACTGAGTCACTCTAGGGTGGGCCCTCCCTACCCTAGGCAGGGTCTTCCATGTCTTAGGATGCAGGACTCCTTAGACAGTGCACCCAAGCCTTTTACTTCCCAAGGTGACAGAATGTACAAATCACCATAGAAAGCAATACCATGCTTACACATATGGGTCTGATTTATTTCACTTACGAGTATAGTCTTGAGTTGCATCCATTTACCTATAGAAATCCTTAGTTTATCCTTCTTTATAGCTGAGTAGTACTCCATTTTTTCAAAATGAAACATCTTGGTTTTTATCCATTCTGTTCATGGACATTATATTAGTTACTTTTCTCTCACTGAGACAAAATACTGGACACCCAAAATCAAGGAAGGAAAGGTTTATTGGCTTAATGTTTGTGGAGTTTTCAGTCCATAATCTGCTGGCTCCAAGACAGGGTGGCATGGTACAGGGACAACACTTCAAGGAGGCAAAGGACAGCAAAAGCAGCATGT
>NW_004524598.1:16970908-16983935 GCF_000260255.1 Octodon degus | reverse complement strand
GGAACAAGCCTCTTTCCTCCTCAGCAGGGTCCCCACCCTTGGGTGAGTGTAACACTCACACAATCTCCCTGCCCTCCTCTTGCAAAGGATGAGGATGTTTACAAAGTCAGAACCCTGGTTCCCTGCTGAGTGCCTTAGTTAAACTTCTAAACTTCTCCAATTGACACAGTTTATCAACCATTATAGGCATCTGGGTTGTTTCCAAGATTTGGCTATTACAAATTGTGCTGCTATAACCATGGGTGCATGTATATCACTGTGGTGTGATGTTTTTAATTCTACTGTGAAGATAACCAGAAGGGGAATAGCTGGTTCAAATGGAACCTCCAATCCTAGTTTTTAAAGGAATTTCAACACTGATTTCCACAGTTGTACTAGTCTATATTCCCACCAACAGTGGAGAAGGGTTCCTTTTCCCCTTCAGCCCCTCCAGCATGTGTTATTGCTTGATTTTTTTATGATAGCCATTCTTTCTGGGGTGATATGGAATCTCAGCGTTGTTTTAATTTGCATCTCTTAAATGACCAGTGATACTAAACATTTTTTCATATATTTATTTGCCATTTTATTTCTTCATACAAGAAGTGTGTATTCATAAGATACCCATTTATGGATTGGGTGTTGGAATTTGGTGAGTCTGTTTTTTCTCAATTCTTTATATGTTCCAGATAGAAATCGTTTGTCTTAGGGACAACTGGCTATCATTTTTTCCCAGTCTGTGGGTTGTCTTTTCACTGTTGGTGATTTCTTTTGTTGTGCAATCCATTTTCAGTTGCTGTGTTTAGTTACGTTCGTTCTTTGTCCTATTTCCCTTGAAGTCTGGACTATGTTCATGAAGTCTCTGCCTACACCTCTCTCTTTGACATTTCAGCCTACTTTCTTTTCCAGTGAATTTAACATGAAACCCTATCTGTTAAAACTTTTCATCTATGATGGATCCTTCTGAACCAGCTTAATTGAGTTTTTCTTTGTTTAGATAGCTTAAGTGTCAGTCGCTCTCTTACCCTAAAAGCTCACCCATGGGCTCTCACAGCCCTGCCAAATCCAAGAGCTGACAACTCTACCTCTCAGTCTCATCTACACAGTCCTAATCTCTCCTGCATTCTATGACTGTGTCACAAGTTTCCTAATCCTCTATATTTTTACTAGCACATCCAATTAATTACCCTTTTCTAAACATATTCCTCCTGCCACAGTCCTTATTGCTGTTCATTTGTCTCAACCCTCTGCATCAACAACCCAGCAAGTCCTGTCTATACTACTTTACTGTTCCCTGATGGGGCCTCTTTTATACATAGAGCTGTATGAACTGACATGTGGCTTCTTTTTATGTTCCTGTTTCTCTCCTGTTTAGTCCATCTTCTACATTGCAAGCCTAACATGAATAGACAAGTATATCAAATCACATAAGTCTTTTCCCTTCTTCTGGAACCTATTGCTTTCAAAAAAAATCTAAAATGATAATGTAGCAAAAATGTCCTTAATATCTCTCTTCAACTGTACCTCTTCTACCTCAACTCATTTGAAAACTGCTCACTACACCATAATGCCTGTAGTATCTGCCTCTCTGTCTCTCCCTGTCTGTCCCTCCATCTCTGTCTCTGTCTCTCTGTCTTTCTCTCTGTTTCTCTTTCTCTCTCTCCTCTCTCTCTCTCCTCTCTCTCTCTCTCTCTGTGTCTCTCTCTCTCTCTCTCTCCTCTCTCTCTCTCTCTCTCTCTCTCTCTCTCTCTCTCTCTCTCTCCTCACTTCCATCCACTAAGGACTTTTTCTTAGAACTTTTCTTTAAACAAAATGTAACCTATAATGATTGTATCTCTCACGGTGCTTCTCTGCCTTTGTCTGTGTCCCTTTTTCAATCAGGGGAGCTCATGTGTGTCCTTCAAAAACTAATTCAAATGTTTTATCTTCTAGGAGTCATTTTCTGACTTAGCCCATAGTTGTAAATTTCTTTCTATGCATTGAGGAATGGTGAGAAATGTTATTATGCGTCACTTACCATATATTCCAGATACATCATGCTGAGTGATGAGGGTGCCATGGTCAGGAAGACAGGAAAGTCCCCATTGGATGAGATGTATAATTCAGTAGGAAGATAGCAGAATATGTGTATTCAAGTACATTTACTATTATGAAAACATCTGTGTTTTTTAGAGATCCCAAGCCTAGTCAGTACCATCCAGTAGAGCTTTTTGTATCTGTGAATACTCTCTGCCCGTGCAGTCCAATATGTGAGCCACCAGCCATGCACGACTACAGAGTACCTGAAACAAGACCAAGGCCACTGAGAAATTAACCTTTTCATGTTATTCAGCTTTAATTAATTTACATTTCAATGCCAAGGTCGTGGAATCTATAGAGAGCAGTCCTATTTTAGATGCTGCGTAAGTTTTCTCTAAGAGAGAAAAATGTGCTCTGGGATCCCAAAGATATTCAGAGATGGAAAAAAATTTAGATTCTAGTGTGATGAAGGTGCAGATCTCCAGGTTCGTTTCTCTCAGTTAATCCTACGCCTCCCTCAGCTCTGGAGAGTTTCAGCAGTATCTAGGACACAGTAAGTGCTCAACACATAGCCACTGTGTGTTAGTGGTAAGTTGTTATGGATAGTAGATTTTTTAAATAATCTTACTGTGTCATTTTCCCAAGTGTGCCATCAGCCTCTGTCAATTTTATAAGGATGAAAACCATCTGAAAGTCTTTCTACTCCTCCCGGGTGTCTCAGAGTGTCAAGGAGGCAGGTTCACGTTCTACCTGAAACATTATACATTTCAAAAAATTTACAAGTCAATGAAGATGTAATCACCTGAATGTGGACTGATTCTGAGCTGGTTCGTTCCCAAGCTTAGCTGCAGTTAATCAGATTCATTCTGGGAAACCTCCCTGAACGTCCAAGTCACACCTCAGACCCTCCTGAGTTCTCTGATCACCTACACTGGCTCTCTAAGGGGATTTTGTCTCTCATGTGAAATATTAGCTCAACTCAGCTTCACGCTAGCATCCCTTCACATCACCAGGTTCACATTGCCATTCCCTGACCTTGTTAGTTGTACCATTTTATCTGTTCCGATATGCTTCTATGTGCCACATGGGAACGATATAGGCAGGGGACATGCTGTTTGCACTGCATGCTTATCACCATGTAACAGGCTGCAGGAAACTATTTTACACTTAATATGGCAAATCTCTGAGGGTGTCTCAGCTGGGCCAGTTGTGCAGGTGCTTAACAACCTAACCACACAACTGGACTCACAGTCTTACCTCCAAGCCCAATAGCAGCTTCATTTCCAAATAGCTGCATATAATATGAAGAACTTAGCTATCCAGGAAAACTTTGGGGCCATGGAATGAGAAAGGGGACTACCATGAACTGAAGGTTCATGAAAGAAGTATAAAATTACTAAAAACAAAACAAATTCTGAACAATTAGATTGATTTTGCCAATTTATGATCAAGAGAGCCTTGTCACCAAATGCTCAAGGCCTAGTTCAAATTCCACCTTCCTCATATGTCACCCTATTTATTACCTGTGACTGCTGAAATCTTAGTATACACACACACACGTGTGTGTGTGTGTGTGTGTGTGTGTGTGTGTATGTGTGTGTATTTTAAAATATGTATCTTTAACTTGAAGCTTGGCACTTAACTGTCTATGCCCACGTCTTGAACCCTTTTTCATGTGCTTGGGTTTCGTCAGTGGGTTTTACAGGGTGAAAGAGTTGCCATATAGCTGTCCTGGTTTTCTATGTCCCAGAATGAATTGGGGTGCTTCAGAAAGCCCTGAACAAATAGCTTCTCATTTGTTGTATAGCATACTAAGGACAAATCATCACCAAGTAGCGAGCTGCAGAGCAGGACAAGGAGAAGAAGAGCAGGAAGGAGGTGCTCAGCTTGAGCGGAGCAGCTGAGATTCCCCAGGGTGACTCATACTACAGCGATGCCAGCGCTGAGGAGAAGCAGAGAGAGTGGCTTGGACACTCAAACACTGACGTTCTCATTATTAGCTGATGTGTGATTACATTTTCCTCGGACAATGTATGAGAAGCTCAGTTCTTTGGAACAGAAACTTGAAGACATTAAGCCAAAGCGACATGAAATTACCTGTCCCTTGAGGCTGGTGAAGATTAATAATCAGACAAATCACCTGACCTCTGGCCCTAGAACATTAGTCCTGGAAGGAGCTTCAGGTACCATCTGATCCCCGGCACAGGAAACTGAGGCCTAACAACATGAAAGGTCTTTTTCAAAGCAGTATAGCTGATTAATGGCAGCTAATTCTAGATTTCGGGAACCCCAGGCTCACGATCATTTCGCATCAGCTTCATGAGAAACAACCAAAATCTACTGGCTTGGAGAAACTTCTGGAGACTAGTCTGCTGCCTCACTGATGGCCTTTGCTAAACTGACTGGACCCCAGTCAGTAATTCCCTCATCTCCCAATCAAAACTACATGTCAGTGTATTCATCCATATGTCATGGTATCCTTGCCCTAAAGTGCTAAACATGGTGAAATCAATAATCTCCTTTCTCTTCTCCTTTCCCAGGTTGCTTAGCACAATGAGGAACAATTGTACAATCACATCAGAGACGTACTATTCTCACTTTCTGTGCCCTCAGGCCCAATAGCAGGAATCGTGCTTATTCTTGATCCAAACCCTCTCTGCTGTCCTCAGCTCCACGTGATGCATTCTTCTTAATGGCCTCACTGGCTGCTTCACAGAGTGAGTGAATGCTTTCAGTGTACACATCCTCAATCTTCTGCCTCATCTACCCATTATATTCATTTTCAGTGACCTCACTTCCTTCCCTCCACCATCTTGTCTACCTCTCCAAGACCTGGATCTACCAACTCTGTCTGCAGCACAGAAGTTTCTCCCCTTTTACTGGCTTCTCTGCAGCATGCACCCCAAAGGCTTCCAAATAGTCTCCAAAACTTCTTTATTGCCCGATCTCTGCAGCTACCACTCTATCCCCTTCATAATCAAACTACTTTGGAAGTGGTCATTCTTGATAGTACTGTTTTTGCTTCCAATTTTTGCATACCACACTGTAAACTCAAGACTACAGTCCTATATGTCCTGACACTCATTAGAAAGGGTCATGTAAGATCTTAATGCGCAAGGAGAAATTTATGTTTTAAAATATTTTATATTGTGGTAAAGTATATATGCACACAACTTACCATTTTTATCATCTTAAGTATGCAATTCTGTGCCATTAAATGTTTTCACACTGTTTTATGAGACTGACCACCCTCCATTTCCAGAAAATGTCATCATCACCAAGAGAAACCCCATACCCACTACATAATAACTCCGCAGCCCTTCTCCTCTTAGCCTTTGAGAGCCTCTAATGTACTCTTTCTCTGTCTCTTTAAATTTAACTCGTCTACCTTTCTCCTGTAAGTGAATCATGCAATATTCACCCTCTTACATCTGCTTGCATTATCTAACGTAGTATTTACATTTTCAACATTCATGCATGTCATAGCACATATCATTAGGCCTTTTTTTTAAAAGGCTTATTTCATTATCTGTATAATATGATATTTCATTGACCTCACTCATTGGTTTATGTACATTTGGCTTATTTTTACACTTTTAGTCTTATGAATGTTGCTATAAATGTTGGTATACAGGTATGTGTTGGAATCTCTGTTTTCATTTCTTTCTTTAGAGTATGCACTTAAATATAGAATTGGTGATCAAGAAACCATGTGCCAATCTTATGTTTAACTTTGCAGGATGCGCAAGGTATTTTCTACAGGAGCTGCATCATTTTGCACTCTCACCAGCAAAGCCCACAAGTTCCAGTTTCCCCAGATCCTCGCTAATGCTAGTTACCTTGTCAGGTTTAGGTAATAGCCACCCTAATGAGTGCTACTTCATTGTGCATTTGATTAGCATCTTCTAATGACTAATGATGGCTGCTTTCTTTCTAATGTGCTTTTGGGCTATTTGCATATCTTCTCTGAAGAAGATCTATCCCAGTCCTTCTCTTGTTTTTGAATTGGGTTATTTGGAGAGCTTTTGCTGCTGACAATTGTCAATGTGTAGTACTTTCTTTCTTGATCAGGTTGTAGCATCTTGTGTCTTTCTGACTGGAACAGAGCATTTTCCTGTGACTTCTCCTTCGACTAAATGACTCCATTATCACCTATTCTCTCTCTCTCTCTCTCTCTCTCTCTCTCTCTCTTTCTCTCCTTCCTTAATATTCTGACTACCCCTTGTAACTTTTAACTTCTACCTACTCTAATGTGTGTTGAGTCCTGTGTGTGTGCCAGACTCTTTGCATTCTTTTCATTTATGTTTAAACCATGCATTAGATGGCAAGATAGTATTATAAAGATTATCAGAACTAAGACCCAAAGATATAAAACATTTTGCTAAAGTTTGTTAAAGTGCTTAGAGACAGAGTTACCCTTTAAATGCGGGAAACTAATTCTAGAGTTTATGTTCTTAAGATTATCCTATCTAGCTGGATAATATTAGCCACTAAGTTCAGCTATTATAGCCCTGTATCAATAAATTATGTAATTGAATTATATGCTTGCATGTAATGAAAACTGTCTTTGACAACTTAAGCTGCAAAGATATTTGTGGTAAGGGTATGAGGTAATTCACATAACTGAAAGGAAATCTAAAGAATTAGGCTTAAAAATAGAGACTTTTATGAATTGCAACACTCCATTGGTAGCAACTAAGAGCAATTTCCATCAGGATCCAGCCCCCTGAATGAACTGGGCTAGAAATTGGTTCGGCTCCTTGGTCAAACTGGAATTTCAGAAAATAAACATCATTTTGGTTGGGCTTTGACACACGCCAAGCTCATGGGTAAAGAAGACACAAGAACACACATTGATTGAAAGTTCAATGCGGCAGTATTAAAAAGGCAAAAGTTCATGCTCAAGAGCGAAACAAGAAGCAATAAAGAAGTAGATGCAGAATAACTAGCCCATTGTGTTTTCAATCTTTAACCTTCGGTCAGACCTCTTCACAGATCCAAATTTATGCATTCCATGACTTAACATCTCCTATTAAAGTCCTTACAGCATTTGGTGACCACTTGTTCCTCTATTGTTGCATAAAAATATTCTTTAAAGATAGCTCTCTTGCTGCATTTCTCCTCCCAGACAAAATTTAAGCATGGACTCTGCACACAGCAGGTGCTGGATGCTCCTGGACCAGTAAATGTTCCTGTAGTCCTTTAGGGGACCAGTAAGCTGCAGATCGAGCAGGAGCTAGGGCAACAGATATAGAGATAGATGATAGATAGATAGATAGATAGATAGATAGATAGATAGTAAGCAAACAAAAACACTGCGGTTTGAATTGAGGAAGGTAAAACATCCACTTTAATTGGTGTATTTTACAAATTCTCAAAAATGGGTTGGTATTGTGGGGATAGATATATACAATATACACAAAAGAAAAAAGCAGGTTCTCCAGTGCCTGCTGCCATTGAGCAGGCCATATATAAAGTGCTGTCCTTCTTTCTGGTCACTACATCAAAAAATTGACACTCTTAATGTATTTAAAAACTATCAAAAGGAAAGTTAATTAAATAGCAAATTTTTTAGTGGTAAAAATATTAAGAGATTAGATCATTGCTGTTATTCAAGGGACCCATGGAAAACAGAAAATTAATTGCATTCTGTGTAACTACAAATAAAATCATGATGAGTGTGTAGAAAATTCATATTCAGAGAGTTTTTCCCAAACAAAGTAATCTGAGGCCAAAATAATTATTGGAAATACCCATAAATAATTAATTAACAGACTCAGGATATTACTTAAGGGGTTGCTTCTTTCCTGTCTTATACCCTCACTAGATTAAATTTTGTACACTTGACCATCCTTGGGAATGAGGCAATGATTGATAAGCGTGAACGAATTAGGGTAGGTGTAGGACAACAAATGAACATGGGTACAAGACATGCCTGACTGAACTTAGTAATTTTCATAACACTACGTTGATCAAGTCAAATCAAATAGCTAATTCTGTATTTAGATTGAAAGTTTGTATTTTTATGGACCACAATTTTAAGAGGGTTTCCAATTTGAAGACTCAAACTTAAGCAAACAACGTAACAGTAAAAATAGGGCCGGGGAGAGGGCTCAGCAGAATAAGCGCTTCCCTGGCAAGCCAAAGGTCTGAGTTCGATCCCCGGTTCTAGAAATAAATAAATTAATTAATTAAAAAAATAAAAAACATAATAGTAAAAATGTATTTACTAACATTTACATAAAAGCACAGTTGGGAGGAATATCATCAAGAAATATGGTGGTAAAGAAGAGAAACTATTAGCAACTCTTGGTTATAAGTGTAAAGATACTGTGATAGCCAAACTGACATCCTGAGGCTAGGGAGACAGCTCAGTGTTCTAAGTGTCTGCCTGGCCAGTATGAGGAACCAAGTTTGATCCCCAGTACAATAAGCCATACAGGCCCAGGAACCCTAGGTACACCATGCTGGCTCCAAAGCTGGGCATGATGGTGCACTCCTATAATCCCAGTACTAGGAGTGCTGAGAAAAGAGGATCACTGAGAATCCAAACTGTGTAGTGAGACCATGTATCAATCCAAAAAAAAAAAAAAAAAAAAAAAAAGACATCCCCTAAAGATATTTTAATTCCTAGAAAGTACGCATGTGCCATCCCTGACAGAAAAAAAAGTATTTTCAGGTGTTAATTAAATAGCATCTGAGGTCATTTGTAGTTGGTTCATTCAAGTAGTCAGGGCCTAAGTAGAGACTAGCTCTCCGACCATTGAGCCAAACCTAAACTAATCACATGGACTTTTTTAAAAGTAGAGAAACTTCCTACTGATAAAATCAGAGAGAGAGAGAGAGAGAGAGAGAGAGAGAGAGAGAGAGAGAGAGAGAGAGAAGACAGACAGAGATGTGGGAGGAAGAGAGAGAAAGAGACAGAGACAGAGACAGACAGAGAGAACAAGGGGTAAAGGGTAAGGAATCAGGGAGGACACAAAGCTACTGACTTTGCAATGAAGAGGAGTTATGCATTCTAGAAGGTGAAAAAGGCAAGTAAAATACTCCCCTGTAAGCTTCCAGAAAAGAATGTAGTCCTATAAACACTTTGATGTCAATTCCATGAGACCCAGGTGGAATCTCTCATCTTATCGCACAAGGTGATACATGTGTCTTGCTTTAAGCCTCCAGCCTGGAAATCGTAACACTGGGTTCCAAAAACACATCCCTTACATTTCTAATGTAAAATCTTACTGTAGCATAATAGTAGCTGGCCGTGCATCTCAGTACCTTTTCCTGATGGATACAGGAAGCAATCTTTGTATTTACCCGCGTGGTAGGATGAAAGACACGGTATGTCCATGTGTGCAAAATTGTCAAAACAGGATATTCACTGATACGCTAATCTAATGAGTGAGACCTATGTTTAACTGAGCATCACAGAGAGTGCAATACACCCACACCACTTTAGGATTTGTTTTAAAAAAAATAATCTTTTAATTATTCTGGTAAAAGTAGCACAGTTCAGTACAATAGCACACAGAAAGCTGAACCTTCAAGTCAGAGGCCCTTAAAAGTAAATCATCAGATTACTCATGCATAGATGATGAAGAACCATCGTGGTAAAATACATGTTTTCATAACAGAAGATTGGTGTGGGTGGATGATGACAAAAATGATGATGACTCCAATATTGGCTACACAAGCCAAAGTTGCTGGGACAGTGAAATGGAGCAAGAGTTGGCAGGCACAGACACATGGAATACAGACCTCTTTGATGCAGATGATGGGTAAAACAGCAATGTGAGCACATACTGGACTAGTAGAAACTGTACAAAATGATCATCCAACCAATGGAAAAATCCCATGTTATAACTAGGTCCAAAAATATAGTGAGGATCTTGACAGGAGTGAGATGTATTGGATAAAATACCAGCACTGCCATTCCATGTCGAAAATTGTTCATAACAGACAAAACATTGCAAGATGTTGTCAAATACACAAAGGCTGAAATCCAAGGAAAATATTCTGTGTGCACCAATAGCCATATTAAAAAATGTATTTGTTATAACACCTCACTTGCTGAACTAAAAGCCCTCGTAATTCTGTAGTATTTAGTAGGGATTGCTCATGGTGATCACAGGAATATATAAGAATTACAGGAAAAGGCAATAAAGAAAAATTTATGCTCTTCTTGATACAAAAACCTATGCTTTCAATTTAGACATGGATGCTAGAATTCAACCATTAGGTCCTTACTGATATAGTAATAAAAAATGACATTGTGAACAGACTATTTGTCTCCATCTCCCAAACTAAATGTAATGTGACATTCAACAATTGGCTTACCAGTTTCCAATTAATGTTACATTTGCTATCAGAACACAAGTTGACCAGCACAGTAACTATACACAGGAATAAATTAGAAATTTCAAATGAAATTAGCAAAGCAGAAAATTGTATAGGACAAGCTTTGGATTTCAAAAAGATTGACATTGGTCTCATATATGGCAAAGAAAAGTGAACAAAACTGCATTTCAATGAGCTGGAAATATTGATAAGGAAATCTGAACATGAATAGCCACTACAAAGACAATAATAATGTATTAATTATTAAAACTGTCCTACTAATCAGTTTTGAAACTGTCTCACTGCTATTTGTTTCTCAATAAAACTAATTTTTAAAAAAACCTGAACAAAGTAGAACTCTGAGATGGAGACTTTCTATAACCAAACCAAAGCTGGAGTAGATGCTGTTGATGAGTTACACACCAACTATGATGTCACTGAAAACATGAAACACGGACCAATGGTTGCGTTTTACTGGATCCCAACATATGAAGCACAAGTACTTTGATAGTTTACAAAGAAAACAAATGCAAAACACCATGGAGAAATTTTCTTAGAGGACTGGGACTGAACTGGTAAGAGATCATTTACAGCTGAAGAAAAACTTTTTTTCCTGTATTTAAGATAGGGCAGGGTCTAATGGGTCTACAGGGTCTCACTGCATAGATTGGACTCATAGTGATTCTCCTGTTTTCAACTTCTCAAAGCTCTGGATTTATAGGCATGCACCACCATGCCTAGTTTCATTCGCCCTCTCAGCACGCTCTGGGGGTGGCCAGGGATCGAACACCAGCCACTGTGCTCTGCATGGGCAGGTGCTTTAGTCTGCTGAGCTATCAGACTGGCCCACAATTTTTTTTTTTTTTTTGACCAGGATATCACACACAAGAAAATTGTAGAGCACACTGGTGAGATGACAGGTAATCAGGTAGATTCAACATCACACAGACATACTACATAAAAACCACAAAGATGTCAATGGTTGCCCACAAGAAAACAAAGTGTACATGCTCTCAGTATAAGCGATACTTCTGAAAAGAACATGCAGCTTCCATGTGTGATGGACTTCCTTGGGTTTGATGACTGAAGCAAAGATTATCTTTATAGAGTTCTATTGATATTTTCATTCTAGTTCACAGAGGTATTTTAAGTATTATTTTAGGGTTTATAAGAAAGCAAACAGTTGATGTGAAAATGTTGATGCTTATGCTAAGTGCACAATGTATGTTAAGAGTTTATTACTTTATTTTGTTGATATGTTATATTCCTGTTAATTATACATTGCATGTAATAAGAACTTCCAGTCAAAATAGCAAGACCAGAGAGATGTCAAGGTGTGTCCTACAAAAAGGCCAGGAAAGTCAAACACATGTGATGTATGTATATGGAACACACTGTTGCCATGTGTAAAGCCTGGTTAGGTGTGCTAATTGAAGTAAGTATTTTTTGTACAGAGCTATTGGTAGCTCATAAGGGAATTTATTTTTGTTGTTCTATTTTTAGACCTTGTGCACCAAAAATTAGTCAATGTTCAAAGTTTTGATGGGATTTTATAAGCTCAATAAATATTAAAAATGCACCCCACCCCAGGCACACTGAGCTGGCCACCAAGTCTGGGCATGGTAGTGCATGACTATAATCCCAGCACTGGGGAGGCTTAAATAGAAGGATCACTATGATTCCAAGCTATGTGTAAGACCCTGGACCAAATACATAAATATTTTTTAAAAAACAAAACTTTATTTTTGTGATTTTTTTCCAGTGAAGCACTCATTACTTAATATAATAAGACTTATATGACTAATTCATCAATATAAATATTATAAAGAAGAACCATGACTTTGGTAAGCCAGTGTTTATAGGTCTTTTAACAAAAGATATTATGATCTATCAGGGAGGTTTATGGTAATTTGTTAAAGAAGTACTTTAGCACTAATATAGATGTTTAAAGTTATAAATATAATGTAAACAGAGATCCATTTATTATATTATACATGACTGGCAAACGGTATTACCCATGACATTTAATAAATTGCCTTCACATTGATTTGACAGCAAAGACATGTCCTGTGATGTACCTAGCTAACCAGTAAAAACAAAATCAAATAAAAATAATATAAAGTGTGAACTTGGTCTTCATCGAGACCAATTTTTAGATAACAAAATGTCATGAAGCAACACAGCTAAGGATTAAACTAAATAGCAGAACAGGAAGGAAGTGCTATATCTGTAAGCGCAGTAGCATCTTGGTTCAAGCTGGATGTTTTTCCAGAATTCTGGTCACAAGCTGAGTTTGATGAGAAGTGGATCATACACAGTGCTTAGGTTCCACATTGACCTTGCAGAAAAATTTCATTCAATTCTCATCCAGCTTGTTTGCAGCCAGAATTATGGAAAGAATTGGTTTTGTGAATTGCGGTGCCCATGTACTGCATATATTAAATTTTCTAGCCTTCCATTTCAGATATCTTGAACATTGTGGATGCAACAACTAAACACCACTAGAGAACCCTCTTTTAGAGTTAGAACTTATCTTTATCCTGGAAATAACAAATCAACAACGTGATCAGATTTGGGACTCAATGTGCCTAAGGAGAGTCACATGAGGAGAAAACACTCTCTCAGGCTTTCACAGAGAGCACATTGGCCAAGCAATGGCCGTGACTCATCCACATGGCTGCACTGACAAAGGTTCAAC
>NW_004524598.1:16961476-16964883 GCF_000260255.1 Octodon degus | reverse complement strand
TTTTGGGTATTGACTTTATAACCTGCTATGCTACTGAATTTCTGTATTAATTCTAGTAGCTTCTTGGTGGAGTTTTTTGGGTCTTCCAAGTAAAGTATCTTGTCATCTGCAAATAATGATAATTTTTCTTCTTTACCTATTCTTTTCCTTTTATTTCTTTCTCTTGTTTAATGGCTGTAGCTAATGATTCCAGACAACTTTCTTTGGAGCACATTTTAAGGCTTTATTCAGTAAACATGTACTGAGCAGTTTCAATATGCAAAGTACTACATTGGGAACTGGAACAGCAAATTCATCATATTTATGACGTAGTCTTTTCCTTGAAGAAGTTTGCAGCCTAATGAAAAAGAAGAACACACAACTCCCTTATTATGTTTTAACTCTAAGTAAATATCAAAGCAAATAAGAAAAATTAGCATGATAAATTTAGAGAAGGATGCGATTTCTTATCAAAGCTAAAATGAAAAGCAAGTTGGCAGAAGTAGCATTTAGCTAATTTCTAGATGGATAAAGTGCAAGTAGAAATGAAGGGAAAGTAGTGGGTAACAGAGAAATGAGCCATTGGTGAAACAAAGATGAAGAGGAAAAGCTCAGGGAGCATCAGACAACTATCAGGTCGAGTAGGAAGGAGGCCTCAAAACAAAACTGTGAAACATGTTCAATGCTAGGAGTCAATGAAGCCGTTCTGGGACAAAAGCATCATGACCAAAGCTGTTCATTTATAAAATATGGAGAAAGACAGAGGAGGGTATTGAGATGGTTCAGGAGAGCTAAGGAGTTCTCTCAAGATCTTTGGGTTGCACACAGGTAGCATTTCTTGATGCTACCTTCTGGCGGGGTAGCTAACTGTCTTCTCTCCACATAGCTGCTGCCTGCCTTCCCAGCTCCTTCCAAGATGGCCTTCTGATCCAGGCCTCTGGGTCCAGCATTTAGTCCCAGTGCAAGAATCCAGGCCCAACCAGTCTTCATCTTTGTTCTGCCACTAACACATCTGTGGCTGCATGTGTATCTAAAGGACCACAGACAAAGCCATAGATACTGTAGTGTTCATAGAAGGGGCACAAACTCATAGAAAGATCTAAGAGCCCGTGAAGAGGTAGAGTGCTCCAAAGGTAAGAACAAATCTGAACAGTGATGCAGCATGGGATGGACAGGTAATATTTCAGAAACAGCACTCAAAACCATCTGCTTCTGCAGAAATAAATAAAGATGCTGTGGGTATCGAGAGGTCACCATATCTTCTAAGAACTTCATCTGTTATGCTTCAACTGCAGTACATGTCTTTACCAAAGTCATGGACTGGAATTTTACTCCAATCTTATCACATTGCCTGATATATGTAAACAACCATATAATTGTTTTTTTAGCTATGTGAATGAATTAATGAACAGGCAGTCATGAAGAATGATCCTCAAAAGAAAACTGTTTACTCACTAAGGATCTACAAATCGGGTTTCACGATAAATTCTGAGGGGATTTGACTGACCTTATCAGATGCAAAGCTACATTTCTTGTTATGTCGGTCGTGCTTTATCTTGGTCTTAACCATCCAGCAAAAAAGTATAAAAAAAAAGTATAAAAAGTAAAGCCATATTAATATGCTGAGCTTTAAAAGGCTCAAGTCAACAACTTCTGACATTGCCAGTCTTATGGAAAACCCACTACTATTATGGACTACTGGACTATATTGGATTATTTAGCTGAATTCAAGCTCCTATAATATTTAAATGACAATGGAATATCCTTCTTCTCTGACAAAACTAAACAAAAAAAAAGGGATACAAATGAACGATCATTTTGTATCTGTATATTCAAAATAGAATAGATATACAGCTACATTTTCTTAATTCAATGAATAAAAAGATTTGTTCTAATAGTGTTTGTGGACAGGATGTCATGTGTGCATCTTATACAATGAATAACCTCTAAAACAACAATATGCAATGTATTAATTATTGAAACTGTCCTACTAATTAAATTTGAAACTGTTTCATTGCTATTTGTTTCTCAATACAATTATTGGGAAAAAAAAGAAAATTGTTGTCAACTTTAAGACAAAGACAATGGCAAAAAGGAAGAGGTAAAAAGCTAAGAGTAATCAATGCAGATTAAAGAGTTTGAAAGGAAATAGTGAAAGAAACTTATAGAACAAAAAGTCAGCAGGGTCTTTTGGTTTTGTCTTAAGAGTGATCAATCCTTCTGTTATTTGTTCCTACCTTTTTTTGATAAGTGTCAAGGAGACTTGAGCCCCTTTATAGATCATAAGAAAAGGACAATTAAAGATGATAAAGATGGAGAAACCTGGTTTGGGAACAATTGAGAGAAAACTGGAGGAGGTGAAATAAAGCAGAGGATATTGGATAGATAAATCAATCCTCACACAAGGAAAAGTGATAAAACTCATTCAAAAAGAGGAGGACAAAAGACATGCTGTTATGTAAAATCAGCAGGTCCTCTTTGGATCGTAAACCTTGGGCTGCATACAGTGAAATTCTAAGCTGAAGAATGTTGGCATCCTTGACGTCCAATGAAAGAAGAGAACAGGAGAGTTTGCCTAACTGAGGTTTTTCTCATTAACAGTGAAAAAGGTTAGGAAGGCTGCCCTGGAAACGCCTTTAGGAGCCATAATATAAAGTTATTAGCCCAGAGGGTCCCAGGTGATAACAGAAAGCTTTGTGAATTATAGGAGGCCTGATCTATTTGCTTTGCAGCTTCCTCTAGCCAGCAGCTCAAGGATTTGTTATACAGGTACAAGCAAAGGCCACAGAGCAAAGAGTCTCAGATGGCCAATGAGAGAACACATTGTCACTAAGGGCAGCATTTCCTGTAAATTAATTTTTATAATTCGTTGTTTAGAAGTGACTCTCTCACATGATTGTAAACCCTATGATGACAGCGAACAGTGCCTGACCTCACCGCATATTTGACACTCAATAAATAGTTATCAATACACCCATGAAAGAAAGAAAAGAGGGAGCATTATAGAACTTTTACAGCTTTTTCTTAGAACAAATTATTATGCAGTCGTTCATGTTGATCTTTATCAAAAGACAAATACTCACTGCACATTTATAGTTGAGAGTCATGTGCCATGAAGTGGTTCCAAATCTCTCATTTACTTTACAAGAGGATGTTGAAAGCATGTAGGTTTTATATTAACTAGAGAAAAATCATAAAAGGCAGTCCATGAGGTATCATAAAGTTTTCCTTCTTGAAAGACTGAGTCTGTTTCTGACTGCAGAAGCAGCTTTATCAAGAAGTCTGTTAGCGAAACTGATAAGAAAAATGTCACAATGTATTATCATTACCAAAGAGCTGTTCAAAAATAAACCTACATCACAAGTCATTAAGAAATGCATGATGTGCTTATGCAGGTGCAGGGACTAGGGTTCGATCCCTGGCCTGCT
>NW_004524598.1:16959118-16961376 GCF_000260255.1 Octodon degus | reverse complement strand
TAGAGCCCATGGGATGATAGATAAGTGAGAATAAGTGCAGATTAATAGGGCTGGAAGTGCCAGAAGACCAAGAAAATTGAACTCGAAAGTATATTGAAAAATTGACATTCTACCTCCTTGAATGGATCATCTGCCTCCTTGACTGAAACTATTAGTGCAGCTCTATATAGCATAAGTGGAAGAGAGGAGGCAGCACCTGCTACAGCTCCATGATTGTGACTTCAGTGAATAACATGGATTCGTGCTCTAAAGTCACTAAGAGTTTTAGAGTTTATCACCACCAAAGTGTATCCAGCATATGAGACAAGGCTTGTGTGAGTTACTAAGATTCAGACCTTCTATATTATGTATGTATTCTTAAGGCAATTTTGTGCATGATGTGCTTGCCTTGGCAAAACCTATACTAAAATAATTTTGCACATGATAAATATGTACAGTTTATGTTTTCAATTAAAATAAATATATAAAAGGAAACAATAATGTTTGTTTTTAGTACATTGTTTTTATTTATGAAACAGAAGTTTCACTCGATGATTCTGTAGAAGTTAATTTTGAAATAGCTGCCTCAATTTTTGACTACAACAGTGAATATGAGCAAAATCAAGCACATAATGGGAACTGTTAATGGCAGAAGCCAGCAGATTTTATATTTTGTGTGTTTCCCAAAAAGCTTAGCTTCTCTACTTGAAGTTTACAATGTAACAGACCAAAAAAGAGGAGCAACAAGAGCCTAAAGTTGTAGAGTGAATGGCATCAACAGAGCTGATACTGATCTAAAGAGAGAAGATATAAGAAGGTCATGGGTGCCCTTGCTTTGGGAAACACATGACAATTGAATTTCCATGATCTTTTTAGTCAGATCAAGGACAAGATCAAACAGAGGGTGTTGCCACCCATTTGAAGCTCTTTAGAGACTGTAGAAGCACTGTCAATGACTTCAACAATACTCCTCTTTTTCATTCAATAATTCTTTGTATCCATGACGATTAAAGAGAGCATTGCAATAAGCATTTCTCTCAGGAAAACATTGACCAAGAACTGTTTACCTTTGGCTCGCACTGTATCTCCAGCTCTTAGACATGAACAGTCCAGTGATGATTACTTGGCATTGTCAGGCAGCTGGACACTCCCCATCTAGAAATCTATTTTTGTTTATGTCCAATGTCAATCTCTACCTCCTGTATCATCAGTTACATCAGTTACAACTTGTACCCTAAGGTGTACTAAAATAAGTAACTACTCCTCCAGAACTATAGGTACAACTTGCACTAACCCTCATTTACTGTCCACTTTGGCCTCTGCCAGACTAAACTATCTCTATTAAAATTCATTTTAGAGATCGTAGGACTGAAAAAGAACACTTTGAATGAATGAAAATATTCCAACTGACAAATGAAAAAGCCCTGAATTCGTTGTTGGAAAATGTCCTTGAATTGATCAAAATTTATTAGATTGGATAGCTTTCAAAAGCACCATCCTACTCAGCCATCTAAAACTAATTTTTCTTTTGAGTGGCAAATTCATGTTTGATTGAAAAGATGGAACATAGTATTTTCAATTTAATGTTTTCCAGTGAAGTATGTCATTCACTGGATTATATGCTTAATGTAAGCTCAAAACATAGATTTTTAGAAAATTTATTTCCTATAAGGAAGATGAATTTATGAATCAGAGAACAAACTAATAATGACAACTTCTTTAAGATTGATACTGTTTTAAGGAATCTTCAGTGACCTTTTAAATGGGTTCATCTAATATATGTTTTCTTCTCATAATTTTATTGAGAAACAAATAGCAATGAGACGGTTTCAAATCAAATTGGTAGGAGAGTTTCAATAATTAATGCATTGCATACATTCTTCCTAGTGGTTAATTGTTGTACAAGACACAGACATGATACCTTATTTACAAACACTATTAGAACAAATCCCTCTATTTATTAAGAGGATGTAACTATCCTAACCACTTTGAATACACAGATACAAAATGGACATTCATCGGTATCCCCTTTTTTTGTTTAGTTCCGTTATTTGAATGTTATACGTGTGTTAACTCAGCAAAATATTCTAAAAGAGTTCAGTAGTCCATAATAGTATTGGTCTTTCACTTCACTGGCAATGTCAGAAATTGTTGACCTGATTCCCCAAAGCTCAACATAACAGGATGGCTTTACTTCTCATACTTCATTTTTATACTTTTCTGCCGGATGGTTAAGACCAAGATAAAGCAAGACCTATGCAACAAGAGTTGTAGCTTTT
>NW_004524598.1:16949420-16952118 GCF_000260255.1 Octodon degus | reverse complement strand
TATATATATATATATCACGAACCATCAACATTGACATAGAAGAAAACACCAGAAGACTCAAATTGTACCACACTTCTTAGATTAAGGAGTACAGAAGCAAAGGTGGCCACCTCGCTGTCTCAGTTCTTTCTTCCTGCTGCAGCTTCATTCAGTCTGTCCAGATTCATCTGGCTACTTGCCCAGTACTCTCACAACAGCATAACTTGGGGTGGGGGTGACCCAGGTTGATAGCCACATCAAAGCACATGTAGCCCAGACTTCATCCTGATCGGATTGCTCTGCCCCTGTGGTCTGTCACTGGGACCAGTGCAGCAATACCTATCCAGTTACCTCCCTGGGATCTAGCTTCCTGAAAAACTTGTGTCCTGTCTTTATGCTCCCAAGATTGCATTAAAGAAAAGGAGGGTCTGACCCTAAACCCAGCCCAGTGCCTTCTGTTACTTATCTGGATTTTCAACTCCTAGCACAGTATCTGGCACAGGGCACTAATGTCCTAGTTACTTTTCTTGTAGCTAAGACAAAATACCCAGCACCTAAAGTTAAAGGAGGAAAAGTCTATTTTGGCTCACTGTTTATTGAAATCTCAGTCCGTAATCAGCTGGCTCCAAGGCAGGGTGGCAGGGCTGAAGTACACTTCAGAGGAGGAAGCAACAACTCATGTTGTGGGAGGCAGAAGGCAGGAGGCAGTAAAAGCAGTAAGCAGTAAACAGTGAGGGACAACCCCAGCCCTCTTTCTGCCCCCTGTATTCTACCCAGACTGCACACCCTTGGGCGGGTACCAGTCAGCCAAGGTGTGTCTCCCTGCTGTCCACACCTACATAGTAGGCAGCCAGGCCAATCCATGGGCTAATTTAGTAATCACACTCCCTGGATGCCAGCATACACACCCTAGACCCAGCCACCTCTGCAAAGCCCCACCTTTAACTGCACGAGGCCTTGGGGACACAGCTAGACACAAACCAAAACAACCACCTCTTAGTGTTTGTTCATTGGAATGGAAATGTGCCCTGCTCTGGGCTGCCTGGCACCAATGTTGACAGTTCCCTGAAGCACGTGAGAGGCTGCTGCTGCCTGCACACCCTCTGTGCTTCCCCCATGTACCAACTGGGGCTCTGCCTAATAGTCAGACTATGATCTAGGTGGAAGATCTAGGGTGAGGTCCCAATCCATCTGTGACCCTCTTTACTGAAGTAACAAGCAACTGTGGCCAGTGTTGTTTTCCAAGTATGACAGGGATAGCCTACTATCAGGTACCACTGCTCTTGCAGAAGTCTTACTAGTAATAGGGCATCTATTTTTTAGCCTGATTTATTTGACCAAATCAAGTTTCATATCATGATTTCTAAACAACTAGTTTAGGTGTTTCACCATATTACATATGGATGGAAGTATTTTTTCTTGTGTGGTGCAGAGTCCATAAATGCACACAACAGTGCATTTAATTCATACATTGGCAACTGGTGTTCACTCACATTCTTCCCTCTCTAAGGTCATCTAATCAAAATGTAATGGGCTGTTTCTGAACATTCTGAAATGTTATCAAGTGGTCATAAACCTTTCCTTCTTGGCAAGGGAAATTACAGTCTACCTTGGAAAGGGAATGCTTAAAGAAATAGTCAGCAACTGATCCTCCTATCAAATAAAAATTTGAGCAGAAAACATATGTAAGTGTTGGGGGTACAGGCCAACGGCACAAGCACCTGCCTGGCAAGCACAAGGTCCTAGTTCATTTTTAAGTACCACACCCCACCAACACCAAAAGAAAATACTGAAAGATTATGTAACAATGGTAGCTGCTGCCCATTCACAGAACAGAGTATATTTGTGAAGGTTTTTAATATTTTATAGCGTTAGCCAGGCATTGTGGCACATGTCCATAATCCCAGCACCCAGGAAGCTGAAGCAACAGGATTCTCACAAGTTTGAGACCAAAATCTGGGCTACATAGTGAACTTCAGGCCAGCCTGACCTCCATAGTGAGACCCTGTCTCAGAAAAACAAGTCACAGTGCTAGGACTTTAAGATGGAACTATTATTAGTTGTTTGTGTGTAAGGCTTTAGTCTAACTCATGCTTTCTCCTGCTCAGTCCAAAACAATCTTTGGCCTAAAAAGCTAAATCCAAAATGAGTATAAAGATTATGACAATAACTCTAAAAGAACATTTTCAGTTTGGATAAAAGAAAGATTAATTTTTCAGGGTGAAAGAAGAGATCTTAAAATGCATCTTTGAGACCATTGTGGTTCATATTTCCAAAGATGAGAGAGATTCCTCAAATTATAAACCAGGGGGTTTTAAATGTGCTTTTTTGCTTCTATGCAGTACTTGGGATTGAATTTGGAGACTTTGCACTAAGCAACTTCCCCATTCCCACCCCTTTTTTGAGATAGGGTTTTGTTAAGTCACTAAGTAACTTACACAGTTGGTCTCAAATTTTCAATCCCCTCCCCAGTACAGAGATTACAGGTACACACCACCACACAACACACTTCTTCATGTGTTTTGACAAAATTCTTGACTGAATAATTAAAAATTTAGTTTCCAATACATAAAAAGGATAGATCTGATAGTGAATAAATCATCCTTGATTAAAAAATTATTGGGATACAGGATCTCAGGACAAATCCTGAGGGCATTTCACTGACCTTCTCAGACCAAAAAGCTACAACTCTTGTTGCATAGGTCCTGCTTTACCTTGG
>NW_004524598.1:16945140-16949150 GCF_000260255.1 Octodon degus | reverse complement strand
TTGTAAATGGGATCACAAGTCCGCATCTTGTACAGCAATTAACCACTAAGAAGAATATATGCAGTGTATTATTTGTTGAAACTGTCCTTCCGATATGATTTTAAGGTGTCTCATTGCTATCTGTTTGTCAATAAAACTTTGAAAAAAAAAATTATTGGGAGAGTTATTAAATTGGAAAGAAAGAATGACATTAATCAACCATCTCATGACTGCAGCAAACAATCTTTCACAGTATTTTGTGAAAGACAGAAAATTTAAAATTTTAAAGACAGAAAATTATGAATATTAAAGACAGAAAGTTATAAATGAGATCAGTAGTTGGATACCTATTAGGTGGCTTGAGCTATCATGGTGATAAAGCCAGTGATAACCAAAACAGAATTCCAGCAGCATCCATCTCATCCCATTTAACATTCCCACTTGTGATTTGAGTAAGGATCTTTGTCACCTCGGTGAGTGCCTCTCCTGAAAGTCAGCAAACACTTACACAATAGAAACAGAGGTAGAAGACACCAAATGGCTTAAGTAAAGCTGAGTCAACAGAAATGATAGCTATAAGAAATAAGCAGAGCTTTTTACAAGAGTTGGAAGAGCTAGACCATTATCATGAGAGGGGAAATAAAGATTATAAAGTAAGAAAGAACAGAACAGGAGACGTTGGTGAGAGGACAGTGTATTAACTTCCTAGGACTTCCATAAGAATGTATCCAAAACTAGGTGGCTTAGAAAAGGACAGAAATTTATTTTTTCTTAGTTCCAGAGGGTAGAAGTCCAACACCAAGGTGCAGAAAGGCCATGCCGTCTCTGATGGCACTGGGAGAAATATTTCTTGCTTCTTCAGCATCTGGTTTTGGTGGCCACCCTTAGAACTCCTTGACATGACAGTGAGTTACTCAGTCATATAGCTGCTTCTCTTTGTATTCATAGTATCGTTTCTCTGTGCATGTCCATCTCTATATCCTAACTTCCCTTTCTCGTAAAGATGCTAGACATACTGAATCGGGGCCCTAAACTTAATAGCTTCATTTTGAATACCTCTGTAATGACCCTGTCCCCACCCCAATAAGATCACTTTTTGAGGTACTAGAGATCAATACCCAACATATTGTTTTAGGAGACTACAGTTCAATCCATCACACACAACTAAGTATAAAATAGTGATAATATGCCTCCCAAGAAAAGCATGACTACATATGTCAGGGATAAGGTAAGAGTTCTGTTTCTATGAGCAGAACATGCCCAGAGATCTGTGCCTCATTCTGGGCCTCTGACAAGCATATCCACGGCAAAGGGACCTGGTAAGGGAAGAAATTTAAAACTGGATTATCAGTGCATATTTGGAGGAAATGGAATGTTTGGCCTGAGGAAGAACAGACATGGGGAAATGAAAGCTACTTCGAATATGGGATCAGCTGGCTGCAAGTAGGAATGGAGCTGAGCTCTTTATGGCTCTGAGGTCAGAATTATATTATTGAGAGATTGACTCAACTGGATGAAAAGGCCTTAAAAGGAGTGTGTCCAGAGGCAGTTGGAATTTTATGGGAAATACTGAAATCTCTATCTTTGGATATCTCCAAGCAAAGGCTTAGCAGAGAGGGAAGAATCAAAGCACTGGAAAGTAGCTTGGATCATGAGCCTTCTGACAGCGATGCAGAATTTTATGAAAGAAATTCTTTTAAGTAAAGTTATTAATGCCTAGACAACCCAGAATCTATAATAAGGAAATGGAATATGCTAACCAAAATTTATGTATGTTTTCTATTAAAGAAAATGCGGAGGAAAGAAAAATGCGAAGAATTTGACATTTTAATGCCATAACTAAAAAATTTTTGCTAAGAATATAGAAAAATCACAAGTTCAAATAAAGAAAATCAAGAAGCTTAACCAAGTCATAAGAATTTTAAAATACACTAGTATTTCTACTTTTATAGAAGCGATATGGAAGATGAAATCTTGAATAGGAAATAGGATATTTCCAACAACAACTTTTTCCCAAAACCCAGAAGCATAGAGAAAACAGGAAGAACAGATATTAATCTGGTGAAATGGACTGATTTCTCTGGAGAAAGTCTGAGGAAGGAAGAGATCCAGTGACAAGGGGCCAATAGAAGGAGACCACATGGGCAGCAGAAAGGGCACCAGGTTCAGAACAAGTCCAGAGACCAGCTGCGTTTGGCTCCAGCAGCGACCAGCTGCAGGAGGTTTCACAAAACACATCTCTGCTTCTTCTTCACTCTGTTATTTAGAAGAGAAGAAAAAGAATCAGATGATGTTTTAACAATGTCATCCAGCTGTAAAGCTGTAGCACTAATGAATATCCACAGATGCAGAATGAGGAAATATTTTACCACCCTAAAGGCACAGGAAAGTTCAACATTAAAAGGCCAAATGCAAGCAACAGCCAATGTTACTGCTTAAAAGACTGGAATCAAAAGCAGTGTATTAAAAAAAATAGTTACTGTGAATGGAGATGTGCTGATAAGCCACATGGCTACAAATATTGTTTCTTTTTCTTTCCATAATTTTATTGAGACAAATAGCAATGAGACAGTTTCAAATCAAATTGGTAGGACAGTTTCAATAATTAACACATTGCAGACTGTCTTCCTAGTGGTTATTTGCTGTATAAGATGCAGACATGATATCCTACTTACAAACCCTATTACAACAAATCTCTCTATTCATTAAGAGAATATAACTATATATCTATCCTAACCATTTTGAATACACAGATACAAAATAAACATTCATTTATATATCCCCTTTTTTGTTTAGTTCTGTCATTTGAATATTAGAGGTGTGTTAACTCAGCAAAATATTCCAAAAGAGTCCAGTAGTCCATAATAGTATTGGGTCTTCCGCTTCACTGGCAGTGTCAGAAATTGTTGACCTGAGTCCCCTACAGCTCAACATAACAGCGTGGCTTTACTTCTTAAAGAACACCAAAGAGAAGTTGGGCCAGCGAGAATGCTCGGCGGTCTAAAGAGCCTGCTTAGGCAAGTGCAGGGACCAGGTTCGGGCAGCACATGCCATGCCAGCCCCGCCGCCAGGGTGGGCTTGGCCAGCCACAAGACAAAAAAAAAAAAAAAAAGTCATTAGTAAGCTACTCTGTTTTACATGGAAAATGTTAGCTTTGAGTTACCGGTGAAACTGAGCATCTTGTAAGCAGCCATTCACAAGTATTTCTACAAACCCACCCACACCCAGCATACTTACTAGCTTGGCAATAATGGAAAGTGTAACAAATTCTTAAATGTATGCCTGCATGTTGAGCCTCCAGTTCTATATAATGTTACTTTCTAGGAAACATCATTTACAATTAAGTTCTCGGGTACTTCCTCTAAAATAGCAATTTCATAAAAAATCTGTATATTCAATATTCACATAGATACACAGTTCACAGCTACCATAAACTTCATCAAATGATTTTTTCAATCTGAAGAAAAAACTAGATTTTAAATCTAAAAAATGATTAACCTTTATGTATAGTATATTATAATATACAAGATAAAATGATTTAATATGCAGAAAACAGTTTAGCCAGGCTGGGCAGAGTTTTAAAGCATAAGTTCATTCAGCACAAAAATGGAGAATCATTCCCAGAAGAATATTCAAAGCCATAGAAGCAACAAACAAATAAGAGATTTGGGAAATTACAATCAGCTAAATATTTCTGAAACAATGGGATAGAAGTAGAATATAGAAAGAGAGGAGAAAAAATAAGATAATTAATTCACAAAAGGTTTCCTGGGTCATTATGGGCAATAAAAAATACTTCCATAACCGTTTGAACATATGAGCAAGAGGCTCAGGTAGCATTTCTGGAAAGCCAGTCACAAACAGGGACCAGAGAAGGAAAAACTAAGACATCACTGAGTTTGAAATGATTTGGAAAATGTGCCATCCACCACACAGAAAGTCCAAAGCATATGTTGGAGGAAAGACAGTCTATTGAACAAGTGGTATGGGAAATTGGTTATCTGCTTGCAGAAGAATGAAACTGGACCTTT
>NW_004524598.1:16940907-16944170 GCF_000260255.1 Octodon degus | reverse complement strand
TTTGCCGTGAAAAAAGGCAAGCACTAGGAAATCAAACAGTAAGAAATGCTGACATGTCTGTTGTAGAAAAAGGATCCCTCCTGCATTGTTGGTAGAAATGCAGTCTAGGAGGACCACTGTGGAAATTAGTATGGAGATTCTTCAAAGAATTGAAATTAGAAATCGTATCTGACCCAGCTATCTGCCTGCGAGGTGTCTTCCCCAGAGAGCTTAAGTCATCAAACTACAGGGAGGCCTGCACACCAATGTTTACAGCAGTGCAACACATAATAGCTCAGTGCTGAAAACAGTCTGCACACCCATACACAGATGATTAGACACAGAAAGCAAGCGTGGTATTATGCAATGGAATACTACTCTGCTATAAATAAGGACAAATATGCGGCATTTGTGGGAAAATGTAGGCACCTAGAAAATGTAATATTGAGTGAAATAAGTTGGACACATAGGCTCATTCGAGGGGGGCAAAGTACAAACAAAGAAAATGATGAAGGATGGATAGGAAGGAATGAGGGGACAGATCTCATCCCACAGGGAGGTGGCCAGGGAATGAGAATGAGGGATGGGGGAGGGGAAACAAAGGGAAGAACGCTGTGCCCACGTGGGATCCTAGTAATGTCAACACTATATGCTGTACTGTGAGACAAGACAAATAATATCATCAAATAAGTACAAGTGAAAGGGGAACCCGAGGAAGAGGGGCAGGGAAGGGGATTAGAAAACCAGGGTGAGCATGTAGCCTCTCCCCAAGGTGACTGTAACCTGCCTGAATTGCAAACTTGTACTAATAAAATAAACTTAATTTTTTTTAAAAAGAATATAAGGGGCAGAAAGTTACCCACAGCTTGCTGCCTTCGGCCTGCCATGGGCTGTTTCCCCTCCACCCCGTCCCCCGCCTTGGAGCCAGCTAGCTGTGGGCTGAAACTTCTACCATCTGTGAGCTCCAGTAAACCTTTCCTCCTTTAATGTTGGGTGTCGTATATTCTGTCTCAGGGACAAGAAAAATAAGTAAGACAAAATGTCTATTCTTAAACAACAAAAATTCTAGTACAGGTTTTGCTCATTACATTCCCCATAACAGCATCCAAAAGAAGTCTTTCAAGGGACAGTAACTACGCGCCACACTTGGATGATCCCAGCTCAAAGAATGCACAATACACACTCAGTGGCAAAAGTGAGCACGGCTTTAGCTTTTGGGATTCAAAGCCCTTGAGGGGGCAGGTGTTGGATGTGTTCTTTTGCACTTGGTTAAAAAAAAATGCATGCAGAATTTTTTTTTTTATTTTGCTGGTAGCAAATGGACCCTCTTGTTCTTGGCCTGATTTGGCTTGACTAGAAGGATCTGAGGGGTGCCGGTATTTATAGACATGCAGGGAGCAGTACGCCAGTTCTCACTCCCCCTTCACAATGTACAGACAGTGCATAGTATTGTGGTCAAGGCATAGCTCAAAGTTTCACTGCTGTTTAATGTCTTGTAGTTGAGAAGGCCACAGTTACTGCAGCTTATGTCAACATGCCCAATGAGAAAAACAGACTATGCACGAGTAGTTCCAAAAGTCACACACTGGCAAGCTGACTTACGCTAACACATCTGGGTAGCAATAGCCAACCCAAAGTTGTCTTTCATAATTAATAAATTTAGTGGTCTTGAAAGGGAACTGTTTTCCATGAAGAACTTGCTCTGAAAGCAGACTTTCACTGCCAGTTCTCCTAAGAGACTCATTTTTCCCAGACCCCGCTATCACTATCTCTGACTCATCTCTGGAAGTTTAAGGGAAAGTATTTTTTAAAAAGGGGGGATTTGGGGGTCAGAGTGGAACTTTCTGAGTGTTTTCTAATGTCTTTTATTATAAGAGTTTCATGTGACTTTGCTAAAGCTCAGATTTAATGCGCCTAGATCTGGGCTCTGTCTAGGATGGGGAGAGCAGGGAGGCTACGGGGCAGTCCGCTTTTCAGCAGAAGCACTTTGCATACTGAACTGGTCCCAGAGGTCCAAAAGCCCTGTCCTCTTCGGGAGGATTTGTTCTTGAGAGAGGAAATGAAAAAGTTATCAGCAATATGAAATGGGGGACAAGCAATCAGGAAGGGAAGAAAAAGACGGTCTAGAAACATTAAGCAATGACTGGAGAACAGCAAACAGAGTGGCCTTCCTAAGACTCTGCAAAAAATAACCCTTGCTCAACTTGATAATGATGAAAACAAACACAGTCCAGCAAAACAGAATTTTATTGGCTTTGACTCTTAAATGAAAAGCATTTGAGAAAAACAAATTAAGCCTCTGATGCTCCAGTGATAAAATAAGTCATTCTGAATTGACTTGTTGCAGCTTTTAAAACTCTTTGAAATATATTCTAGCTCAGAGCCACAGGATGAAATTGGCAGAATAAGGACAACTCCTTTCTGTCTAGTTTGTTAACTATGATCCCCATTTCTAATCAGTAGATTCTGCTTTATGCCACTGAGCAGAAAGAAGTTCTGTGGATTAATTTGTCAACAGCCTCAACTGAAAGTAATTCTCTTCATCAAAACCCAGCGAGAAACACACTTATCTCTGACAGCTTTGGTGGACAGAAAATGGCCAAGCACACAGCAGGTTCGGCCAGCCTCTGCCTTTAACCAGGGTTGATGCAGCTTTGGCCTTGGATAAATTATATACAAGAAAAATAAATGGCTTCTCCTTTGGGGGCTAGGATTTTCATACTTTTCTGCAAAAACATTTTACTGTTCTATAAACAGTCGTCTATGGCCCTAGTTTTATTTTAATTACATGTATGCATCTTTATTTTTTTCTTCTACTAAACGTGGGAAGTAAAGTATTGCACATTTAAAAGAAACCACGTATGGAAAGAAACCACATTCTTGAAAAGAAACTCTGAACTCGCGCTCCCCTGGGCTGCCGTGGCAGGTCCACTCGCGTGGGTCTCTCTTCCTGGGAGCTCCGAGGGGAAAGACAGCATTGGCCATCTTTCCTCCACGGGGTCCCCTTGGCTTCTGCCCAGCTGCCTGCGTAGGAGCCGGGCAGGTCCCAGGCCCTTTTTCTTGGCATTCTGGCCCACTTCCTACCACAACATAAAAGATTCTGGTATCACATTTGTAAGTTGTAAGAGGATTCATATTGGAAGCCATGACTATAATTACAGAATGAGAGACTCTGACCCCTTGAGTTTGATTTTTGTACATAAAACTTCATACATATAGATATAGATACGCACATGTGCATAATGATGTAATTATTTTAACTTTCTAACTCCTCAAAAGCAACT
>NW_004524598.1:16935071-16939732 GCF_000260255.1 Octodon degus | reverse complement strand
ACAGCTAAACATGATTAATTGGATGACATAAAATCCAAAGTACTATTTCCTTCTTTCTCAGTCTCTAAGGGTACTTGGCCATTAATAATAAAGTATATCGACTCTTTTCAGCAGAGCGTAATCTGGTGTTCTTCAGAATTCCTATGGTTCTCTCTTCTTATCCCTACACCCATGCACCCAAAATGGACCATTTCCTATGCCTTTCACATCCCTCACACTGGGCATTCACAGCCCTTGCTGATAGAAGGTGCTGCGTCTTTGTGGGCCCCCACTCCTATGCACAGGGGCTCTTGTTTTCTTTCCTGAACCCGCTGTGTTAGGAGACTGCCATGGAATCCTTCTCCCCTCAGCCTTTAGAGACGACCTTTCCTTAGGTGGGTGTTTCATCAACTTTCACTTTTTACTTGTGTGACTATACGTAACTACCATGATTGTTTTTATGTTTGTTTATATGAGTACAAGTGATAGAGTATCCATATTTTACACATTCCCACTTTCCCTATTTTGCCTTAAAACAGTATCTGGCAGTTTTATAAATATGCCCCTAAAACAACTGTTGAATAAATTTATAGTAAGAGTTTTGAGGGGACAAAACTGAAATTTGATAGATCAGGCAGCTGAAGTTGAGTGAATCTTGTCCCCCCACCTGCACCAAACCTTCATATCTGTTCCGTGATCAGTGAGGGGTGAGACTCCCCTCACACAGGGAAGGGCACCCTCAAACCATGTCTGTGTTGAGAATCCCCACCTCACTTCTAGTGCATGGAATGAAATCTGATTTGCAGTAGATAATGAATTAATAAATTCTGTGGTCAATCTGGCCAAATTTAATTTTACCCTGGTTCCACAGAACGTAGCACTTTACCTCAGAATATCCTTTAGTCCTTGGCCTCAGAAGGAGTGAGAACATCAGTGATGGGGAAATCCACAAAGAGCTGAATTTTGCTGGCCGAAGAGAGACGGTGGCCACTCCATCACCTCTGCTTGCAGAAATGGATGCAACATGTTCATTCCTCAGGATTCTGCCCAAGAAAAATGAAGACATTGACAGAAAAGGATTTCCAACTCGCTGAAGACAAGGGCAGGAAGGATGGAGAATCTCAAGCCCACTGCATTCAAGCTTGTCTGAAATGTCACAGGCACTCAGGATTGATCTTCATGGATCACGGACTCATGGGAGACAGCTTGCAGTGTGTCCCAGAAATATGTGCAGAGGATTTGCAAGAAAATGGAGCTTTTATGTGAAAAGAGTGCAATATCTTAGCTGATAAATTTGGTTCCACTGTTTAACGTGATATCATTTTGTTCAAGGGTAGGTATAGCATTTAGCCTGTTTCTGCTGCTATAACAAAATACCTGAGAGTAGATGATTTGGAAAAAATTGTATTTCTCTCAGTTCTCAATGTAGGGAGTGCAAGTTCAAGACACCAACAGGCCCAGAGTCTGTTGAGAGGCTGCTTCACTGGGGACAACAGCATCTCCACTACAGGCCCAGCAGGGCCCAGCTAGTGTGCTCCAGCCGCCTGATAATCCCTCACTGTCTTCTTGGCCTGATCACCTTCTAAAACCCCCACTTCATAACACTGTTGCTTTGGCAATGAGAAGGCTTCTACATAACTTTGAAGGAACACAAACACACAATCCATAGCAGGAACGACTTGGGAAATTAATATATAAACAAGTATGGTAAAACCTAATGCCTAGAACCTGATTTCTCTTATGTTAAAGGTTAAATATTTTCATAAATCTTTTGTCCAGTACTGAGGATTGAACCCAGCCTTCTCACTTAGATATATGTCTAAGTAGCTCCATCCCCACTCCTTTTTCTTAACAACAGAGTCTAATAAGTTGCTAAGTTGTCAAGGCAGGCCTAGAAATTACATTCCTCCTGCCTCAGCTTCTTAGAGCAACATGCTCTGTTGCAAATATTAATGAAAAAAATAGTTAAAGATGGAGAAGGCCAAAACTAAAGGAGAGTTTAGTGACCAAGGAGACTGAGCTCTTGCTTTGCTGACCAGAGAACTTTCCAGTCCTGTGGCTTGGTGCGGACAATGAGTAGTAACTAGCCTCGCTGGTGCCCAAGCCTCTGGCACACTCTGTACCAGAACAAACTCGCCACTGCAGAATGTGGAAGCCAGTTGCAGCTGCAACCACACAGAATGACAAGTGCCCCCCTTGTTCTGATGAGAATCAGTGGATACACCCTGATAAGCCAAATCAAGCGCGTCAGCATTAAGGCCTTCTACTAAAGAACGAATCAATTACTTTCCTTCCCAATAGAATAAATTTAGAATTACAGAGTGTCTCAAAAGTTTGACCTTTCCTTTAATAAATAGGGAGCAAAGTCACTTTCCTTGAGCATCAGATCTTGGGGCAAAGCCACTTTGAATCACATGGATTCTGAGGGGTTTTTTATTTTTATTTCTCTAATGGGGGTGGGGTCCATGGATAGTGACAAAAAAGGGTAAGTGTAGCTGCAAATTGTCATTTGGGAGTGAAATCCTGCTAACAAAGGTGTGTGTGTGTGTGTGTGTGTGTGTGCGCACACACACGCGCACCATTAGGGAAAAGGTTCTGCGGTAGTGCTATCCAGCCCTCATTCACTTAATATGCACTAAGCACGATCACTCTGCCAGAAACTGCACTGTGGCCAAAAGATCACCATGACACTTGCAGAACTAGCCCAGATGTAGGAAGGTGGGCAATCTTTCCGGAGGAGATCAGTCTTGAAGAGGCACAGTTAAGAAGCGCACGAGGCCAGGATGAAGGGGATTCCAGGTAGAGGCGAAAGGGAACATAGCATCCCAGGGACACAGAGAAGCTCAGCATACCTGCAGTGGGACGGGGGACAGTGGGTAAGGTGCCTGAAGACAAGGAAGAGCCATCACTGGAGTTGGAGCTGTACCCCAGGGCAGCGAGGAGCTAGCAGAGATGTCAGGAATGTGTTCAATGAATGGAGTCACATTTGGAAAACACTCTCTTAAAATGTCCTTAAGCAGCATAAGTCCATATGAAAAGATACTTGGATTTAAAAAAATCTGTAAATAAACCAAAATGCTATTTCCTACCTATCAGACTGGCAAAAGGAAAAAAAAAATCTTTCACTGGGGTAGAGAAACACTGCTGTTTCTGGCAGGAGTACTAACAAGTTGGCACGGTGGGAACACAAACGCCTTTGATGTCAATTCCAACTCACAATTATGTTCTCACCTATGCAGTGTGAGTTGTGTACAACTTTATTTGTTGCAGCCTCATTTCCAGTAACAAAACATCAGAAACAATGAAATTTCATTAGAAGTAGGCAGACTAAGCATATTCAGGTAGCTCAGTGTGATAGAACACTTTGTATTTTTTTTTAAAACACAACTTCCTTATATGAAAAGGTCACTGAGATACCTCATAAGTACAAAGGTACGCATATCTCTATGTAAAAAGAAAAGAAACATTAACATATTTCATTGTGCATGTGCAAAACATTTCTGCAATAATACACACAAAATGTCATCGTCTATGTGGAAAAGAACTGGGTGGTTGGAGCTAGGGATAAGGAAATCCTTTCTGACAAATATTGTCTTTTGTGATCTTTGCTGAGAGTGTTCCATGAAGTGACATGAACAAAGCTGAGACTGGAAAAGGTCAAGAACTAGATTGAGTAGGAAACAACACACATAAAAGTAGTTTCAAGATGTCTGTTGATAGATGTGGAGAATGATAGGGCAAGGCAGGTAGTACAGGTAAGGTCATATTAAAAGGCGTTTAGGGAAGCTGGAGAGATAGCTCCATGGTCAGAGATAGCTCCTGACTGGCAAGCACAAGGACCCGGGTTTGCTCCTCAGTACCACATGCTGTGCGGGCCCCAGAACCATGCCTGTAATCCCAGTGCTGGAAAGGCTGAGAGAGGAAGATCACTATGAGTCTGAGCTGCACAGCAAGACCCTGTACCAAGTCAATCAATCAATGATTATGTTTTTTTTTTAAAAAAATAAGGCTTTTTGGACTAAGAAATTGTTGAACTTGTGTTCAAAGAGTTAGACAAAATAATGACATATATTGAATAAAGGACAGATGGATGAAGTATATAGCAAGAGGAAGATGGAAATGCTATGGATTTCTAAATAAGCTTTAAAGCTACAAAGTGCAAGAATTATAGCTTCTCTTTCTTCTTTTCCTCTATATCTGCCTTCTGTTGCATTTAGAATATTCGTTTGTACCAAGTAGGTTGATTATTTACCTTCTGATATCTTTGTACCTGAGCTCACATTTTGGGGTTTGTCTTTCTTCATTAAACATTACCTGCCAGGTGACCTCCAAAATGACATATTTTGGTAGAGAATGTGTGCACACAGCAAATCAAGAGCCAAGTGATGTGTACCAAGCGCATACACGAGACTCCTACCCTACTTCTCCATGTGTCCCAGGAGGGGAGACAGCATTGCTCCCACTTCTGCCCTCTGGGCCTTGACCGTCTGCCCTGCCTGGAGGGCACACTGTGGGAGCACACCTCACCCAGACCTAGGTTCACACTCAGCAGAAGAAACAGGACGCCATGCCACCAATTTATTTTTAAGTGTTCTGTGTTTTCTATGCCCCAGCATCAATCCCCCTTTGGATGTTTTCTAAGTGAAACATTTGTCTCACACTCCCCCTAGTGAGAGCCTGGG
>NW_004524598.1:16931562-16934581 GCF_000260255.1 Octodon degus | reverse complement strand
GGCAAGAGCCAGCAAGTAGAACACTGAGCTTCCTTTTCACAGAGCAATTTCAAGTCATGGTCCTGAAATCACTTGAAAATCAGACTGTGAGCTAACTGCCCTATGGACATTCAGGAAAAAAAAAAAAAAACTTTCATAATCACAGGGTCACAGGAAGAAATGAATAGTTAATAAGCAGAAAGATGTGCTTGACATCGCTTAAAAATCCAGTCAACACAGCAATGATAAATATTTTTACCTGTTGATATAGAAAATATTAAATGTAGTAAGTAATGCAAAACACTGCCAAGGACATGGAAAACTCGATCTTGCTAAGCTATGGGAGACACCACTGCCACACTTTTGGAGGCTGTTTGCTGTGCTAATTGATCTTCCCAGTGACATAGCTTTAGTTGTATCTCTAGGCATGTGATTCTCCAGGTTACACTGTCCTCTAGTAAAGACTTCTCTTTGAGACTTAAACACATATAACTGACTGTGGACATCTTCACCTCCCTCTCTCTGCTGCCTCCCAGCCTGCTGCCCACACTCCCTGCTCTGATGTTCTCCCCAGGAGCCTACAGTGATGGCCCCCCAGTGACTGTGGCCAAAGTAAACACTTCTTCCTTCTCCATCATTTATTTCAGGTATTTTGTCCTATTTACAGAAAGCTAAGTAGCACAAAAATGTCAACAGTGGTTATCTCTAAGAGATGCATGCTTCTACTGCCTTCTTATTTTTTCTGGATTTTAAGTATTTCATGCAAAAGTACTCATTTGTTTATAAGTAGACAAAAGTCAATGAATGCTATACTATTAAAAGCCTAATTGACTATGTCTTAGTTACTCTTCTCTCATTGCTGGGACAAATACCCAACACTCACAATGAAGGAAGGAATGGTTTACTTAGCTCACAGTTTGTGGAGGTTTCAGTCCATACTCAGCTGGCTCCAAGGCAGAGGAGCACATGGTGCAGAAGAACCTTTCTGGGCGGCAGCAAAGAGCAGAGAGCAAAAGGTGTAGTGTCAACAGTGGCTACAGAGAGGCAGTCTGTCTCCCTTAAGTTGCATTCAGGATATCCACCTCAGGCTGGGAGTAGTACTCACACCCATAATCCCAGTGGATCATGAGTCAATCGCAAACTGTAGAGCTGCGCCTCAATGACTGCCTGAGGTTTGGGGGGACAAATACACACAAACCATAACAGACTATGTCAGCGAAAATGACTGCCAGCTATCAATACCACATATGAGTGTGTCACAAAAGATTACCAGAAAAACTGAGTAAAACTAACAAACAAAGAATTCCAAGATTAAACTAGAAAAGAACTAGCCATCAAGTAGTCAACATACCAGAGATCTCTGCTTTTTTTAAAGCTAAGTTAACATTCTCAAAGACATCTGGAGAATAAAGTAGTAGAAGAAAACTTCTCAGAGCTAGAAACAAAATCAAGTCTTTGGACATAAGGGACCCACCAATAGTCAGAATGAAGTCCAGAAAGTGAAAAGAAAATGATTTAAAACCCAAACCTAGAGAGCCACTCTACGAAATTAGCTAGCCAAGAATAAAGAAACTTCCAGTTGGAAATAAAAATCATCTAAAAGAGTAAAAATTATTTTGCAGTTTGAAAGATAACAATGAATCATAAGTAACTGAGACCAAATTTATTTTGACTATAAAATTCTTTAAGCAGTGAAATCATTAGTAATCTGTATTTAAGAACAAGATAAAGACTTTTACAAGTAGGCGTTACCACCCATGTGTTTTACTTGAAAAAAATCCCAAAAGAAATTTATGAAAATAGATAACATAATTTATTCATTTAAAAAACATTTTTGCTTCTTTGTATCAAAATTTATCCTAGGAGCCAGATATATAGCAATAAAGATAAAGGATTAAAAAAATTAGAGACAGTGAACGTAAATAACTGCCTATCTTTAAAGTTTCCATCTTATGAAGAGGACAAATGTGAACTATCTGGAGAAGAAAAGCAGGGTTGAGAAAGATTTTTTGATACATTATAAAAATAAGAGTGCCTTGGAAAAGCAATGGATAGCTCCTGCAGAGGGAGAAATCAGTTCATGATGCAGGAATAGAAAGGCGAATTTCTGGAGCAAAGGACTCAGGAAGGCAAGATGGAGCAGGACCGGAAGCCAGAGGAGAGGGGCTGAGTTTGGCCAGAAGCCCTGAGGGTTCAGCCGGGGCGTGGCTCAAGTGGACAGACTCCAGACTGAGCAGCAGTGGCAGGGGCTGGGCGCCTCTCGCCCGTCCTCAGTGCCGTGTTCTTACGCATAGCATGGACACGGGAACAGAAGACAGAGTGACGCCTACGTGTGACTCAGAATAGACCACACAGAAAGAAAATAAATTTAACCTGGGTATCTAATCTCCTTAATGAACTCAATGGAGAAGGGTTGCTCCTTTGCTTTAAAGCAAAATTTCCTATTCCGGGAGACTGATGACACTCCTTCCTGTTATGGGTCAACTCTGCATAGGAACCAGATCAGCCAGATAGAAATTTGAATAGAGCCTTTTATTTACTGAGCTCAGGTCCGTCAGCCGCTTCTCACACAGGAGAAGGCTGATCGCCCCGAACGTAGGTAGCAAGGGGGTATTTCTAACAGAAATCACATCCAGTTTGGTAAGCAAACTTGTTATCTAGTACAGAACAACAGAAACTGCATTTATTTGACACAGCTGCAAACTGCTTATAACTAAAAGGTCTTTTACAGCTTAGTGATAAGTGTATATTTTTATAAGATACATCTTAAGCTGACTATGCTACAGGAGATGGTTGGGGAGGGAGTTTGTGTTAGCTTGCTGCCTTGACAAGAAACAGTTATTTATTGTTGAACACCCTTGAGCCGAAAGGGAGAACACATTCTTTAGAGCAGATAACAGGAAGCACAAGGGGTTTCTATAATTTTTTACAATTAAGGCACAAAACTCTATTAACCCTTTACACTTCCTTCCTAATATTAAGATGCCATATTATTAAATCAAGAAATTATAGTGTAACTTAAGACCATGGAGGTCAATTG
>NW_004524598.1:16889863-16930486 GCF_000260255.1 Octodon degus | reverse complement strand
TTGGTTACAATTTTAATTTTTCATCTTTTTTCCTTCTTTTGTACTGGGGATCAAACTTGTAACCTTGCACTTGCCGGGCAGGTGCTTGTGCCACTGAGCTACATCTCCAGCCCTCACCTTATAAATCTTATAAATGAGTTAATAGTCTGAAGTTGTTGCTCGAGCTTGTGTGTAGATGTCCCTATAAAGACTCTTGTGTCCACAAGTAGAGCTTTTGAGAGATGGCTGGATCAAGAGTGTGTGATACAGGGATTAAGGGTGTGTGGCACTAAATTAATCCACTGATTGGCTTAGCATAATTCAGAGAATGGATAATGGGAAGGCCCACCCTGGATGTGGGTGGCATCAACCAATAGGTGTAAACCCTTGATGGAAAATACATATATCCTGCTTGGAGAGAGTGAAAACAAGCTCACTACTGCCGCTTGCTGCCCACTGCCTGCTGCCTGCCACACCATGACCCGTTTCTTCTCTGTGATGCCCCTCTGTCATTCTGCCCTGTCTTGGAGCCAGCTGACTATGGACTAAAACCTCCACAAATGGTGAGCCAGAATAAACATTTTCTTCTTCTCTTTGTATGTGTCACTTATTTTGTTTCAGCAACAAGAAAAGTAAGTAAGACATTGATAAATCAAAACTTAGAGTGCAACTGAAGATGATAGCAATCAAATAAAGAAGTAAAAAGCAATGTGACTGGTCCAGGGAGATAGCTCAGTGGCCTAAGAACCTGCCTGGTAAGTGTCAGGTTCTGAGTTTGATCCCTGGTACTGAAAAAAATAAAAGCTATGTGATTATTTCTGGTTAATAAAACTAAGGAGGAGATAGGGAAGGAGACAGATCTGTCTCAAATTTGATACATTTTAAGATCATTTATTTGTGTAAATATATTCATGTCTTATTTGAAGACATCACAAAAAGTAATTTAAAAGGTCATGCATAGGATCAGAATTGAGTAGTACTCCAAAAGGTTTACATGAAAAGTCACTTGATAAAGTCTAGCTCCTTTAGGAACTGACTAGTTAACAGAAATTTGCCAATTTTCATAAAAAATTGTTTTGAGAAATGACCGTTAATTTTTTTCTTTTTACAATAACAATATTGTTGAAAATGTCTTTGATTATATAATGCAGTGTTCACTGTATAGTTATTAAGTGACTCTTTTAATATCAAGGCTGAAAACCTTTGCTTCTGGGTTGAGAGTGGCAGAATTTAGGCTCAATTGCCACCAAATCCAAAAACAAAATCCTGGCTTCTCCTAAGAGACTATTTTGCTTGTTTTTCCATAGTTAAGAGAATTACTGATTGGTATGCCCGCATTTTCTATCATGAGGTAAACCTAAATCCCTAGTCCAACACTTGTGTAACTGGCTGCAATTTACACATGTCCTATTTGTCTTGGTTTTCTATTGGTGTTTTTACATTTAATTTTACCTGCTTATAGGGCCATCCAAATAGCTCAGTGGATTAAAGCACCTGCAAGCAGGCACAGGGGTCAGGGGTTCGATTCCCGGGCCTGCTGTGCCAGCTCTGACCCTGGGGTGGCAATTGAGACTGGGCATGGTGATACACGCCTGTAGTCCCAGCTCTTGGGAGGCTGTAAACAGGCAGATCACTATGGGTCCTATTTAGTAGTGGGACCCTGAATGCCCTGTAGACCCTTCCCTAAAATATGCAAAAAAATTTTATACCTGCTTATGATATAAACTTTGATATGCAAATTATTTGTAAATTGAGGTAGATCATGAAGTATCTGACCATACCGCACAGAAAGTAGTTTGTTACATATTAACACATATTTATGACCATTAAGAAAATGCATAGGGCCTTGACTTTCTGGAGCTATCAAAACTTACCCAACAATTCATTGTCCAATAAGTTTAAAGGATATAGTGACTAAATTTTGATGCAGGTATGTGAAATATGAAGCAGAATGCTCTCAAAGTTTCTCAAATGGGCGGGGTGGAAGTTTGAAACAGACATACGGAAGAAAACCTTTGCTACAGTAAATACAAATTCCAATGTAAAGGAAAATTTACTCACAGTGAAAGCACCCAGAGGATAGGAACAGACTCCCCTACTCCCAGGCATTTTTCCTCTGGCAGGAACTCTCAGAGCAAAGGAATACACTTTGTTATTCCTCACTAGCAGACACTACTGTTTCTTCCTCTGACCATCCTAGTTTTTGAAAAATATTACATGATCTGATTGCAGATGCCAGGGCAGGAAACAAGATCCTCAAATCTCTTCCTCATCCTTTCTTCTTCCTCTAATGGAAGCTAAGAAAGCCTCACTGAAAAATCTGCTCTTTTTGTAGCATTTGTCTTCTTGGTGATAACTTACTGATTTCCTTCACCAATTAAGTGGATTGGTAAATGGTGGTCAACTTTTTACACTCAGCTGGACTGAACTAGTGTGGTGCTAGGTGAAGGAGGTCCATCTGAGGACTGTTGTCAGCAGCATAAGAGACCGAACAGGAGAAGCTGTCGAACACTGTTAGAGATGCTGTTTGGAGAAGCTGTTAGATCTGTTGGAAGCTACTGGTTCTCTTTACTATTCTTCTGGAGGCCTTGACATGCTGGCTTTCCTGATGAACTTGGTTGTTCTTATTGCTGGAGGAGCTCGGGACATTTGTTGTCTCTGAGAATGGCTGTGGTTCATTTTGAGGAGCTCTGGTCTTCATCTTGAGCATTGTTTCCTGGTTCCAGAGGGGAAGATGGTGCCCTGCTCAGCCTTGTGGAGAAGCTTGTCATGTTGGCTTTCCTGATGGGAACTCAGCTTTCCTCATTACTGGAGGAGCTCAGGACCTCTTTGTTGCTGAGGATGGATGTGGTACTTTTCAGGAAGCAATGTTCAATGTAGAAACCAGATCCCTCAGCCTGCTGGCACAGATCCTTCATCCCACTGGCACAGACTTTCTAGCTTGCACCACTGACCTTTAGGCCTTTCAGAGCAGATCCGTGAAGTGGGTCAGCACAAGACTGTGGTGGGCTCTGCGTCTCCAGTTGGACTCATAGGAGCATTGTTATGAGCTCCAGTTCTTCAGCTAGACTCACAACGGATATCATCATCCAGGCCTTCAGCTGGATTCTTTGGTTTTTAGTGTGTGGACAGGTTTCCTGCAACCTTTGCATGTGATTCTTTATAAAATAATATTATAAAATGTGTCCTGCATTGTATTGTTCACCTTACAAAAACCCCAAACCATGACAATTAGTAAGATGATATCTGCAAAGGAAAACAGTGCTGAATAAGCCTTATAGGAAAAAAAAATCTGAGGATGCTATAAAGATATACAATTAAAAGTAGCACATGGTTCATGACGTCACAACATCAGATCAAGGCCATCCTACTGACTTTCGGCTTTCCAAGCAAGTCATGGCAAACATCTACTACTTATGACACTGGGTTCAAATAATCCTCTATTTTTATAACCTGCTGAATCATACATAGCATCCTTCTCTTTTTCTCTCATGGTTGGGATTATATTTAGTTAAGTAGACATGGTTACTCAGCATTATAGAACAGAATCTCTTCCTAGGTTTTGAATGGATTAGGAAAGACTCAGAAAAAAAATTGAGAACTTGAATCATTTAAAGAATCTCACAGAGCACAACCATAAAAGGGCATAGATCAGAGCTTGACTGAACCACAAGGGACTGAAGTGACTCATTCAGACCAACAGAGGCACCGGCACCTCATAACCACGCCATCTACACTGCTCTCTCTGCAGCGCTCCCCTTTGGGCAAATGCCAGGAGTTGAGTGAGCAGGGACCAGAGCTTGGACTGAGGCTGAAGTGATAAAAGGACACAGGGCCACACAGCCCATCCCAGTTGTGTTGCTACCTGTGTTGAGAAAAAAAAAATCTGTCAAGCATCATATTTCTGTGTATTTGTGCTATTTTTTCATTTTTCTTTGGTTTTATGGAGAAAGTTCATGGCTTAAAAATATTTTACGAGAGGATTTTAAATGTGAAGGCCTTAACACTTTTTTTTAAAAATGACCTAAAATATGTTACTTTGTCTTAAAATCCCAACAAAAAACACTGTGCTCAGTTTATCATATAAAATTCTTGATCCCAATTTAGTTAATCATGGCCAGAATTTGCTCAGTCTTATGCCACATGCAGGGGTAGATTCAGAATGAGAAGACATTCTTTTTCTCATATGGTTTAACATTTAACAAAGCTTGCAGTTTTGTTAGGAAGATGAAATACACATGTGCAATAGCAACAAGCACTAGTAATTGATTTGTTTTAGATGCTGGAATACATTGTGCACAACCTTAAGATGCTACAGAGCACTGAAGGTTAAAATCGTCTGAAAGGAAAACATGGGAAAAAATTAAAAGTCAACGAGCAGTAGCAAGTTCCTCAGACAGAAGAAATGGAAGACACTCAAATTGGAACCAGGTATGGAAACTAACAAGACAGTCAACACACTATTTAGAATCTAACAGGATGGAGTGAAAGTGACTTTCAGAATACATTTGTATTTCTTTTGAAGACATAAATCCTCTTTGAACTCCAACTTAAGCAATTTAATATGACAATCCCTTCCACCTCTGCTGTCTCCAAAAATCCTGAAGACATATAAATGGAGATCAAGGGCCGGGGAGATAGCTCAGTAGAATAAGCACTTGCCGGGCAAGTACAGGGCCCTGAGTTCAATCCCCGGTATAGAAAGAAAGAAAGAAAGAAAGAAAGAAAGAAAGAAAGAAAGAAAGAAAGAAAGAAAGATCAAAAATTTAAAGTAATTAACTGATAGCTATTGGTAAGAAATAGGACAAAACTTCAACTATGGACTGGTACAAAAAAAAAAAAAACGTCACTTTTCCTCAGTTACATTAGTATGTTCTATTTTGCTATGAGCAACTAAATCAACCTAATGGGGCTCATAACAAGTTTCCGAGTGACAGTTCACAAAGATTAATAGCTTGAGAGGTTTTTCATTTGATGGTGTGTGGGTTGAAAAGAGCCTGGGTTTGACAATCTATAATGTTTTTCATTACCTATGATTTAAAAACAAGAATCTCTGATGAGTCCCTACCCTACAAGCTCTGGATAAAAATAGTAAAGAGAACATTTTGACCTAAAAATACATGCCAGGCCAAATGGCAGGGTGACAACATAACCTTAATCCTCTGTCTTTTCTCCTCTTCCACTCTCTCCTCCTTTCCCCTTCCTACCCTCACCTATTTTTTAAAAGTGATGCATGTCTGTATCTCAGCCACTGGGGAGACTGAGGCAAAAAGATTAAGGTTGCAAAGCCAGCCTGTGCAACTTCAGGCAAGCTTGTCACAAAATAAAGGTTCAATCTTTGTTAATCGGGGAAATAAAAGCATCTCCACCCTTGTTCATAAAGGAAAGAGTAACCTTAATGTTGCCTTGTGGGATTCTCAGACCCCAACCTCTCACACAGGGACTATGAGGAACAGCATAAATTAATGCTTCATGCAGTGTCTCACCCTAATGGCATTTAGTCTTCCCCAAACCCAAAGCCTGCATGACTCATTAGGATCCAGTTCAAACCTCCATCTTCATTTCTGTAGCAAATGTAGTCAGATAGGACACGGATGGAATCAAGCTCCAATACATAACGATTTTGTTATTTTGTGTAGCAAAGTAAGATCTTGACTCTTAATGAATCTTTATATTATTCTCTTTGTCCTGCAATCTTTTTGATTCCCATAGTTCTCAACTTGGCCATGCAAAAGAATTATCTGGAAAGATTTTTTAAATTACTAATATCTACAGTCTACTACCAACCATTTAAATCGGAATCACTGAGGCCAGGGCGCCGTGAGGGGCTCACTTCTTCAGATGACTCTCAGAAGGTAATCAGCGCTGACAGCTGGTGGAGTCAGAGGCGCTCTTGGGTGGTCAGTGAAAAGGACTCGTCAGGCTTGGAGAGTCAAGTGTAAGATGCCCCTGTGCTGTGATTGGTGCAGCAGCGGAAGTAAAGGGCGTGGCAAGCGCATGTCTGAGGTTGTGATTGGTTCCAAGAAACTCACCGCAATACAGACACTCTTGAAAGCCTGTGTAGTGAAGGGTTGATGGTACACCACCCTTTCTGTGTTTCCTAGTCAGTAGTGTACTCTCACAAACAATGTTTGCTTTTTTCCTATTCCAGTTTGTTCTCAGAGAGGACATGTCAAATATTTAATAATTTGCCAGTCATCACATTGTCCCAGACTTGCTTAAACTGGCTCCGCTGTCTTCTTGATATGGTCTCATCTTTCCAGCCTGAGTACTACACCTTCCTACTCCCACATTCTGTCCGATGTTCTAGATTCATATCGCAAAACTTAGGAAAACTTAGAGTCAAACGTTTAAGACATGCTTCTCTCCCTCGGACAAAACTATGAGATCCACCCTTCACCTACCCAGTCTCACATGCTAGATACTAATCCAGCTAAGGGCCTGGATCCTACTGTGTGGATCCACAAAGGCCCAAAGGTCAGTTGCAGAAGCTAGAAGTGTATGCCAGCAGGATGAAGATCTATGCTAGCAGGCTGAGGGATCTGAACCGGAGCCAGGAAGCAATGCTCAAGGTGAGCACCAGAGCTCCCCCAAAGGTGTCACAAAGGACACACGGACTGCATGGTATAAATAAACTGTAATAAAAGCTTTGACAATGGGCAGTCTAATAGCTCACAGTGCTAAAAACCCAGTTTTTCATTGCATGTGAAGACACAGCTATGAGCAGTTATTGTCATCTCTATAATTTAACACTGCAGTTCTAACAAGAAAAGTAAGACTAAAGGGAAGCCAGCTGGAGACCCTGACAAAGCAGCATCTGCATCTCTCTGTCTTCTGGACATTACAAATCAGTGAGTGTCATGCTTTGGGGTTTTTCAAGGGAAACAATATAATACAGGACACATTTTGTAATATTAGTTTATAGGGAATCACCCAAGAATCATACAAGTGCAGGCAATCTATCCACACACTAAATACTAATCCAGCTAAGGGCCTGGATCCTACTGCGTGGATCTGTACCACAAAGGCCCAAAGGTCAGTGGTGGAAGCTAGGAAGTCTATGCCGGCAGGATGAAGAATCTCTGCTAGCAGGCTGAGGGATCTGAACTGGAGCCAGGAAGCAGTGCTTAAGGTAAGCACCCGAGCTCCGCCAAAGGTCCACAGCCGTCCTCAGCAACAGTGAGGTTCCGTGCTCCTCCAGCAATGAGGAATGCCCAGTTCCCATCAGGAAAGCCAGTGCAACAAGCTTCATGAGGCTGAACAGTGCACCATCTTCCCCTCCAGAGCCAGGAAGTGATGCTCCAGATGAGGACCAGAGCTCCTCCAAAGTTCACTGGGAAAGCCAGCATGACAAGGTCCTCCAGCAGAACAGCCCAAGAGAACTAGCAGCTTCCACCAGCTCCAACAGCTTCTCCAAATAGCAACCCTAACAGCATCTCAGCAGCTTCTCCTCTTCTGCCTCTTATGCTGCTGGCAACAATCCTCAGGTGGGCCTCCCACACCCAGCACCGCACTAGCTTAATTCAGCTGGGTGTAAGAAGTTGACCACCTGTTATAAATCTACTACAGTGAGTAAACATGGCATAGTATTTCCTTAAAACTAGATTATCATATTATTGTTACCAAGAAAGTGTATTTCCTAAATTACATATGTAAGAATAAATATTTAAAATGAATAAAACTAATTTCTCTTTAAATAGAGATGGAAACATCAGCTGTTAAAATTCTGCTCTTAATCCATGTATAAATGCTCTAATTCTAATTTTGATATGTGTTTTGGTTTGGGTCTGGATATCTGTTATAGTCAGGGGTTGCAAAGAAAACATTACAGGATACATAATTGATAAGATTATTTTATAATAGTCATCCAACGAGTCAAATACAAAGAGTACAGGAAATCTGTCCACACACTAAAGACCCAAAGAATCTAGCTGAGGGCCTGGATCCCATAGCATTGTCCCGCATGAGTCCAGTTGAAGACCTAGAGCTTGTAACAATGCTTCTCATGAAGTCCAACTGAAGGCCAGGAGCCCATAACAAAGTCTTATGCAGGCCTGTTTCATGGATCTGAACTTGGGAGGCTCCAGGGTCAGTGCTGGATGCTGGAAAGTCAGTGCCAGCAGTCTGAGGGATCTGCACTGGAGCCAGGAAGCAATGCTCAAAGTGAGGACCAGAGCTCCCCTGAAAATTACGACAGTCATCCTCAGTGACAACGAGGTCATGAGCTCTTCCAACAATGAGAATAGATGAGTTCATATCAAGAAAGTCAAGGTAACAAGCTCCTTTAGGGGAACAGACAGCCCCTAGGAGAACCAATGGTAACCTAACAACACACTGTGGGCATCAACCCTCAGATGGGCTCTACACCCAGCACCACACTGATTCAATTCAGCTGGGCATTACAAGTTGACCACCAGTTGTCACACCACCACAATGTCTCCCCACCCCCCCAAAAAAAAATCCTCTCAGGCTGTCACAGGCAGAGCTTTTCAAAGGTAGCTGGATGTAGAGTATATGATGCAAGGACTGCCTGTGTGATGCTGGGATTAACAGGCGTGACTCCTAAATTAGCCCACTGATTGCTTTGGCTTGGTGAGAAGCCTAGAGAGAGTACAAGGAACAGTACAAGGGCTGCTGTTGACTTCTTATTCTGCTTGGTGCTTGCTGCCTTCTGCCTGCTATAAGCTGTCTCTCCTCTGCGGTGCCCCTCCACCAGGCCACCCTGCCTTGGAGTCAGCTAATCGTGGACTTAAACCTCTACAGACTGTAGCTTTCCTCCTTTAATTTCAGGTGTCTAGTATTTTGTCTCAGCAACAAGAAAAAGTAACTAAGATAGTAGCTTTTAACTTATTCCCAATTAGATTTTAAGGGCACTGCAGAGCAACCCTCGAGATTTTGATGTGCCACCTTTTGCCCCAGTTGCACTATGTCCATGGATACTTGCAAGGCCAGAAAGAGATGGTTTGAATGTGATAATGACTATAATTATATGACTATAAGGACTATTCGCGGGAGGAAAACCCTCCCTGATTCTATTTTGTTAGATTTTGTTTTCTTAACGTGGGCTTCCTTTAAGCCTGCTTCAAGTATAAATTCAATCAAAGTGAAACATACTCCTTTGTGTAATTTAAGAACATAGTTCATTATAAACATTTTCATACTCATTTTATTTTTTGGTAAAAAAAAATGATTCAGAAAGTAAGTTTTGAAAAACTACAACAAATAACCCATTCATAATTCAGTCACCTAATCATAGTTTCTGCAAATATCGTAGAGTATATCTTTCCAAAAGGTGATATGTGCATCAGTGTGTGTGTGTGTGTGTGTGTGTGTGTGTGTGTGTGTGTGTGACCAGTGTTGCTGCCTATAAGCCCCAGACAAACCAAACCTCGTGGCTCCAACACCTTGAAACAAGGAGATGCAGCTTCCGCCAGATGGTAGGGGCTGAAACTCATCCTGCTGCCGCGCACGCTCATTGCCACACGGAGCCTTCTGTTCCTGTGAGTACCTGAAACTGCAACCCACCAACCATGCCAAATGTGTGCAGCTCAGAAGCTTGGGCAGCTTCTTCAGTTTTCGCATTTGTTCTTGGTCTATCTGTTGAAACCTTGAAATCCTGCTTCATTCAAGCTCCCCTGCTGGGACCCAAAGCCCCGCCTAGGTCTCGCCAAAGGACCTCTCTTCTCCCAGCCACTAAACTCCACATCCTGACCACAGGGCTGGTCTGCCCATCTGCTCATGAGCCTTTCCTGGAGGCTTCAACTACGATGATCCACCCACCAAGTTGGATTTCTCGGAGTGGGGGTTGAACTTCCTGCATCACCTTCAGAAGGACCCAACTGGAGGATGCTTTCCCCTAATTTGGGTGCCGCGTGGTCCTCTCAGCCCCTCTTTTCCTTCAGAAAAAGGCTCTGCTCACTCCTGGCTTCTAATTCACTGCATATGGGCATGTTCTTTATTTTCTGTCATATGTTTTCAGTTACTTGTTTTCCTATTTTAGTTTAAGCTAGCTGCTCTTTCTGGAGCACTGGGTTATTTAAATGGCAACAGAAGTATCAGTGACAATATTTTAATGAATTGACTAGCAATGTTTAAAAGCAATGAAAATTTACATCAACACCCACAAACACTCCCACATGTGCTCAGCACCACCTGACACAATTAGCTCTCACTTTACAGCCCTGTCAGCAGGAACAGCAGGAAGGAGAATAAAAAGAATCAGAAATAACCAGGGGAGGTTTATTCATATCATGTTTCTCCTTTCAGGGAGGAGAAGGCAAAATACGTAATGTTTTATCCATTTATTTTAAGGTATCTTGTTTTGATGTCTTTATTTGGTTCTGAACAAGTGTGCTGGCCACATCTTATTGTCTTCAAATATCAGATGATAATCTGTCTTTATGGTAATGATAGTGTTATCTTCCCACAAAGCCATTACACGGGGGATTATTAGAAAAGCAAAGAGGCACACTGGCTGAACAGATGGACCTAGACAAGCTCAAGTGGCCACTTGTCTTCTAAAGAAGGAAAATCTGAGGAAGGTGTGCCGCTTCAGTTTCCCCAATGGTACACGTGCTTCTCAAGAAGAAATACCACTGTGTCTGGGACCATTTAGCTAAAGAGCACTCTACACTGAAGCAGCCAAGATGAACCCCAAACCTTACTTCAGTCATGGCTGTGAACTCCCCACCAGAAGAAAGCCATTCATTTATACACAGGTTGGACCCTACATATAAAGAGTAACCCTGACCCTAATCCTAACCCTGCCCCTAATCTTTAGGGCTTCTGTACATATGCCTAACAAAAAGAGCACAGCAAAATTAGCAAATATTGAACCGTACTGATAATTTATCATTCTTAGTGTGTACACATACCTAATGTATGTACATTTCTTGGCTTATTAGCTACAGGAACAATGTAACAAAATAATCCTTGGTGCACATTTGTTCATATCTACAGGATGGCAGCTCAAGATTAGGTTCCAGTACTGACCAGTATGAATGAACATCACTACTCACCTCTTCCAGCAGCTTGCCTCAGTATCAGATTCCTAGGACAGGAGATGAGAACAGATAGGGGAAACTCAAAGCGAACTCGGGCTGTCTGAGAGCTGAAGAGGGAAGTGAATGGATGAGGTGGGAACACTGAGGACCCCAGTAACCAGGAGGGCAGGTGCCTGGGCTGTACCCCATAGAGCAGCTGCTACTCAGCTCTAGCCTATTGATGGCCCCATGGGAATGACTACCCCATAGAAACATATATTCTGACACTTTGCAAGGGAAACTAGAAGGAAACTTGGATTCTTATAATTCTCTAGATTTTTAAATGTTGGCAATAGACTTAAAGTATTTTCCAACCTCCAAATATTAAATACTTAAAGTATTTTCCAGCCCAACAGTGCACACATGCAGGCCAGATGCAGCCTAGAATATGAGGAGGAGGGAGAAGCATGTGGCATCCTGGTGAGGCCTTGCAGAGGTAACCCCTGGGCCCCAGCGTATGTCATCTAGGATCACCTGGGACCCAGGGAAACAGGCACTCGCTGAACATGTCGAAGCTGGTCAAGTTATTCACAGCCATTTGCTTAAGATCGATAGATGATAGATAGATAGATAGATAGATAGATAGATAGATAGATAGATAGACAGACAGACTACTTGACCTATACCTACTGGTAAACTCCTAGATAATATGGTAAGTCTAAAAGTATTTAATAAATCTAATCTACTGACTACTAAAATTTACCCTAACCTACCTTAAATATATTTAGAATACTTACAGTATTCCAAGAAAGTAACAAAACCCATTTTATAATAAAGTGCTTGATACCTCATATATGACTGAAAGCTCTAGCTTCCAGCTCCTACCCAACATCACAAGAAAACACCATCCATTTCTTGGAAAAAGATCAAAATTTTAAGTTTGAAGGAGCATTTTACCAAACATATATTAATTCATGTCATCAAAACGTCAAGTCATCTTTAAGTTTAGGACTCTCTGTATATGTTTGTTTTAATATTAGATAATATTAAAATAGATATTATAAAATACTAAATATATTCAATATTACATATAAAAATATAAGATCTCATCAATTACATAGCCTTCTACTGTCATCAATATGATCTTTAACTCTATATACAGCACCACACATATTGCCTTGCATATAAAGGAAGATATTTCATTTTTCAAAATAGTCATTAACACTTTCCAGAAACTGAAATAGAATCCTGAGATAAACTAGTGAGCAAAGACGGGGACCTCAGTCTTCAAGGGAAGAGACCCAGTGGTGGGCAGCTAGACAATCAGTCGTGAACATCATAAGTAAATTGTACTTGTGATAGGAGGATTAAGTGCGATAAAATACAAGTAAAGCAAGGTCAAGGGAACTGGGATTATGAGGAGAAGTATAGCAAGTGATATGAAATTGGGTCTTTTTTTATTTTAAAAAAAGCTAAGTAGATAAATAGCCACTATTAGCCTGTAGTAATACTGTACCTAAATTGATTACTAAATTCACTTTCCTAGTTTTAGTACCAATATACATGCTGGCAAGCAATAAAAATCAAAGAAAATTTCCTTTATTTCTTCATCCAACTATTATTTAATGGACACCTATTATATGCAAACCCTAATTCAGGTCAGACATTGAATCCAGAAAGAGGGATACGACAGAGGCACAAAAAGAAGACTTCGGTAGCGTACTTCCTAGCTAGAATCTTCTGCGTAGAAATATTATTTCTTGAAGTGAGATTCTGTTGCCCCAAAGTGAGATTCAAAAAGGCAACTTGGCTATGATCATTCTGGAGAACAGTTGGACTTGGTGGGAGAGGTGGCCCTGCAGCCTGTCTTCCACCTAGGCCATGACCACAGGGACGGGGGCCACATCTGTCCATCCACATGGACTCGCACTACCTATTCCCCCATCTAGTTAGATGGCTGTACCCACAACCTTCCTCCACCAAAGGAGATGGTCTTCGAACTGGAGGCAGAACTGGATGGAGTCTTTATTTCATGTCACATTTTAGATTGAATGAACGTCACAGCCTCCCAGGAGATATCAAGAAATAGCACATCTGCATGAGAGTTAGTTTCTTATGAAAAGCGGTCTGGGGAGGATACAGGAAATCCTCACAAATATGTTTCATTACAGTTTCTGGAGGGAGCCTGGGAAGTCTGGGAAAAGGGGGTACAAGTGGGACCGTGTGACTGTGTGTGTGTGTGTGTGTGTGCGCGCGCGTGCGCGCGCTCACACGCACATGCACACATGACTCAGCTTTTCAGATTCTGATCTATAACCATCATGGTAGGGAAGCCCCAAGGGGGATTTCATTCAAAATTTTCAGAACAGTCAACTCCATACAGAAAAAAGAAGAACTTAGAGATTTCCATGTCCACTGAATGCAATTTCTCCCTCTAAAGTGCGAGGGCCAATTAACTTCTGTCTTCTGGGCATAGAGTTTTAAGGAAAAAAGTTTCTTCGACGGAAATGAATTCAGATTAACTCCCCATGGGAAACAGATTGAATCTCCCAAATTTTTCAAAGCATAATCTGCAGAAATAGAACAGGCAGCAAATTAGATGAGGCAGAGGAATAGGGATTTGCCTTCAATGGCGAGTGCCAAGTCCTAAAGAGATTAAACTGATCTCTGAAGGCATTTTGTTCCTCTTGGTCAGAACCACGGGAATCAAGGACGTTCACAAAGCAGGCAACTTCCCACTGATCAACCAGGGGCCGTTCAACCATTTGACCGAAACATCTTATTACTAAAGAAGAATTTTCCATCCAATTCATCCTCAAAAAATCTCTTCCACTCAAAAATAGAATTTAGCTTACAAGAGCTCTCATGCTGGAAAAGTGGGGAGCTTCTGCTCTGACCAAATCAGATGAACAAGAAAGGGAGAAAACAATACTGATATTTCACCCTAAAAATTTGACATAACTGATGGAAATGTCTAGTCATGGGGCTAAAGATTCACCTCTTCTTCTGCATTGTTTAGGGAGTCATGTGCCTAATTGCATTTGATTAACCACACTAAATGTGTTTTTTCTTTATATAGTTTTATTGTTAGTACTGACTTCTAGTGTTTAAAAAATTCCATGAGTTGAACAGTAGTTTAATGATGATAAGCTAGATAATTGAGTTCAATTACCTACTTTTGTAATTTTGAAAAAAAATTACAAAAGAAAAAATCAATAAAATATAAGATATTAAAATCAGAATGTACCAGGCATGGTGATGCACACCTGTAATCCCAGCACTTAGGAGGCTAAAGCAGGAGAATCACTCTGAGTTTGAGGCCAACCTGGGCTACATAGTTAGTTGAAAACCAGTCTCAAGTGCAGAGTGAGACTCTGTCTCAAAAAAAAAAAAAATATATATATATATATATATTATATATACATATATATAATACATATATGTAAGAATTTGTGTTCAACAAAAGGTATAATAGAAAAGTGAATAAGAAAACTGCAGGGCTAGCGATATACCTCAGTGGACCAAGCACCTCCTTAGGCAAGTGCAGGGCTGGGTTTGATCTACAACACCACATGCCACACCAGCCCTGCCCCCGGGTGCACTGAGCCAGCAACCCAGTCTGCGCATGGTGGCACATGCCCGTAATCGCAGTGCAGAGGCTGAAAACAGGAGGTTCACTGGGAGTCTGAGCTGCATAGTGAGACCCTGCACAAAATACGAAAGAAAGAAAGAAAGAAAGAAAGAAAGAAAGAAAGAAAGAAAGAAAGAAAGAAAGAAAGAAAATTGCACATGAAAGAAGATACTAGAATTTCATGAAGAATTCCCAACAAATCTTCAAGAAAAACATAATAAAAGAATGAGGAGGAACTTGAGAGATATTGCATAAGATGGAATATCAAAATGAGTACCCATGAATGAAAAGGCTCTAAATCCTTTCCTCTGCTTGAGTCCAAGCTAAAGTTCTACTATGACCAAAAGAACACCACAGAGATAATGTATTTCTGATCCTAGACAGACGGTTTTCACAGATAGTCTCCAGTGTAAGTGGTTTGTCGTATGATTTTGTGACTTTAAAATAGTGTGAAAGTTATATGCATCTAGTTTAAACTCAAAACCAAATTTTCAGATTTGATCTTTACCACATTAGCAATGTGCTGCTCTCTTGCAATGCGAGACGGTGGGTGGGCATAGCCCTGGGGCAGCCACGTGATCACAGGGTGGACATCGGTCCTCTCCTGGGTGGCTACTGTGTGCTCAGTAGGGTAGGCATATTAAGTCCACTTCTGACTTAACAATATTTTAAACTTATGATGAGTTGGTTGGGTAGTGACCTCCTTACAAACTGAGGACCTTCTGGATTTCCTGGACGCAGCTATCAGCAAAGGAAGGAGCCTCCACAGCTCCAAGGGAGGCTGCAGGGAGGACAGTGGTGTCTGACCAGAGCACCGTCATACTCCTGTCAGAAGCTAGAGTGACTCTTAGCCGTGCATCTGAGCCATGTGGCTCTTCAGGCCACCCTAGCAACCCAGGCAGCATCCCAGGGAGCAAAAGAATTGCCTGTTCAATCAAAACAAGAGAGAAGTGCAGAAACACAGCATCGTAGGAAGGAGGTGAGTGCAGCGCTTTCAGCACAGTATGGAGGGGAGACCTTGTTAGAGTGCAGCATGAAGGCACGGGAGCCACGTCAGTGTCTAGAGGCAGAGTGTCCAAGTGGAGAGGAAGCCAGTGAAAGGCCCTAATGCAAGGGTGCCTGGTACTTACGAGAAAAAATAGAGGCATCCGGTATGACTGCAAGAGGGTGATCAAAAGTGAGAGAGGAAGAAAAAGACCCAGAAATAATGGGGATCTGTAATAAATGGGCCTCTGGAATATAATAGACTGAGACCCTGAAAGAAATATGTAGCCTCTGGGACCCCTAAGTGTGAATTATTTGGAAAAAGATACTTTGCAGAGTCAAACAATCTAGTGATCTCAAACTGAGACCATTCTGGGTCATCCGGGGACTTAAATACAATAAGGTGCCCCTTATACAAGAGGGAGGAACAGGACCCTTAAAGCTGAACACAGACATCAGAGTGGTGCTGTCACAAGCCAAGGAACAGCTAAACTCACCCAGAATTGGAAAACACAAGGAAGACCCTCCCCAGAGCCTGCAGAGGTAGCTCGCTCACACCTTGGTTTTGTATATTTGGCTTCCAGGACTATGAATGGATGGATAGGTTTCCACTCGGATAACTCACCAAGGTCACGGCACTTTGTTATGCCTAAGAAACTAATACAGCCTCTCTAGGACCTCTCTGGGGTTTCATTAATATATATAATTGATGAGAGGTGGGAGCTGCTGCAGGTCAGAGCAGAGAATTCATATAATCCAAATCATATTTTCAAAAAATAATTTACCAAGGTTGCAAATAAATTCTGACCTCTGGAGGGAGAAGCCAGCAGGTTGACTGGAAGGCTCACACAGGCAAAAGGAAATTACAGCACAGAACAATATTGCAGCAATTTTGGGATATAGAAATAGGTTCTAGATGTGTTTTCAAGTTAGAGAGGATAGAATCCCTTGATAGATTGGGCTTAGAATATGTGGAAAAGGAAATAGTCAAGAGTGACTCTAAAGCTTTGGATGTGAACAAGTAGAGTAATGGAGCTGCCACTGACAAAGACAGGAAAGGTTGAAAACAACAGATTTGAGAGAGAAAATTAAGAATCATACTGAATTTGAGATTTCTTATAAACATCCAGGTAAAGAAGTCAGGTATGCAGTTCTCTAGAAAAATCTCAAGGTGAAGAGACAGTGCACTGGTGGTTTAATTAGGGCCTTTCAGTTCACACATAAGATTCAAAACTATAGAACAGGGTGAAATCAGACACAGAGTATGTACACGCAAAAGAGAAAGGAAGTCTCCAGTATTAGGAGGAACAAAGAACGCAAAAACAAGTAGAGGAAACCAAAAAGGAATAACCGACAAGAGAACAGAAGTACGAAAGAGGAAGTGTGCTTCACCAAGAGTTATGAAGAACACATGGGAAAGATTAAAACGTGCATAAAATGTATCAAATTCCTGGAAGGACAAAGACGAGGGCTGGGAGTTATTCTGAGGATTTAGCAGAGCTGAGGCCTGGCATGACTGTGCTAAGAGCTGTACTGGTGAAACATTTGGAGGAAAAGCCCGAAAGAAGTGGGCAAAGGAGGGTGTGAGGGAAAGCTGCTGGTAAACAGTGAGCATGCGTGTGTCTTCAGCAGAACTTTAGCACAAAGGATGCCAAAGGTATGAACTGGCAACTGGTGGGGGGAAAAAATTCTAACACTGAAAGGAAACGCAGCGTAGATGTGTGTTGGGTTAGCACTTGAGAAGAGTGAGGAAATTTGACAACTCACCCTGGAACCAAGGTCAACTGGTAAGGAAGAGACAGTTGTCCACAGGGAGGGAGGATGGGGAGGGACGGTGGAGCAATCAGGAGGAAGCCTGGCGGAGGGCTCAGGGGAGGACTGGTGGAAGGACCAGAGGGAGTAAGCTAGACACACAGAAGAAACCCCAAACAAAGGATCACCGTGTTATTGTACTGCAAACCAGAACAGATGAAGGGTTGGAAGTCTCCCCAATGATTTTCAAAGAAAGAAAAAATTTGTAAATGCCCAGAAGCAACTTTCTTATCCATTATGCCCTATACTAAAAATACCTTTTACTCTAAAGCTATCGCATGTGTTTGAGTTTGGAGCAGAAGATGTATTGTTCTGTCTTTTGAAGTGATTCTTCCTTTGCACTACACTTTTACTGAATGTCTGAAAAGCATACAAGGTTTTCCCCCAAACTAGCTGTGTTCTTTCTTCTTCCTTCCTGTGTCTCAATTTACACCCGTTATTTTCTTGTTCTTCTCTAATCACAAATCTCTCAAGATTAGAATGTAACCGGGTTAAACCAGAGAACGACCTACACACCCCACCTGTACCAGGAGCAGCCAGGGGATTATCTTGTGACTCCTTTACAACCCTGACTGTCTTCAGCATTGGCTTCGGTGTTTTGCCGGAAGTAGCAGCCCACCTTCTCCCTGAGACCATGCCAAGGAGAAAGCCTGCTCTCCTAGTGCCATGTTGTACTGAAAGTATGTCCTGGGAGATATGCACAAAAATAAACTGCAGCCCCAGAGAACTAGATCCGGTTATATTTTTATTAGCATAACAATTCTTTTTAAGGAAACAGTATCCAAACGTGGGTAATTACCTCCCACATCTCTCTCTTCCACCCTGACTTTGGAACTGCAGACCAGGCTCTTTCGCAATTACCGGCCTGAGCTCTAATAAAGTTCCCTCTGTCGGGCTACCCAGCCGCCGCACACCTACCTAGATGCTGCACGGAGCCCCACCTGAATCTATCTCTTTAACAACGTTAAGAATCCTGGAGGAAAAGCTAAATGCTACTGCAAGATTTCACTAGCGGGGCTGGGGAGATGGCTCAGTAGAATAAGCGCTTCCTCAATCCCCGGTTCCGCCAAAAAAAAAAAAAAAAAAAGATTTCACTAGGGAGGATCAATATTGAACACTAAAAGTTCTCTTAAAAAAGCAATTATAAATAAGGAAAATAGGCACTATTCTATTCGGAATGCTGGGTGTCAGACTATGAACCTGAACACAGTAAAAACTCATAGGGCAATAAAATCTGACCCAAGATCACAAGGTGATAACTTTATTCAATCATATTAATGGGTGAAGATAATTTAGCAATAAAATGACTAACTGTGAAATACGGTATGTGGGAGAGAGGAATCTACTTTTTTTTAAATCTTTTATTTATTTTAATGAGAAAAAAGATATAATAACAATGAAACAGTTTCAAAGCAGGTTAGTAGGACAGTTACAATAATTAATATATTTCATATTGTTGTCTTCATAGTAGTTATTCAGAAGACAAGATGTAGACATGATATCTTGCCTAAACAATATTAGTACAAACCTTTAAAAATATGGAACGTTTCACAAATTTGGGTGTCATCCTTGCACAGGGGCCAAGCTAATCTTCTCTGTATCGTTCCAGTTTTAGTGTATGTGCTGCTGAAGCGAGCACCCTGCTTGGGTTTTGCATTTTAATGTTTTAGCATTTAAATAGAAACCAAAAAAAGCAGAAATCTCCTGATGTAAAAGCTGAACTGGAATTTCCATTTCCCATCTGCAATGTAATGAAATCATTGCTCAGCAATGACTCCTTACACACTTCTTTGAAATGTTTGTGTTCAGACAAAATCTGCAGTCCCTGCCCAAGGCACTGATGGTACACACACGCACACACACACACACACACACACACACACACACACGGTGAATTTATACCCCAAGCAACAGTCATATAGGCTATGACTAAGACTTTATGAAGTCTATTATTACCCAACTAAAGTAGCCTACAGCAGAAGCGACAGAAAATGTTCCTTTCTCACAACTTCGGAAGTACACCCCATGCACTGGGGAAGTCCACAGCGGACGATATTTTGACAGCATCAAATATAATATTTAAGAATTTAAAACTCCAGTGACATACAGCCTCCTACAGCAACAGGACTGACTTGTGAATCTAGTTGTGCCATCTGAACGCAGACAGCCTGCAAGCTCCCCACGTGGCTTCCTCCCAAACATGGAACTCAAATTGGCAGCTGTTTCCGAGCCAGTCACTGGCGTGCTGTAGCTGTCCCTCCCTGACCTTTCACTTGCAGTCAATGTGTTATCCTGCCTGATCTTTCACCCTTCACAACAGACTGCCAACTTGTGGATAAATTAGCACATGAGGAAGTGGGTGGAGAGCGCCACTGTGCAAACGAAAACACACAGAGGAATGCAGAGCTGAAAGAGCACCGCAGTACCGTGAGCCTGAGGCACGCTTTGCATTGATGACTGGCCAGCGGAAGTAAGTGTGCGTGCTGTCGAAGCAGCCAGCTCCCACTCTGAGACCCACTGGCCTGGTCTACACCAGTGGCCGGGGTGTCTGTGGGAGAAAGTCCCTGACAAGAACCGGCTCCAGCACAGTCGATGCTCCACGCCCTCTGAGGCTCCTTAAGGATCTCATAAGCTCATCTGACATTTGAAGGAAAATGTCCAGCATTTATACTGCGCTAAGTACTCACTGGTTTCTGTGCGGATAGTATAGCGGCATAGTACACCCTTAAAAACGTGGAGTGGAGTCATTTTTAGGAAAACGGGTGCACCTGGAGACCCTCATGGTAAGTGAAATACATCAGACACATGTGCTTAAATATTGCTTTCATATAAGAATATTGTTTTATATAAAAATGCAAGTATACATGAAGACCAAAATAAAAGGGAGATAATACGAAATAGGGAGATCTTTTGCAAAGGGGAAGAGTCATAAAGAGATGGAGTGAAGGTTGGGGAGGGAAAGGGGAAAGAACCAAGAAAGAATGAAGATACGCTAGGTTCATGCACCAGCTCTTCGCAAGGAGCATGACGAGAACACACTGGGAGCGTGAACTGATTAAAAAATCTTGGTGCTTTTGGTTTTGTTTTATGTTAAAGAGGAAAAAACAAAACAAAAAAATAAAAACAAAGCAGGGTGTAATAAAAATGGTACAGTATTTGAAAACAGGAATAAAAATTAACAATCACTGCTATACTACACATTTATATCATCAAATTTCTTGGTCATATTACCAGATATAGGCATGCAAGGCCAATCAATTAAGGATCAACTCTTCCTTTCAATAAGACATTAGAAACAGTACACTTTTTTTAAAGAAAGGAAAAAGAGAGTATAGAGATGTAGTATTCAAGACAAACTAAGGAAATGAGTCTACAGGAGATGAAAGAAATGGAAATAGATTGGAGGTTTCCATCACCACTTAGATAGAGGGGAAAGAGAGAGAGAAGAGAGAAGGAGCAAGGGACACAGAAGAACTGTGGAGGGAGACAAGTGAATTGTGTGAAAAGAATAGTGGGTGACTTCGTAAACTGTTTCTTCAAATTCTTAGGCTTCCTTCTAGCATTTCCTGTCAGCTCTCTATCTACCAGGGAAGAGAAAAACCTCTTAATATTGTTCTTGTGGGAATTTGAATTATAAGAATGAAAAATAAAAATGGTGCGCAGGCCAGAGAAGGAAATGATAACATTCCTAAACAACTAGAGTTGAAAGATCGAAAACAATGTTGACTGTGTGTTTTTCCACCTCTTCCTGGGGTACTGCATAACATGGATCCACCTGCCCCCTCAGTGCTAGGGCCAGACCGACCTGCGGCAGTGCTACAGGCTGGCACTGTGTTAGGCGTTGTTGCTAAGTCCCTAGTGCTCCGTATGTATGAGGGGGCAGGAGTGAGGGTGTTGCTTCTACATCCAGCCAGCTATATTTAAGCGGAAGATAGCCTCTGCCTCTGATCACTCGCAGGTAACTCTAGTACCAGGAGCCTCAGCCTCCTCATCTAGAACACAGGATTAGTAACAGGTCTCCCCTCAGAAAGCACCATGGATTAAGTTAGCTAACACTTCTAAAGTATTTAGAATAATACCTGGCATGCAGAAAACACATGACATATGTTTGCAAGTACCACTATACCACATAATAATCATGCTGTCCCCAAATGTAAATCAGAATCTCTTATATTTTTAAATATATCCTCCTAAGTTCTGTGAGAACTTATATGACACTAAAAATAATCAGATAATTTGCTTTTCCTTTTATTCTTCAATATACACATATGAATTTAATTATACACTGTTAATTATGTGTTATTTAGTATGAGCATGTAACAGATCACATATGATATGGTATACTTTTCTATCATGCTTTAATTTCATATTTCATATTTTATTTATTCTATTACCAGCCTGTATGTCATAGAGGAAATGACTAGAATAAAAAAGATACAAATCAGTTGAGAAACAATAGTAACATGGTAGCTGTAGAATTATGGCTAAGGATTGCTCAAATGTCTGGCCATTACAGCAAAAAGAAAATAAGGAAATAAGTCAACAAGACATAGTACTTTGCCTGGTAAACATTTTGAATGAATGGATGAGTGAGTGAATGAATGAATTAATAAATAAATAAATAAATGACTATTACTTGTTCTAGTCTGTTTATAGGCCTACTTTCAGCTTATTCTATTTGCCTGTATTTCAATCTTTTTACAATTTTAAATTTTTATTAGTCTTTGCAGTACATAATGACATAATGATTACATTTATTGTGGGGAGTGGGGAGTTGATACGTGTAATTGCTTTTCCTTTCTCCTTCTTCTCCCCTCTCTTCTCCCCCACTTCTCCCTCCATTTCATTCTTTAAATTTCCTGCTCAAATATTGGCTTATATATGAAAATCATGTCAGTTGGACACAGCAAATACTATATAAGACAATAAAAATTATTCGCTTTAATAACCTTCACCTTTCCTGAACTCTATTAATTTTTTCACGTCTTCTGCAATGGTTGATATGTCTCATGCCTCTTTTCACCAAATCCTGCCTCAGTTCTCTCATACAATTTACCTTGACTAAGTTGAAAGCGACAGTGTCCCCTGCCCATGACAGTCCTAATCAATGTGCTTTCTCAAGCCGAGGTGGCTTAGAGGTGGAATAGATGTGAAAAGACATGAGGTTACAATCACACTACCCTTGTGTTTTCCTAGGAGTTAGGCTCCACCAGGAGAGGGTCCAGGGCTCATGAAACCATGGACGTTCAGTGAATACAGCGGGAGGCAGCCTCCCAGCAGGACTGCGGCTGTCTGTGTGATCATCCTCATTCCAGATGGCCACGGTCGGCTGCGGCCTCCTCCTTGCTGTATTTCCACTCGCTGCTGTTGCTGTTTTCTTCCACACTCCAGTCAGGGCCAGAAGGCTCCTCTGCCTGTCCCTGCTCAGCTAACAGTGTCTCCTCCCTTCTTCATCTTGCCTGCGATGAAACAGTACTTTCTTATGCTACCCAGAGTATGTTGGCTTTCTCAGACGAATTGCTTTTTCTAAAAAAAAAAAAAAAAAAAAAAAGGGAAATAAAATGATTCATGATCTTGACCCTTGGGGCTGGAAAGTAGTGTCTCATTGAGTGAAAAGGCGCCCAGGACGCTAGAGAAACTGCAGTTTATATTTCAGCCCGTACCTGTTAACTTTCCAACCGTTGGTGGAAATTATTGTGAAGGAACAAGAAAGAATTTGGCAAGGGTGCATGGAAATAGAAAGAAAAAACCGCCCTGCATACAAAAAGTTAGGGAAGGCAATTATTACAAGTCTAGCTACTAGTAGTGTTTAGTTTCTGGCTCTTTTATTCATTCAGGATATAATAATCTCTGGGAAAAATTTATCCCAAAGCATCACTTGCTTTGTCATTTTATTTATATGAAGTAGACGCACTAATCCTAGCATCAACAGACAAAAACGAAAAAGTAAGACTAAACCAAACTGTAGAAATGGTAGGAATAAGGTCAAATTATTTAACCAAGTTGCATCTCAATATTTTTAAGGTTAATTAAATAGGCATTAAGAAGAACCAAAAAGATTGAACACAATCACTCTAGTTTTTTGCATTTATTTTTTAAAAGTTATACATTATTTCAAAAGAAAAAATAGTGATGGTTATAATTTTTAAAATATCTCAACTTGCCCTATTCTTTTTTTGTTTTAATTTTTTTGTTTTTATTTTTGCAGAACCCGGGATTGAACTCAGGCCCTTGCCCTTGCCGGGGAAGCACTTATTCCACTGAGCCATCTCCCCAGCCCCAACTTTCCCTATTCTTCATCTTTAGAATTTGGTTCCGTTGCTCATTTACAGATAAATGTTTATTAAAGTATCTGCTTCGTGCATGCAGCGATAGAAACCGAGCACAATTTCTGAATGTCACAAACTCCCACTTTAGAAGATAAAGAAGAAAAGTGTTCAATAGAACATATAAAGTATAATAATAGAAATTTCCCAAGGTCAGAGCTGGCTTAAGGCAGAAAGGAGTCACCAGGGGAGCTAGAGAACGACGAGGGTGGACCGCACCGGACGGATGAGGTGCTGTCCAAGCATCCCCGGATGAAGCCAAACTGCACGCGTGAAGACACAGACAGATGACACACACAGATGCACCAACAGGAGCGCTGTGTGTTCTGCAAGCCAAGTGCTATAGCTGCGGCGTGTGGAGGGAAAGTGGGCGATGAGGCTGCAACGTTGCCAGCAGTAGCCCCAGAGGGCTCCAACGCAATGCTAAGAGCCAGAGCCAGCGCCGGGAGCCTGTGCTCAGACACAGGGCCGGATACCGAGAGGAGCTGCGTGCTTGGCTCAAGCCTTTGTAGTGACCAACTTAAATTTTAAACTTTTGAACAAGAGGGTTTCTATTTTTTTGTTTTGTACTGAGCTCTACATATGATGGCGCCTCTAAGTCTCAATTCCATTTAAAAAATATTCAACACAGAACCAAATCCTCCTTGGATTACTTGTGGCTTTTTGACACATACAAGCGTCAGCCAGTTACTGCATTTGAATACCAGCAATGCTCAAAAGAAGGAAGAAAAGTGTTCGAAAGCTTGCACCTGACCACAGCGTCGAAGACGGAAACCAGCTACTTCACTGTGGCTTGGCCTTTCTGCGGGTTCTTCTTCACACCTATGTTTGAAAATATTGGGCTGGGGACATAGCTCAGTGGCCGAAGCACCTGCCTGGCAAGTGCAAGGTCCTGGGTGCAATCCCTGGTACCGCAAAAAAAAAAAAAAAGGAAGGAAAAAAAAATATCTTCCAATTCTATGTGCTATATACTTTTAAGTATTTTTGAGGATTATCTTTATAAAAATAAAATTTTTAAATAGATACATAAATTGTTTGTCAAACATGTAATATTTTAAACTCAGCCTCCTAAAACAGTTTACTTCCTACTTAGAATCTTAATCAATAATACAGTTATGACTCCTGTGAGCCTTTGGTTACATTTGCATCCCATAGGCCTTATTTGTAGATAGCAAAATGACAAGTCAAGTTTGACCTTGCTGAAATTATTCATAATTCATATACTTTCCAGCCTAAAATCAAAAGCTCTTGATTCAACACACAATGTTTACCTCCAGAAGTTGTTTTGAAATGAATACATTTCCAATATCTTCCTTTTTTAAAAGCATCTCATTTGATCAACTAATTCATCTTCCTTTCAGGGAGGACGTATACCTTGTATATATCTTCGAATCATTCTCAGCAGCTTTACATCATAATTTTAGATCAACACAGCCCATGTAGTTTAGTTTCTAATTTCCTTGAGATAAAAATTTTAAGAAGTACACAACCTTAGGGGCCGGGGAGATGGCTCAGTGGAATAAGTGCTTCCCTGGCAAGTGCAAGGACCTGAGTTCAATCCCCGGTTCTGCAAAAAAAAAAAAAAAAAAAAAAAAAGAAGTACACAACCTTAAGCACACATATGCACATGTTTACATAGTTACAAATGTATACACATGTACACGCATGAACATGAATGTAACTGCCACCCAAATCAAGACGTAAAATATTTCCAACACCACCTCAGAAAGAAGTTTCATAACCTTTTTATTCAGAACTCACCCAAATAAACCACTAAATTGAACTTTTGATACAATAATTTATACATTTATTGTAGGGAGTTGACATACATGCAACATCCTGATCTCTTCCATATGCCTTCCCTTCTCTCCCCACCCCCTCCACCCCTAGATCTGCTCTGATCTGTGTAAGTTCTCTATCCCTGTGTCCTCTCATCTCTCTTTTATTTGCTGTTTAAATCATTTATACTTTGGGCTTCTCAGATAAGAAAAATATGCTATATTTAAGTTTCTGTGTCTCATTTATTTTACTCAGCATTATGGTCTTAAGTTGCAGCCATTTTCCCAGAAATGACTTAAGTTAATCCTTCTTCATGGTTGAGAAGTACCCTGCTGGGTATATAAGCCACATTTTCTTCATCTATCTGTTGATGAACTTACAGGCCATTTCTGAGACTAAGGTATTGCAAATTGTGTTACTATACTATATATATACTCACTGTATGTGAGTATGCATGTGTCACTGTAATATGATGTCTTCATTCCTTTTGGGAAGATACTGAAAATATAGCTGGGCTGGAGCAAAGAAAGTCTCTTTAACAAATAGTGCTGGGAAAACTGGTTCTCCGTGCCCAGAAGAATGAATCTAGACCGTTATCTCTCACCCCATACTAAAACAAAATCAAAATGGATCAAAGACCTAGATATTGAAATAGAAATACTTAATCTGGGAAATGAAATAGGTAAGACTCTTGAATACAAAGGCAAAGGCAAGGGATTTCTGACCAGAGCTCCAACTGCACAAGCGTAACAGAGAATCAACAGCTGGGAACCTATCCCATGAAGAAGCCTCTACATAGCAAAGGCTACAACCAGCAGGGTAAAGAAACAACCTACAGAACAGGAAAACAAATTCACCAACTTCTCCTCTAATATCCAGAACACTGATATCCAGAATATATGAGAAACACAAAGCAACTAGACTTCTCAAAATAAAACACCCGGTCACAAAACAGTCAACTGAAATGAGTAGACATTTTTTCAGAAGTGCAAATGGCCAATAAGTATACAAAATAACTTGAGTATCTCTGGCCCTTGGAAAAATACAAACCAAAACAACACCAAGAATCTATCTCACTCCAGAAACTACAGCTATTATCAAGAATGAAATAGTAGCAAATGCTGGTGAGGCTGAAGGGAAAGGAACGCCTCCACGGTGTTGATGGGAATGTAGACGGGCGCAACCAGTATGGAAATCAGCATGGCGATTTCCCAAAAACTCATCTGATTTATAGCACCATAATTTTGGCCAGTCTTGTGCTTCATAAAAATAGAATTTGATTCATATCCTACTCACCGAGATAATTTCTGTGCAATTTAGCCCTGTTACTATATAGAATATAGCAGATTCCTTTTTTGCTGTATTACCATATCACCATTAATCTACCCATTTCATAGTTAATAAACTTATTGTTGTTGAATGCCACTTAATGAGATACTGATCAGTTTTTACAAGTTGTGGCCCTTGTCTTGTTGTGTGTGTGTGTGTGTGTGTGTGTGTGTGTGTGTGTATTTTAGGGAAGGGTCTACAGTGTGTTCAGGGTCTCACTACTAGACCAGACTTGTAGTGATCTGCCTGTTTACAGCCTCCAAAGAGCTGGGATTACAAGTGCGCACCACCACACCCAGTCTCAATTGCCATCTCAGTGCACCATGGGGTGGGGCTAGCACAGCAGGACCCGGGATCAAACCCTCGGCCCCTGCACATGCTTGCAGGTGCTTTAATATGCCAAGCTATTTGGCCAGCCGTTAACCCTTGTCTTTTCAAATCTGCTGCCTCTTTTCCTATTTCTCATCCCTGCCCTGAGATTCTGGTTAATTGCTTATTAATCTTTTGATTGGATCCCAGGCGTCTTTTAGCCTCTATGCTGTTTGTTCCTTTATTTTGTCTCTGTGTGCTTCAGTTGGATATTTTCCTCTGAGTCTGGTCTGCTGCTGATCTCATCCAGTGCTTTGTTACTTCTGAGCATAGCGTGGCAGAAGTCATGTCTGCATGACTCTTCCTGCTTCCAGTTTTTGTACCATCTGGAAACCACCGTTACAGATGCTCCAGGGGAGGGTATTTTCTCCCAGAGCAATTACTCTTTGTTGGGTTGGACAACTGGGGTGTTTTAGAATACAGGACTCATTACTATGTAGATCTGGCAAAGAAGACTGAATTGAAAAGGTGGTCTGTTACTCCCAGGCTCTGGGGGAAGCAGGTGTGCCATTCCCTGGACCAAGCAGAGAACAGCAAGATCAGTCAGGAGGCAGAGGCAGGCCAGGAACCGTGAGCCAGAGTCTGTCCCGTAGTTTCTGTGAGAAAGAATGGGCAAGGCAAGGTCAGCAGACTTCAGGTTGGCTTTTTTCAATAGTTCTAGCAGGCTCCGCCCACATGCTTGGTACTGCTGGCCCTGCAGAGATTACAGCTGGTGAGCAGTGGTCCGCTGTGGAAGGTCCCAAAAGAAGGTACTCAACGCCATGGGCCAGCGCAACTGTCTTGCACTTGGATGCTGTGTGCCTTACGTGTGGGTTATTTGCTGTCTCCTGGAGCTGACAAACGCATAAAGAGATGATTCCTGCAGCATCAGCAGGGGCCAAAATGTTAAGCTCAGGATACAGAAAATAAGAGAGTTATTGTAAACTAATTGAGTTCAAAAAGTATCAGTGGTAACGGATAAAGGTGGGAACAAAACAGCAATACGTTTCAAATAAAATTTCAAGAGGCAGTGTTTTTAAAACTCCATTTAAAACATACACACACGACACATACACATACATACACACATGGACACATACACAGATGTACATGCACACACATACATGCACATATGTATACATACACATGTGTGCACATATGCCCACATACATATGTGTGTGCACATGCACATGCATGAACACACATGCTCATACACATGCTTGTACACACATATACACATGCACACATACACACATGCAGGCTCACAACATGAATAAAAGTGGCAGTAGAAATTATGGTGCAATTATTTTTAGTACCATGTTGGGAGAGGTGGTTTATTTTCTCGTTTGTCTGTTTGAAAAATTAACGAATCCCCTAACAAAGTTTAAAGATGATGCAACAGCCAAGTAGGTTTCTGGCTATTGTTCTCAGGCCAGGAGTGATCCTGAAATCCATGTCTATCGCAAACTGCCAAATGAAACAGACTCTGACTCTCAATGTGTGACTACTGTCTACTACTTGCACCATGTTACGTTCTTCCAGTTGTAATAAATCGATGTGGGGGCTGGCTAGATAGCTCAGTGGACTAAAGCGCCTCGTAGGCAAGTGGGAGAACCTGGGTTCAATCTCCTGTACCACATGCTGTGCCAGCGCTGCAGATGGTGATTGAGAGTGGGTGTGGTGGGGCATGCCTATAACCCCAGTGCCGGGGAGGCTGAAAACAGAAGGATCACTACAGTCCAATCTGTGTGGTGAAACCCTGGAGACCCTGTACTAAATACATAAATAAATAAATAAATAAATAAAATAAACAAATCAATGTGATATGCTAATAAAGAGAAAAATTTAAAATACATTTTACAATGGTTTCAGATGAAGAGTGATGACAGAAAAGTGGAAGGTAGATGTCATAGTTTGGGGTTTTGCAAGGGGAACAATACAATACTGGACACATTCTATAAGACTATTTATAGTAGTCACCCAAACAATTATATACAAAGAGTGCAGGAAATCTGCCCACACACTAAAGACGAAAGAATCCAGCTGAGGGCCTGGAGCTGCAGAATGTTCTGCATGAGCCTAGCTGATGACCTAGAGCCCATAACTATGTCCCCACAAGTCCAACTGGAGGCCTAGAGTCCATGGCAATGTGTCATGCAGGCCTGCTTTACAGATTTGGACTGGAAAGGCCCAAAGGTCATTGGTGGAAGCTAGAAAGTCTGTTCCAGTGAGATGAAGGATCTGTGCTAACAAGCTGGGGATCTGTACTGGAGACAGGAAGCAAGGCTCAAAGTGAGGACCAGAGCTCTCCTGAAGAGTACCACAGCCATCATCGTGAAAGTGAAATCCCAAGCTCCTCCCATGATGAGAAAAGCTGAGTTCCCCTCCGGAAAGCCAACACGACAAACTTCTCCAGGAGACTGAGCATGCACCATCTTCCCCTCTGGAGCCAGGAAGCAGTGGTCTGGGTGAGGAGCAGAGCTGTGAGCCACAGCCATTGTCAGTTACAACAAGGGCCTCCCACAAGAACAGCCAAGTTCACCAGGAAAGCCAGCATGACAAAGTCCTCCAGCAGAATAGCCCAAGAGAACCAGCAGCTTTCAACAGCTCCCCAACAGCTTCTGCAAACAGCTTCTCTAACAACCTCCCTTCTTCCTCTCTAGTTCTGCCTCTTATGCTGCTGGCAACATCCCTCAGGTGGGCCTCCCACACTCAGCACCACACTAGTTCAGTTCAGCTGGGTGGAACAAGTTGACCACCAGTTGGTCATCCACTACAGTAGACCATTAGAGACAAGGAAGGGGATGGGGAAGAGGGAGGGAATGCATAAGGCGAATGGGGTGAAAATACTGAAAGTGTTTACATGCACACACCACTGTGCTAAAGCAAAATCCATTATTCTATTTTATTAATGTGCACTAATAAATTATTTTAAAGAGGCAGATCTGAAGTCACTCTGTTGTCATACGCAGTTATTTGATTTCTTGTAGTGATTTACCTCACCTTCATAAAATAGGAACAGTAATAGGAACTATCTTACAGAAATTAAATTATCTGCTTAATTAAATGGTATCTGGCATGTGACACAGATTCAGGACATGACCCTTTTATAAATTCATGTAGATACTTACCATATCTGTCATCACCACCCTAAGCCCTTATCAGTGTCATCAGAGTATATTTTGAAAAATCAGGAGCTAGGAGTCTCTTGAAGCTGCAGCACAAGCAGAATACACTGTTACTCTGACACTTGGGCCTTTTTCTTTGGCTTTAGAAATTAATTCAAGACCTGCGACTGTACTTTGATATGGCATAATGTAGTGTAGTGAATAATACCGTTCATAATAGGATTTTAAAAGCATTCACCATGTTTTAGGTGGTGTTCCATGACAAAGGTCAGAAAGTTTTTTCCTAAAGGGTCAGATAGTAAGCAGTTCAGACATTAGGGGCCAAGAGACAAAATTGAAATATATCTAGGTACTGCTACAACCACCTCAGAGTTTAATTTTAAAAGCATAATGAATTCTTTTATTCTTTAGCTTATAAGTCATGAAAATAGGCTCCTGACTAAATTTGGCCGATGGACTGTGGTCTGCTGGTACCTGTCCTAAGCAGTTTACACATATTAACGTATTTAATCTGTTCAGCCACCTGGCAAGTAGTACTATCATACAATTATTTTAAGAAAACAGAAATTTCAGCAAAGAGAGGTTTAGTTACCTTCCGGAATCACAGAGCTATGTTCTAGTAGTACAGAGTAAATAATAAGGACTAGTACAGTGGGAATTATTTTCTTTTTGCACATTTTTCTCTTGGGTCTAGCACACAGAGCAGGCCCTCCTAGACTGAAAGCCAAAATGTGACTGAGGAGCACTGTTTATGTAGTAGCTTACTGGCCTGCTTCAAAGAGGGTTAGCGCTGCCACTCGCTGGGCACACAAATAATGGGACCAGGTCCCTGGTCTCGGCCACCCCAGGATGACCCCTTGGGGACACTTCATGGGAATGACCCTCTTGTCACGTGATCTTGCTTTCTGACACCCAATCCCTGGGGGGTGGAAGCGTGCCGAAGCCCACATCACATCATGGGAAGGAGGAGACGCGTAGTTTTTCTCTTGCCCCATTACCAGACCTTCAAAGCCTTCTGTGCCTCCTCTACTTCTTCATCTTCCCAGCCATGACACAGATGGCGACAGTCAGACATTTAATGAAGACTGGGCCACAGAAAGAAAAGATGAAAGAGGACCCACTGCCTCTGCAGCTAGCAGACGGGAACGGCGGAAAATAATGAAGCTTTTATCAAGGGCTTCTCAGTGCAAACAACAGTGCCACATTCATGCTCGCAGATGGCACATCACAGTTGTTATCTTTCCATAACCTGGTGATTACGGCAGCTGCAACTGGAGCTAAGCCGCCCATCAGTTTGCCTTTAGACCTTGCCAATAACATCAGGCCAATATTTGAAGTACTGATGACATGCACTTCTATGCAAGATGGAACAGTAAGCATTGCCGTCCCTAAAAAAAATAGAGATAGAAAACACAAAGATGGCTTTGAGTCCCTGGCCTCTGGCGCCAAAGAAAGGTCTTCACAAGCCAATATCCTGATAAGAGTCCGTACACTTTTCTGGCCAATGGTGTGATGATTCTCCGATGGGTATCATCTTCAATCAGAAGCAAAAATTGAGTAGGACTGGCTGTGTTATGGATAGCCTCGTACCAGATGCCCCTTGGCTAGATAGTCATCATTCTGGGAACATTTCAAAACCTTAAAATGCTGAAAATTCCCAGTATTCAGAATAATCCCTATTTTTCAAGGCCAGGTATTAACAGTGCTGGTCAAATTATAGACCGTACTCAGAAGACAACAGTGGATAATGCCATTTTCATAGGAGGACTCCTGTGTGAGTTACCGGTGACCGATAACTAGGATGATTTTAACACCTCTTCCAGGCAAAAGGTACCATGTGCTATAGTACTGCACAAAATTTGGTGGTATATTCTGTCCAGAGATACAATCACTACCAAAATTATGCTAGAATAATGTATACTTCCAGAATACAGTTGATACACAGGATAAGCAAAACAAATTACTAGATGGTAAATGCTTACAAATATCAGACTCATGTGAACATACTGTATTTTACATAAGAAACAGCTGAAACTTAGCAATTTTGTATGGATCAAATCACTATAAATTAACAGAGATTTCTTTAACATATGAAGCTTTGGTTATATTATTATCCAAATTAAGTTGTTCACTTTTTCTAATATTTCAGTGACAGAGGTCTATCTGGAACCGTAAGCCCTGGAGGAAATTACTGGTGGCTTCTCTAAATTAAAAAAAAAAAAAAAAAAGCCAGGTTTGTTTTGGGGGAGTCTTTTTTGTGATTTGCCTGGGAGGTGACACATGGCTGTCTGTGGTTACAGTTTCTGCGTCTTCTTGTGGTGGAGTCTGAGTTCCTCTGAGAGGGCCTGTTGGCCTTCATGCTGAATACCCCCAGGAGCACAAAGAATCCGGCCATGCAGCTTTTCCTAAGCAAGGCTTTAAGATGTACTCCAGCCTAGAACATACTGGCGAAGAGTCTGTCTCGCTGGCTGCTGCCTGTGAAATCTATAAAGTGGCAAAATGAGAGACTACTATGCAACCACATATACAAATGTATTCAAATCATTGTCCTCAATATGGCATCAATCGTATTATAATGTAACTGATAGACTTCTTCCATTCTGGTAGACAATAAGAATTTAGGCGAGTTTTGGTTTTTTTTATAGTACACACACACACATACATAAAAGTTATTTAATCAGACACAAAAAAGTAAATACTACGTGATCTTACTTATATGCGTACTCTAAAAGTGTCAGAATCATAGAAGCAGAGAGCGAAATGAAAGCTGTCAAAGGTCAGAGGGGGAAGAGAGAATTTGGGAAAAGGTTGGTTGAAGGACACAAAATATGCATTATACAAGAAAATATACCTCAAGATACCTGGTGCACAACATGGTGACTGTAATTAATTATATGTTGTACTTTTGAAAATCACCAAGCGAGAGTTTGTGTTCTCATCACATGTGAGATAATATATATCTTTTATAATCAGCCCATCTACAATGTATAGATGTTTCAAAACATGGTGTATCCCAATAATATATGTAATTTTTCTTTGTCAATTTAAAAATTAACAAAAGAAATTTTAAAGATACTTTGATACTTTGGGGTTTTTGTTTTTGTATTTAGGACGGGGTCTTCGGAGACCACACGGTCTCACTACACAGATCGGACTCTAGTGATTCTCCTCTTTTCAGCCCTGGGATTACATGCGCACACCACCACGCCCAGTCTCAATCGCTGTCTCAGGGGGTGGCCCGGCAAGGCATGCTGGGAATCGAACCCCAGGCGCTGCGCTCTGCTTAAGCAGGTGCTTTAGTCTGCTGAGCTATCTGTCCGGCCTCTTCATAGATTTTAAAAATAAGCATTTGTTAAACATCTACTGTGTCTCAGGCATCATTTCTGTTTATCCACAACCCTTCAGTAACGAAGTAGAATTTAGAACCTACGCTTTCGACCCAAGCACAGGGCACTGAGGTGTCACCAACACTGTGACACTATTTAGAAATCATTCTGAGCACTATTTGGAAGACATTATGTAATATGTTTCGTAAGACAAACCAGTTCGGTAAAACTGAGAACCAGAACAGTTTGCTTTTCATTGCTCTCAAAGAGACTGTGCAGCATTACAAGTTCCTCCGTGGAGCACAATGAGACTTTTCATTTAAGCCCCAAGTACAAGCAACCTCGATGGTTCTGTCCAAAGTGACTATTTTCTTAAGGAGAAACAATCCGGAGTTCATGATAACTCCCTCCTAACAGAACCAAGCTGAACCACCCTGCTTAACTTCCCGAGGGAGAACATGCGTCAAATTGAACACAAATATTTACCTAGATGGACTTGAAAAGGACTTCAAGACAGCTTCCGGGTGTGGGTTTCCAGCCTGCTCCACGGGGCTGGGCAGGCACAATGCAGATGCAAGGACCGTGCCCAAGACCGTGACTGAAACGTCAAGTCGGTGTACCACATTAGAGTTGAATAAACATTGGACACAAAAGGAGAAAACACATCCTTGGAACAAGCCAGGGTGGATTTCCCTCGAATTTTCAGCTCTCTGTTACCATATTGGGAATTTTCTTGGGCTTTGCCTCCCCCAGGCCAAGTCTGTGAAGATCCGTTCACACCCTCCAGTATTTAAAATGAGAGTAGTGATCAACACTGATTACGCTGCACACACAACGCAGTTTTGTGCTAGGTGTGCAGGAGGCTGCGAGGAGGCAGGGAGAGGCCTGACCACAGGACTTGTGCAGCCTGAAAGTGGACAGGCTGCGGCTTCCAGAGGCCGGAGATTCGGCCTGCCACAGCCTCCAGAGGTCCTGGGCCCTGACCCGCACTTCAGCTCTGCTTAGAGGACACAGAAGTTGTCACACTCTCTGCACAAATTTCTTTAGAATACCTACAGGGGTGACTACAGGATGTAAAGGGCCCAGTGAAAAATGAAAATGTGAGAATTCTTATTCAAAAACAAAATTTTTTTCTGAGTTCTCTCTCATCCTGTCAATGTATTTTGTTCATTTTTTAAAAATTTATTATTTAATGTCACCTTCCCTTGGACACCAGTATACTATTTGGAACAATGCTGGTCCTTGTAGGAGTGGTGTCCTCCACCCTTCTTGATCCCCCCAAATTAGTACACACCCTCAAAGGCTGCCTCTCACTCCTCAAATCTGCACCAGTTCCATTCTCTTCTGGGGAGGGGAGACAGATCTCCAGGGAGAGGCAAGAATGATGGCCAGTGGCCCAGGGGGCATTCATAGGCAGCAGGGGTGACTGTGTGTGAAGCAGCCCCTGCACCTTCCTTGGGCTCCCGGACCTCAACTACTAAATGCAAACTCAAAAATAAAACTTCCAGGAATGTCTGTCATCCCAGCTAAGACAAGAGGATCACAAGTTCAGGACCAGCCTGGGCAACTTAACAGAGAACCTGTCTCAAAATAAAATTAGTAAAAGAAACTTTGGAAGAATACTTTACTGTGCATTCCAAGCAGAGACCAGTGCTGGCCACTGATCACACACATGAAGCTAGTCCTACATACCTGGTAAAATCCTGGCGGGAATTTTTTTAAGAGTAGGAAAATGTATTGAGAGAGAGATAGCTCCTGAGAGACAGGAGGGCATCTGAATGGGCTGACCTCGGAGATAAATGTAAACAAACTATTAAACATTCTGCATTTCTCTGGAGTTTGTATGTCATTCTGGAAGGGTTACAAAACTCAAAAATTACCCAAAACTCCATAATTGAAGCCTTAGGTTAAGTGCTTTATATTAGGTATCATGGTTGTATTGGTCAGCTTTCTGGTCCCCAAAACACAATACCTGACACCCACAAGTTCAAAGAGGAGAGATTTCATTTGGCTCCTCATTTTAGGGTTACAGCATATGGCTGCTCAGCTCCGAGGCAGAAATGGTGTGGAGGAAGGCATGATGGAGAAAAGCTGCTGCGCACATTGCAACAAGGAGCTGAGAGAGCAGAGGGCCACAAGGACGGAGCCACATCCCACGGGCACCTGATCAGTGACACCCCTTCCAAGCAGACCTACTCGTGACCTTGTCAGGGGGTCACTGCTGTGTGCAGTGCCACAGGCATCCAGTCACCTTCCCAAAGCCCAGCTCTGCACACCTGAGGCCTTGGGAGTTGCTCTAGGTCTAAGCCATCGCAGTGCCCCCTTGTCCAAAGGAAAAAAGACCACTAAAGTGAAAAGCCTCAAGCAATGCAGGTAATGAAAACCAGTTGTGGGATAGAAAGAAAGAAATTGTGTTGCACCTCTTTTCTATTCTGGTAGAAATCGCCTCCCGTATCCTTTCTACTATATTGCGTCCTCTTTAGAAAAGAAAAATTATAACAAAGTTTTCCTCCTACAGTTGGGGTGAGGGAGAAAGAACATTTTATGTAGAGATTGCTTAATGTAGCCCTCAGTGAAATTTACTATAATCAATATATTATTAACGCTGGTCAATTTGGACATGGGAAGACCGTTGTCATAGATGGGCAACGCTTTTTATCTCTTAACAGAGCAAAAAAGAAAAAGCAGAAAAGTAGGGTAAGGTGAGTTAATGGGATTACAAATTAAAAAGCTAATGATAATTAAAACCATGTTCATTATAAACATGCACAAGTGCACCCTATGTTCTCCTCATTAAATTCTTCCAGGCTTCTCTTACCGCACACAAGAAGCAAGCTGGGGGAAGAACCAAGTCTCAATGTGCTGGAATTAAATTGCTGCAAATTTGTCTATTCTAAGATCTACTTATAATCAGTTTCACACAAAACCATTACACAGTTGGTTTACTTCCTTTATTTTATACTTTATTACCTCACTATTACAGTTGTTTGGGGGCTGGTTCATATATTTTACTAGCCATCTCCTAGAAATTCTATTTTTTAGGGCTAAAAAGATTTCCTAAAATTCCTATTGAAAACTTGTTCTCTGATCCCAACAAGTTTAACCTCTGTGAGTTGGGAATTAGGGGTCCTAGCGGGGTAGCGGATCTTAGTAATTGTAGGAGAGCTTGTAAGAATGTCCCTGAAGCCTAAGCTTTCCCTGTGGTCAGTTCTTAGGGGAGATCATGCCAAGGATGAGAAGGTGTAAGGAAATCACCATCCTGGCTGGGATAGTGGACTCTGACTACCAATCAGGAGGAGGCAGAATTGTGACGTAGAAAGTGTCCGAAAGCAAGTCTGGAGCTCATGTGACTCACCTGGACTCTTCTGCATATTTCCTGGCCCACTGGCGATACTATGATAAAGGCAATAGCCACTCCTAAAGATAGGGATTGAATTTAGGGATAAGTTTAGATTTTCCACAAAGAAAGCCCCACTGACCACCCAAGGAGCAGGATCAGCTTGAACAGCTGGCAAAGGAAAGGAAGGATGAGTAGCACTTGGGCCCTTGAGGCTCTCTGCAAGACTAGGAGAAGTAATTTGTCTCGATCATAATAATTTCCTCCAGGAAAAGAGGTCCACTGGGAATGTTATGAGGTGAGCCCCTGTAGCTTGAAGCAGCACAAAGAGTGGAGCGTCATGAATGCTTGTGTCACAGTTAAAGATCAAGCAATTTATTCCTCCCCTTGTAGGATGTTGCTGCCAGCCCTCCTTGGAGATCGCCTCAGCTGAAGAGGGCTCTCTGGCCCAAGATACGTTCCTTTCAGGGAAGACTACACACAGTGAGGGCTCAGTGTAGTACAAATGTGCAATTCACTTAGTTCTGGCCAGGCACTGCTGCTGAAGGACCACGCCAACTTCTGTGGGCCATATCTTCTACCCAGCTTCTTCCTCTTTAACCCAAACCATCATAAATGCTCTGCAAATGAGCTCCATCTCAAAGTTTGCTGTCTGGGGAACCTGACTCAAGACACTGACTTATACCAATATTAACAGGAAACTCTATCCGGATCATTGCATTCTTTCATCTTTAGGCCCAAGCTTATCTGTTGGTTACACAGAAAACATAAAAGATGACAGGCTTCAATGTGTTTCCAGTGTTACACAAATGAGGGTTATCCAAGGTTAAAAAAAAAAAAAAAGAGCTAGCAGCAAAAGGCTGAGAGGTTTCCTTGACAGCCCAAGGCAAGAGCTTCCCGCACTAGAAATAGAAGAAAATAAAACTTGAATCAGACTTACAACTAGATTTTATTTCAAATGGGACCAGACTGAGTTTTAAAATAACTGTAAATGCCAAAAAATGATGAATAGAAATGATGAATAAAAATGTTATTATGAAATAAAGAAAATATATTGCACATACCAGCTTAGAGGTCATTTGAAATAGCCTTTTTAAATGGTATATCTATCCTTTCTTAGCCCATTTGTCATTATTATAATGAGATACCTGAGGCAGGCTATTTTGTAAAAAAAAAAAAAAAAAAAGAGGTTACTTACCACTCAGTTTTAGAGGTTCAAAAAAGCACAGTGTCAGCTCTGGTAATGACCTCATGGCAGCCCCATTTCCTCACAAATAAAAATAGGACTGTGTGAAGAAAATAAAATCACATGGCCAGACAGGAAGCCAGAGAGAGCCACACAGGGGTTGAACTCACTCTTATGACAATCTGATCTCACAGAAACTAACATGGTTCTCACATGAACTTCCTTGATTTCCTCCTAAAGAGAGACCTAAGGCTGCCCCGCAGGTCTCACTTCTTAAAGGCCCACAGCATCCCACAACGTTGCCACACTAAGGGCCAAACCTCCAACATGTGAGTTTTTGGAAGAAATGCTCTGGTTGTATCCCAACTATTTCAAACACACATTCACTCTAAACTATTTCATAAACCAAAGACATAAAACTGTACTGAGTGAGGACTCTGAGTTATTAAGAAAAATAATGTCTTCCAATTCTCACAGCAGCACTGAGGTGAGTTTCTACCTCAATTGTTTCCCCATGAAATTTGACAACTGTTTTACATTTACTTCATTTTTGTCAAAAATCGCAGTTTGGAATTCCACATGTGACCCCCCTTTTAATTTTCCATAAATCTTTGCAACTTGTCCCAAAATGGAAATTATGGAAAAATAAAGTATTCTGTGGTATGCACGCACATCCTGCTTAAATTTGAACAGATTAAGAAACAACTGTTTGGAATTCACAGTATCTGTTAAATGCTTTTCTTAAACCTAAACAATATATTGTGGTACATTCTGAAAGTGTAATTAGGAATAATACATTAATAAGATTTTTCATCCATACTGGTAATGTATTTTCTTAGTTCCTTAACAGTTTAAAAAGTCTTTCAAGTATATTTATTTTATTCAAGCCTTGAACTATCTTGCCTTAAAAAAATGAAAAAGTGCAAAAAAATGAAATCAAGATCTCACATCAACCTTGTTTTTAGACTTCTTATTCATCGAGACTAAATAACTTCTACAAAGATGCATTTGATTGATCAGAAAGTACTTTAAAATGTTAGATTTTAAACTCTCAGAATAAAGAAAAACGTAAGTATTATTACACAAGTTTTCTAGATAAAATTAGTAATAACATGTTCCAATGAAGCACTGCTTCAGACTAAAAATACACACAAAAAAAATGAAATAAACAACAAATAAAAATAGTAAAATTAAGTAAGTACTGTTGCAGACTGGAACCAAGATCTCCAGTCCACTTGTATGAATCCTTCTCTTGATGTAATTCTGGACAAAGTGTTCGTCTCTCTCTGGGTCATGTTTGTGCTAGCTGAATACGCTGACTGCTGAAACACACATGCAGAGCTGCCACAGAGCTGAACGAGGACAGCCCCCTCAGAGGTGACCTCTCTGTCTTTGTCAACTTACATCCACAGTCCCCCCACACAAGGGTATGAGGTACGCACAATCAGTTCTGGACAAGAGCAGAAATTCTCTTAATGCAGACTGCTTACTAGAAAAGTAAGCTGTGGAGGAAAGAAAATTTTGTCAGCAAGCAGTAAATAATCTCTGTTCTACCAGAAGAGGTTATAGGGTTACCCAGAAATTTAGTGCCACAGAGGAGAAAAGGCAGTTGCCTTAAATGGGAATTTGAAGTTGCCACTTCTGCTACTATCACTGGCCTTCTGGGTTACAGGTCAGACATTCACAGTGTACCTTTACAGAAGGTGACACTTGACATGATCAGCAGAGCAGGAGTGCTACACTGTGCCCGTGGGGGTCTGTTCCCTTTTCAACACTTCACTCGTGAAGTAGATAACATTTTGTTACTCATTCTCTTGTCACTATTGGAAGGCTCCACTGTGAGCAGATATGGGGTGGAGAGCTTAGCTCCAGCTCCAGCTCCAGCTCTTGGAAAGAAATAGACTTCCCTGTAGGTTTTTTCTGCCTGTGACTTCTTCCTGTGCTATGCCAGACCATAATGTGCAGAGCATGCCCTCAGCAAAGGCCAGATGCCAATCTGAAGCTTCTTTGGAAGAAAAGGAATTGTCCCCCATCGCCGCTTCTGAGATGCTCATTTCCAAATACAAAAGCTAGAATTTCTTAAATTTAAGTCTTTGATGAGCAAATCAATAATGCCATCAACTAGGAAATAAGGAACAAACCCATTAGCATGAAATAAAAACTCCACTTTCTGCAGTATTTTTTCTTTAAATAAAGGGAAGATAGCTTTGTTGGTTTGAGGGTCAACTGTTTTCAAGGTGGTACATAAAAGTCACTTGGCAAAGAAAAATACTATTAATCATTAGAGATGAAAGCTTGGAGCAGCGACAGAGTGGTTTCTACAACTCTCTTACTTTGAGTTTTGTAGGTGCTAGAAATATCTCAGAAAGAAGGCAGGGTTAGGGCCAGGGAGATGGCTCAGTGGAATAAGCGCTTCCCTGGCAAGCACAAGGGCCTGAGTTCAATCCCTGGTTCTGCAAAAAAAAAAAAAAAAAAA
>NW_004524598.1:16887488-16889763 GCF_000260255.1 Octodon degus | reverse complement strand
TATGTGAAAAAGGACCACTGGGCCTAGAGACTTCGGGCCTGCTGTCCTAGCTTGAACATGGGCTTCCTACTACTGTAGATCACACCCTGCATCTCAGAGCAGTCAGCAGTAAGGAGTCTTACCTTAAGGACTGAGCACTTAAAAAGTTTATAGAATCATTATTCCCAAGTGCATGGATAAAAGTGGAGCTCGGCAAAGATGCACAAGTGGAAATTTCCTTCTCTCAGATTTTGATGTTCATCTCTTCCTGCTCGGGCTTCATTGTAAACTTTGGGCAGAAATAGCTTTTTAATGGTTTATTTGGCATAAATACTATACTTACTTAATGTCATATTTGTTTGGAGAAAACCTTTCTTTTCAGTTTTCAGTTTTTAATTAGTTTCATATTAAATAACATTTTCATAGACTACAGAGCTCAGAGCATCACACATTCTAAGTTAGAATTAAAATTTTCCAGAAGAGAGGTTTAAAATAAGAATGCAGTATAATTCATGCTTTCATTTTCCTCTTCTTTCATGAAGGTACAATCTTTTAGGAGAATTTACTGTTAATCCTATAATGATACCTGAAGGAAAATCAGTGAGGATAAACTAGGTCTGATTGTTCAACCATAAATGCTACCAGTTAAAAGCTAGAAATAACTTTGGGAAACCATTGCCACAAAGGCTATGGTTAACCTAAAAAACACACAGCACAGTTTTAAAAGAGTGGATGACTGTGGTTCAGAACACCTTTTATTGCAGCCATCCTTGCTATTTACAGGTTTATTGCAGGTTTACAGGCAGAGGTCACTATGGAGTCAACTTTCATGGTTTCCCCAACTTTACAGACATATGGCTCCTGGATCATCATTAGCTTCCCTTATTATCCATCCCATCCCCCCAAAGATTCCTTGAGTTCACTCATTTTAGGGTGTTTGATTGGCCATCTTCTTCATTTGAAGTTAAGCTAAAGATGTTATACTACCTGGAAAATGTCTTAAGTCAGGAAGGTATAAAGAACATCAGATATGATTGTTTCTTAAAATGGTGCATAGCTTTTGTCTCTGCTATAATGTGGTAACCACCTGCAGTAGCTCAGAGCTGACAGATGGTGGGTTGTATCTATTTCTAATATGAGCTATAGGAGGGAAGGTTCTGGAGTCACTGAACAAATTTGACTCTAGTCTGTGTTGGCCAGGGATGTAAACCTTACAGTTAAGTGATCCTACGTGGTGCTTTACCAATAAGCACCTTCCTCGTAAACAAAAAAAAAAAAATCTTCAGAAAATAATAAAATGACACAAGGGCATTTGATGCTGTTCTACTACATTTCACTTGGAGAATTTGAATTGTGAATTAAATAATCATCCTTTATGGGAAAAGGACATGATTGACACCATGATATTCTCTGGTCATCAAGATATAAGAAGAGATTTCCCCAGGACAGTGTGGCCACCAAGAGGAGTCTGAACTCACACTCATGGCACAACTGGTAAGAGGAACCTAAGAACCCACCCTTTCCTCTGTCCACTGGCACGACTCTGGGCCCAGAGATCTTCCATAACGCTAGAGACACAGTAAGACCCCAGCTAAGGCATGCACAATGGACAGGTGGAAGTAGAGACATTGAAATAACCCATGTAACATTAGCAAAACGAACAAATGATTATCCCTAATTTTTCTTTTTGCTTGATTATTTATCATCTACCTCTCTTTCATCAGCCATCTTGCTTGACTTTATGATACTTTCATGGAAGTAAAAATTGTCTCTTATCCTCCTGGTTCATGTCAAAACTCCTAGGCCTGTTCCTCCAATCCTTCCTTCCTGTGTTCTACAACTACCCAAATCCTGAATGATTATCTTGTGTCTCCAACCTTGTTCCTACTATATCAATCTCATGTATCTTTCCATCCTGCTCCCTGTTCCCTGAATCCACCCACATATGGGGTAAAATCACTCTACTAAGTAGTAAATCATTGCATACAAGTTCTGTAGTGTAAGATGAACTACATTATAATTCTATAGACCTTCTTTCTATGGTTATAGATATTAGGCTAATAGTTACCACAGTTTGTCAGTAGCCAGGCTGTATTTCAGCCTATTGTTACTTCCAACTAAACTACTTTAAACATGGTGTCATGCACACTTTAACCAGGTGTTAAAGATCAAGAGTCACCTACATCTAGAATACATCTGGAGCAACAGTTACTTCCTAAGAAAATCTTGACACAAGTGCTAAGGCTATCTAACATAAGAAATCTATAACCATCAACATAGAAAACAAAATAAAATA
>NW_004524598.1:16886089-16887023 GCF_000260255.1 Octodon degus | reverse complement strand
TTAATGAATAGAGGGATTTGTTCTAATAGTGTTTGTAAATAAGATATCATGTCCACATCTTGTACAGCAATTAACCACTAGGAAGAATGTATGCAATGTATTAATTATTGAAACTGTCCTACCAATTTGGTTTGAAACTGTCTCACTGCTATTTGTTTCTCAATAAAATTATGGGGGAAAAAAGTATGGACAGCAGATTGAATGAAAGCAATGACAGAGTGTCAGAAGACAGAAATATGACTAGCAACCAGGAAATGAATCTTAAAAATCACAAGAGACTGTGAATAGCCAATTCAACCGCTACAGGATAAGACAAAGAAGAATAACAAGAAATTGATTGGAATCATTGAGAATACTGGACACAGCACAAAAGACATTAAAAATCTCTTCACAGAAATAATGAGCTCAAAATAGCCATGAGTAAAATAAATCTGCACCAAAGCATATAATAATCAAAGTTCCAGAAATTCAGTACAAGAACAAAATATTAAAAGCAGTTAGACAAAAGAAGTATTTTACCTATAAAGGAAAGCCCAGCAGAATCGCAGGAGACTTCTCAACACAAAGCCTCAAAGCAAGGACAACATGGAGTAAGGTATTGTAAGCCCTAAAGGAAAATAATCTTCAACCCAGGTTCATGTACGCTGCAAAACTATCTTTCAAATTTATTGGAGAAATAAGATATTTCCATGACAAAGAAAAATCAAAGAAATTTATGACCACCAAACCAAAACCACACAATGCTAGAAGGACATATTAGAAAAAGATAACAAAGACCACAAACACCAGTAGAAAAAGATGCCAGGCTGGGCAAGCAATTAAATAGAGGAGAAATATGGGGAACAAATGACAGGAAAACAATGTGAAAAAGAAAAGCCAAAACATTCAGTTACAACCATCAATGCAAATGGCCTCAACTCACCAATAAAAAGCA
>NW_004524598.1:16877856-16885574 GCF_000260255.1 Octodon degus | reverse complement strand
AATCTTCTCAGCTGCACATGGAACATTTGCAAAATAGACCATATATCATCTGACAAAACATTTTATGTAAATGGAGACTTTACATCATCTCATGCATACTATCTGACCATAGTACAATGAATCTGGAAGTGAATGACAAAGGAAATCAAAACCAGCAGATTAACACATGGAAATTGATCAACAGCCTTCTGAGGAACCAAAGGGTCACAAAGAAAATTAAAATGAAATGAACATAATGCAAAAATCCTTAATTAAGCAGTATATACAGTTAAAGAGTAATGCCAGTACAACATAGCAAAACTTATGGGATGTATTGAAAGTAGTTCTATGAGGGAAATTTATAGCAAATAATTCATACATCAGGAAAACAGAATGTGCTAAATAAACAACTTAATGTTCAACCTTAAACTTCTAGAGAAAGAAGAACAAGTCAAATCCAAAGTTCATGCAAGGAAAGAAATTATAAAGATAAGAAGAGAAATTAATGCAATAGAGACTAAAAAACAGTACAAAAATTCAATGAATTGAAAAATTGGTTCTTTAAAAGAATAAATAAAATTGATAAACCATTAGCCAGCCTCATCAAAAAGAAGAAAGAAGAAACACATATTTGAGCAATTAGTAATGAAAAAAGTAAAATTACATCAGATTCCACAGAAATCCATCCAGGAGATCATCAATATCTATTATGAGAACCTATATTCTAGTAAGATGGAAAACACAGATGAAATGGACAGATTCCTAGACACAATCAAATTGCCAAAACTAACTCAAGAAAATATAAAAATTCTAAAAACCCTCTATTGGTGAAGGAAATTGAAAATGTAATTTAAAATTTCCCAACAAAGAAACCCACCATGCACTGGTGGGTTTACATTGAATTCTACAAGAAATTTAGAGAAGGACTAATGCCACTAATGCTGAAACTCTTAACTTATTTGAAAAGGAAGCAGTGCTTCAACAATCATTCCTAGAAGCAAGTATTGCCCTGCTTCCAAAAACTAGAGAAAACTGCAACCACAGAAGAAAACTACAAGCCAATCTCCTTAGTGAACATAGATGCAAAAAATCCTGAATAAGATACTGGCAAACATAATGTATTTAAGTCATCAAGAAGATTATACACCATGACCATATATGATTCATCACAGAGATACAGGATTGATTTGAAATATGCAAATCAATAGATGGAATACACCATATTAGCAGAACCAAAGATAAATATCATATGATCACATCAATAGATGCAGGGAAGTCATTTCATAAAGTTCAACATCCATTTATCATAACATTCCTACAGAAAAGAGCAATAGATGGTCTTTACCTCAACCTGACAAAAGTCATCTATGGCAAACAAACAGCTAACATCATATTAAATCATCAAAAACATGAAGCTCTTACTTTAAAATCAGGACAAGATAAGAATGTCCATTATCACCATTCTCATTCCATGTAGTTTTGGAAACTTTAGTCAGAGCAATTACACAAGGTGATTTTTTTTTAAAAAAAAAAGGAATAAAGATTGGAAATCAAGAAGTTAAATTATCATTATTTGAAGATCACATAATACTCTACCTAGAAGATCCCAGGTACTCCACAAAAAAAACTTGCAAATTTAACATCCAAATTCAGCAATATAGCAGGATACAGAGTAAACACTCAAAAATCAATAACATTACTGTACACAAGTAACAAACACACAGAAAGAAATTAGGAACAGCATACCCTTAATAATAGTACCTGAAAAAAGAAATACTTAAGAGTCAATCTAACAAAGGTTGTAAAATATCTGTCCAGTGAAAATTATACTACCCTAGAAAAGGAGATCAAAGAGGATACCAAAAAGTAGAAAGATATCCCTTGCTCTTGGATAGAAAGAAACAACACAGAGAAAATGGCCATACTCCCAAAATGACTACACATATTTAAAGAAATCCCAATCAAAATACCATTAGCATAAATCATAGATCTAGAGAAAACACTCCTGAAGTTAATTTGGATACTGGAAACTCAGGGGCATCGCAATCCCAGACCTTAAAATTATTCTACAAATCTATTTTGATAAAAGCAGCATGGTATTGGAAAAAGAAAAAAAAAAAGACTTCAGAATCAGTGGAACAGAAGAGAAGATGCAGACACAACTACAAACACACTCAGCCACCTTTTCTTTGACAAAATGGCCAAACATTCACTGGAAGAAAGATAGCCTCTTTAATAAATAGTTCTGGAAAAACTGGTTTTCCACATGCTGAAGGGTAAAACTAGATCCAGGTCTATTATTATGCACTACACTGAAGTCAAAACAGATCAAAGATCTAAATACTAAAATAGAAACACTGAATTTACCAAATGATAAAATAGGTAGAACTCTCAAAGACATATGTATAGGGAGAAATTTCATGAATAAAACCCAGACTGCAAGGGAAATATTACAAAGAACCAACGAATGGGATCTCACCTTATTAAAAAGCTTTTTCACAGCAAAAGAAACCAACAGAATGAAGACACATCTCACAATGTGGGGGAAAAATGTTTGCCAGCTGTTCCTCAGACAAAGTATTACTATTGAGAAGTCATAAAGCCCTCAAAAACCTCAGACCTCCCAAATTTGAAGACCCAGCCTAACAATGAGCATCTGAGATAAATAAGGACTTCTTAGATGAAGAAATACAAACTATGAATAAATATATGAAAAATTGTTCAATTTCATTGCTCATTCAAAAGATGCAAATTAAAACAACTCTTAGGTTGCATGTCTCTCCAGAAAGAAGGGCTATCATCAAAAAATCTATCTATAACAAATGCTGGAGGGGCTGTAGGGAAAAAGCAACCCTTCTTCACTGTTGGTGGGAAAGTAGACTGGGGTAACCATTGTGGAAATCAGTGTGAGATTCCTCAAAAAGCTAGAATTAGAGGCCCTATTTGACCCAGCTAATCCACTTCTTGGTATTTATCTAGAAGAATTAAAAACATCATACAACAGTGATATATGTGCACCCATGTTTATAGAAACATGATTTGTAATAGCTAAATCTTGGAAACAATACAAATGCCCATCAATTGAGGAATGGATAAAACAAGCTGTGGTATTTTTTAATATAATGGAGTACTAATCAGCCATAAAGAAGGATAAAGTTTTATAGGGAAATGGATGCAACACAAAACCATACTCATAACTGAAATAAATCAGGCATGTATGTAAACACCATATCATCTCACTAGTGAGGGAAATTGAATGAGTAAACAAGATCCAAAATGTACAATAAATACAATGAATTGGGAAGGAACTGTTCAAAAGAAAAGAGAAACTGTGATAGGGAAAAGAGGAAAGGAAGAAAGGGAAAAAAGAAAAAATATAATTATACAGAAGATAGTTAAAATAGTTGAATAGCTAGTTTTTCTTAGTGCATCAAAAAGAATGGTTTGTATTAATATTGTTTGGACAAGACATCATGCCTATATCTTGTACTCTGAATAAACTACTATGAAGACATCAATATGCAATGTATTAATTAATGTAACTCTCCTATTAACCTGTTTTGAAACCTTTAGTTTTATTTTTACTTTTATCTCTCTAAAATAAAAATAAGCAAATGATACAGAAAAAAATGGCAATGTATAGAAAGAAATTGAGCTACAGAGTATCTGAGCAGACACAAAATTACAACTCGGCAGGTCCTGGGCTCTTTGCTCTCTTGTCTCCACATCCTCACGGGAGCATTCTTTTCCTTACGGCGGGGTGCACTATTATGAAGTATCCATTCTCTTCTCTTACTAATAGTAGTTTGTAGAAGAAGTAGTGAGACTAGGCTAAACATACATACACACAGACACACAGGTACACACATTACTAAGCTTTCTTTCTTTTTTGATACAAGGTCTCACTATACAGTTCAAGCTGGCCTTGTGCTTACTTTTGTAACACCCACACTATGAAATCATAGTGATCCTCCTGTCTCAACCTCCAGAGTGCTGGGATTACAGATGTGCACCACCAAGGCTGGGGTCCTAGGACTAGCATGGCATGCAGGTCCAGGGATTGAACTCCTGACCTTGTGCCAGCAAGGTAGGTGCTTATGCCTCTGAACTATCACTCCAGTTTATCTAAGCTTTTTTTATGACTCCAGATGTCCATGTAGCATGATTTTAATCAATGACACATAAGAAGTAGTTGGCAGTAAACTCCTGGAAAATTATTTCAAAGAAACAAATTCAGCTAAGCTCTGGCCATTTTCTCTCACTATTTTCCTGAGTTCTTAGCATGTTTGGAGATAAAGGAGTATTCTTCCAATCATGAAGAAGAGAAGCTAAACCAGGAAGAAAGATGGAGCTGTTGGATTAGCAGCTTCTTTTTTCCTGAGAAAGTAAAGCTTTTTGTGTTTCATCCTTTGTCATTCTGATAATTTGAGGTAGATGCAATCACTAGTTGACATGTTCATCTCCACAGGTGGGGAATCTGAAACTGCTTCACAAACAGAAGTCCCACAGCTGATACGCACTGAGTCATGATTCAAACCTGAAACTGTTTCCAAGGATCCCACTATCTTCCTACTTAATTTAATATCTTACTTTGACACTGATTGCTCAAAGGAAATCCAGAACCATAAGGCATTTTCCTAAGGCTCATAACTTCTGGTAGATGTTTCTAAAAATGAATTATTTCACAAGGCTAAATCATAGACATATTCCATCTGGTCTTTCCACGCAAAAGTGGGGCCACAGATATTCTGCTATTTATCACAAGACAATCAAGGCAAATGCTAAAGGGGGCCTGGGATCTAGAGTATTTCAACAACTGGAAGGGAAGACTTTCCAGCTTTGAACAAATGCATAGGAAGGGCCAGCACTTAGTTCCACTTAGGCAGAACTGAAGGGGAACATGAAGGGTTGGTTACATTGACTTTCTTTAATTAGCTGATCACTAAACATTGCCAAATTAAGATTTGAGATGACATACAATCACAAATAGAGAAGCACTAAAGCAACATAAATGTTTTTGAGATTAAAAATATAGTCTCATGTGTGGGATGTAGCTCTGTGGTTGAGCATTTGGCCAGCATGAAGAAAGCCCTGGATCCCACCCTCAGTATTGAAAGAAAAACTAGCAAGTAGTGAAGTTGGAAGGAGAAGCTAATGTCAGACACCAAAAATCTAAGGGAATCTACTGCAGCTTAAATGAAAAACTGAATTTGAACTTTCTAGTAACAAAAGCAGAAACAAAATGGGATATGGTACATTTTTTACTTATTTATTTTATTGAGAAACAAATATGAATGAGACAGTTTCAAAGCTGATTAATAGGACAGTTTCAATAATTAATGCATTGTATATTGTTATCTTCTTAGTGGTTATCCATAGTACAAGATGCAGACAGGATATCCTGTCCAAACACTATTAGTACAAATCTTTCTTCTCATTGAATTAAGCGAAAGTAGCAGCATATCTATCCTAACTATTCTGTATATACAGATACAAAATAGTGCCTACTTTGTATCCCTTTTTTTTTGTTTAGTCTTGTCAGAGATGGGTATTCCATTGGCATCTAAATATTATAGATGTGTAAATTCAGCAAAACAATCCAACACAGTCCAGCAGTCCACAATACTAGTGGGTTATCCACAGAAGTTATTGACTTGAGCCTTTTACAGCTCAGCATATTAATATGGCTTTACACCTTACTTTACACTTTTCTGCTGGATGGTTAAGACCAAAATTAAAAAAAGACCTGTATAACAGGAAATGGAATTTTGTATCTGATAAGGTCAAGTACCATCAGGATTTATCCTGTAACCCTACACCAGAGTTTGCAGACCCTTTGTCAGTGTCAGCCATGTGGATGAGTCACGGCCATTGTTTGATCAATTTGCTCTCTGTGAAAACCTGAGAGGTTGTTTTCTCTCCAGGTGACCCTCCTTAGGCATGCTCTACAACATTGATCATGTTGCTCTGTAGCCCCAAAATCTCATTGATCAGAAAATTTGGGACTCAACTGAGTTACATGATGTTACAGTACAGGTTTTCCTATGTCCTGAGTCTTCAGTGACCTTGAAAGGCTAGGGTCAAAATGTTGGCTGTCCTTAAAGGCCTTCTATTTCTCTAATTTTTGGTCTGCAAAATTAGATTGTTAACCCTCCAGAAAAGAAGCTTATTATCACCCTATAACGTATGCAGCTGGGTTTAACCTCAGTATCTGTCTGAACATCAAACTTCTTAGGCATAACATGGACCACATATTTCCCATCTAGTATTGATATATTAAACTTTAAGTCCCTACATAATATGGAGAAAAAAATTAAAAAATGAAAAGTATTTAAATAATATGAATAAACAATTACATATTTTTACACAGAAATTTAAAAATCTAACCATATACAGCATTGTAGCAGGACAGTCCTGAGAAATTATTTTTTCCTTGTGTCTTTTTTTCATTTATTACCCTTTAAAAAATTTACTTGAGAGACAGAATGGTAATAATTGGTATATCATGACAAGAAGCATGTATTTAGAAGACCAGAATAAGAGGCATCCCAAGCTTGACCCTTCTATTATACATTGCTATCTTTAGTGCAGTTGCTTGGTTCACAGGTATCAATATATATAGTTAGTCAGGGTAAGAATCCTACCAATTAATTGCTAGTTTCAAAAACCTGCAGATGTTGCTCAGGATCACTGCCTTACCCATCCTGTGCGTATAAATGTATGGTTTTGTCCCTGTCATGTTTCCCAGCTTTTCTCCTTGCCCTCTCCTTGTTGTCCAATCCTCAAGTTCTCACTTTCCTTTTAATTGTGTTATGCCTTTCTGTTCGTAATTCTTCTTTTGAGTTCTTATACTGGGGAGATTATACAATATTTACACATGTGGGTCTTGTTTATAAGATATACTTATAAATATATCTTCCAGTGGCATTCACTTAAATATAGATGCTTCAAGTTCATCATTATTTATACCTGAGTAATATTCCATTGTATAAAAATACTACAACTTTTGCATCCATTCTTCAGGTGATGGGCATCTTGGTTGTTTCCAAGATTTGGATATCACAAATATGCTGCTACAAACATAGGTACAGAGTGTGTAAGAGAGCTTCCAGCTACCCTGCGCCAGCGGGACCTGCCGGTCCCAGCACAGGCACAGCGTGGGTTAGACCCTCTTCCACCCCCTTGGGACACCCCCACCACTCTGTAGCACACCCCCACCCCACCCACTGTGTGAGAATTTCTGCCATGTTCTAGGGACCCCCAGATCCAGTCCTGGCCCAGGTCCGGTGAGTGTGTGGGACAGCTTCCAGCTACCCTGTACCAACCAGTCCCAGCCCAGGTGCAGTGTGGGTGAGACCCTCTTCCATAACATTGGAACCCACCACCACCACTCCGCAGCATCCCCCATTCTGCCAGCCCAGTGAGAATTTCTGCCGCGTTCTAAGGATCCCCAGATCCAGTTCTAGGCCAAATCCTGTGAATGTGTGGGACAGCTCCCGTCTACCCTGCTCCTGCGGGGCCTGCCAGTTGCAGCTCAGGTGCAGCATGGATGAGACCCTCTTCTACCACCTTGGGACCCACCTACCACCACTCTGCAGCACCCTGCCAACCTGCCCAGCCAGTGAGAATTTCTGCCACATTCTGGGGACCCCCATATCCAGTCCTAGCCCAGGCCTGGTGAGTGTGTGGGAGAGCTGCCTCTCCCACTTACTACACCTTGTCCCCTCCAGACTCAACTC
>NW_004524598.1:16857564-16870253 GCF_000260255.1 Octodon degus | reverse complement strand
GAAATACCTTGGATTAATGTAACTAAAGAAGTCAAAGATCTTTTCAAGTAAAGTTACAGTACCCTGAAAAAAGAGATTGTAGAGGAAATCAGAAATTGGAAAGATATTCCATGCTCCTGGATAGCAAGAACCAACATTGTGAAGATGGCTATACTCCCAAAATTGCTGTACAGATTTAATGCAATCCCTATCATACTACCATCAACATACCTCACAGAGCTAGAGAAATCATTCTTACAATTTATTTGGAACCAGAAAAGACCTAGAATTGCAAAGGCAATCCTGGGCAATAAAGACAAGGCAGGAGGCATTACAATTCCTGACTTGAAATTATACTACAAGACTGCTGGAATAAAATCAGCATGGTACTGGAAACAAAATAGACCTGAGGATCAGTGGAATAGATTACGAGATGCCGAAGCCGCTACAAACACACTCAGCTACCTTCTCTTTTACAAAGGGGCCAAACATACTCACTGGAAGAAAGATAGACTCTCTGAGAACAGAATTGCTATCCCTACTTTTTCCTGAGGTGCTGAGGCATGTAGTATTGTTTTCCATCCTTTGTCTTGCAGCCTATGAAACACTTTTTGAGTTAAGTGTGTTTCTTGTATACAGCATATTGTTGGATTTTGTTTCCTAATCCATTGTGCCTGTCTATTTCTCTTAACTGGTGAATTGAGTCCATTTACATTGATGGCTATAATTGAGACGTGTTGACTTATGATTGACATGTTATTTACCTGCTGTTGTTTGCTCCTTTTGTCCTGTGTTTAATTGTTTGCCCTATTTAGTGGGTTCCTTCTGTTCTCATTTATGGAGTTCTGATCATTTTGGTTCATCTGTAGAACATCTTTCAGTAGTCTGTGTAGGGTTGGCTTTGTCATCATGAAATTCTTTAGTTGTTCTTTGTCTTGGAAGTGATTCACTTTTCCATCAACCTAAAAGAGTTTTGCAAGGTATAGTAGTCTGGGCTGGAATTTTTTTTCATAAAGGACTTGAAGTACTCTGCTCCATGCTCTTCTTGCCTTCATTGTTTGTGAAGAGAAGTCAGCCATAATTCTGCTGGGTTTACCTTTCAATATGATCTGCTTTTTGCTCTAACAGCTTTTAGAATAGTATTCTTGTGTTTGATTTCTGGGATCTTGATGATTATATGACTTGCTGTATTTTTAATTGGGTTGAAGTTATTTGGCATTCTGTATGCTTCGGATACCTGAATGTCAGATTGTTTCTTCATATTTGGGAAGTTTTCTGCTATTACTTCTGCCCATATTCTTTTTATATTATTTGTATTGACTCTTTCTTTCTCATTGATGCCTATTAGTCTCACATTGTTCATCTTTGTATCGTCTTGCAGGCGATGGATTATTTTTTCCTGCATCCTAGTTGTTTTTAGGAGATCCTTTCTTACCTTTTCACTAGCTGCACCAGCGTCTTAAAGATCTGAAACTCTGTCTTCACTTTCACTCAAACGGTTTTCCAGGCTTGTGATTGAGATTTTATGTTCCTCTGTATCTCTTTGACTCTGCTTCATGTGATCTATTTCTTTCCTGTATTGCTCATTCAAGAAATCCATCTTTTTTCTAATCTCCTCTATTTTTTAATCAATGACTTTTTGGAAGTAGTAATTAATTCTTTTACTGCAGTTTTTTCAAATTGGGTTTCCTTCCTATGTTTCTGCATTTGATTCTTTGCTTCAGATGCTATGAATTGAGAGATTTCTTTTTTATTTCAGAACCTAATTGTGCTCTCAGATCCTTTATGCCTTTCTGCTGTTGTTTCTTTACTTAGAACACTATTAATTCATACATTTCAGCTGAGCTAGTGTCCTCTGCACTTGTTATGGGTGGCTCAAGGCCTGACTTTGCATTTTGTTCCTTCACTTTTTCATTTCATATAGCACTGATCTCTGACCTTTGGTGTAGAGCTTTTGTGCAGTTATAACCTTTGCACCTACTGAAATTGGGGTGGAAATCTATTAAGTTTGAGTTTATCTAGTTATGCTTGGCTTGAGTCTAGATGTTGTGTTCAGCTCCTTCCTGCTGTCGCCCTTGTAAGTGAACCTGTGGTGCCCCTCTATTGTGCCCCTGGCCCAGAGGGCACAGGGGATCACAGAAGCTGTTACACACACTAGCCAGGCCTGGGCTTGAGCTGGATCTGGGGGTCCCGAGAGCATCGCAGATGTTTTTGTTCACTCAGTGGGCTTGGAGGCAGGGTCTCCAGATGGTTGAAGGGGTGCCAAGGGCACAGCAGAGGGTCTCACTCATGCGGCGTTTTGGTCCAGAGATGTCCCACAGGCACAGGGAAGCTGGAAGCTCTCCCACACACTCACCAAGCCTGGACTCCAAAGTTCTTAAATGGTACCAGGAAAGCCAATATGGTGCATTGCTGATGAACAGTAGTCATAGTTTCCCCAGAGTTCAGTTTGTGTGAATTTGTTTGTGGCTGCAGTTGTACAACTCTCTCAGAGTACTGGTGTCTACTGAAGCTTACATTTTAAGTTTGTAAATTGTATGTCATGCACATTTTTGGTTTAGTAACATTGTTTATTTTTAAAAAAAAGAGTCCATATTGGGGTGTTTATTGAATATTGATGATGTGTTGGGTTATTTTTAAGCTGTTATCAGCATTACACACCTGAGAATTTTGTTCACTGCAGTTGAACAAAGCACTTCACTTGTGAGTGATGCCAAATGGGCCCACAAGTACACAACTACTCTACTAGTAATAGGGTAACAGAAGGAGAAATAAACTACAGAAACTGCTTTCTAGAAATTTCTGATCTTGAGGATAAAAATGAAGAAACCATGGTTTATGTTCTGAAAAACTTGTGAGGGGGAAAGTTTTCATTTTATTAAATTTGTCAAACCCTTGCAATATCTCATCAAGAAAAGGTGTTATTGGTAGTCTCATTTTATGGTAAGAAAACTACAAGAGAGTTGATCAAAAGGGTAATGATGCACAGCTGGTAAGCGGTCAACTTACTGGGCTAACCCACATGCTTTTCACTGCTGTACCAAAGGTAAGAGTAGCAACTGAATATTTTCCTTAAACAAAATCATTGAACAGGGCACAATATACAAAGTGTGAAAGCAGAGCTGCCCTCATAGGCAGAGCATCACACTCATGTCCACTTGCCTTTTTCCCAAGATCCCTTCCCAGGATTAACATGAGACCCAAGTTGGTGGCTATAGGAATGTCTGAGGCACTGTTCTAGTCAGGGTGGAGAATGAATTATGTCTCTCTCCAGGCTGACATTCCTGGCCCTGAGATCGGAGGTGATGTCACACAGATCTTCATGGAAAGGGGTATAGAGAACCACAGTGTGTCACTCTGGGGCAACAGTGTAATCAACAGCATGGATTCTTTCTTCTTCATGCATCATACTTTCATTGTCAAGGGCATATTGCTAATTTGTAGGTATTTGAAAACATTTGTGTGGAGGCAGAGCCCTACAGTTCTCAGGTAATCTTATTTGATGTGGGATAAAATTAAATGTGTGATTTGCAGGTTATAGAGTCTCCATGGACTTCCTCTGTCCCTGAGTGTATATGTTTCAGTATCTTCAAAGTGAAAGTGTCAAAATAAAAATCAGTAGGAAGATGCTGAAGAAGATTCTCTGTAGTTGATTTAAACTGGCTTGATTATGCTAAAAATCATAAACTTGGGAAAAACAACATTGAAATTTTGGATTATAAATAAGATAATCTGATTTTTACTCTATTCATGTCACAAGTTCAAGTAGTTTAGCAAGATTCAATTGATTTTTCCAACATTCTGACCTATACTGCATGAAAAGAATGAACTAGACTTGAAATTCTTGAGGGTATAATTAATAAGTGTGTCATTAAACCATAAATTACTCCTGAAAAACATTCTCTTTTTAGGTGGATTAGTATATGAGCTCCTACTCAGTTCAGGGAGCATAGATGATTCTATAAAAGTCATAGAAAAGAGGACTCCTAGTACAGGTATTATATTTTTAAAATCCTGTTAGAGATTCACATAGTCATAGAATGAAACTGGGAGTTTAAAAAACTGCATGAAAAGAGTATTGCTCTTAATATGATCCTGATAGAAGAATAGTACTTGAAATCAATTGTGCCTGAGGTCACTTACACAAGCCACAAAGGGCTGCCAGGTACTTAATTAATTGGATTCAATCCTGCAGCACTATTCAGAAGAGCAAGCTCTTGGGGGGAAAAATACTTTTTTTTTCGATGTCTCTGGCTCCCTTAATTGTGGGTCTGGTGCAGCATGTGGTGCTTGGGATCGAACTGTCCCGAACAGGCACTTTAGACATTTGAGCTAACGCATAAGCCCCAAAAAACCCACCTATTCACTGTCGTCAAAGAACATGAGACCATGGTCTCTAGCTCTGAGATGCCCTGGTAAGTTAGCCTACAAATCTCCCGAATCCCCAAGACACTTTTGATAAGGTGACTTTTAGTCTGTCCAGATGTTAAGTGGCTCTGTTAGGAGAAATGGACCAATATGATGATGTAAAAAGTGTATAAAGGCCTGAGACACAGAGACCATATAGGAAGCTGTTATGGTTTGCTTGGATGTCCCCCCAAAGCCTCCGGGGCTCCCAGGGGGCAGGCTTTTCAGATAAGGCTGAATCTAGAGTTTGTGACTGATTCATGATGCAGTGCTGGGATTAAGGGTGTGGGTAGCCCGTATACAATATAAGGGACAGAAAGAGGTTTGTCTCACTCTCCCGACTTCTTTTTCTGTCTCCCACTACAATGAACATTTGCTACTCTGCCTTGGAGCCAGTGGATTATGACTAAGATCTTTGCAAACCATGAGATAAATAAATAAATAAATAACCCCTGTTGGATATTTTGTCTCAGCAACAAGAAGAAAATAAGATAGAATTACAACAGTTAGAGGGAAAATAATACAGAACTGGTTTGTGTCAGGAGATTGAAAGAAAAGAGAGATAAATAAGGATTTATATGGATTAAGCATAAGAAATATCTTAATGTAGAGAAATTCTTAAGAATTCACAAAAGGAAATCCAACATAGGTGACATCAGAGTCCATCAGGGAAGATCTGCTGAAAATAACAAAATCATGAGAGCGACTTACACTTTACAACACAAAATTAAGTTGGAAAAAGATACGTGTTTATCAAATCAAATATGTGGACATGCAGAAAGGAGGAAAGCATTCCCACTGCAGCCTCTCCACACTGCCTGTGCCCCTGCCCATCTGGGGAGCCACCATTTTGAGATCCTTGCAAATGACCTGCTGGAACCAAGGACAGCTGCAGACTCCCAGGGCAGACACAGAGTATGCCAGCTCTTCTTTCTGCCATCTCCTTCCAAAACACTGAAGAAGTCACACCCCTGTGGCATCCTAGCTGGCACTCACCAAAGAAGGAGGCAGCTCCCCCAACTCATGCTCTGATTTTGAGCAGAGAGCATAACCAAGTGAACAGCATCGACCCAGCACCCACAGCTGCCTGTGCCCGCTGAGTCATTGGCAAGAACCCTGGGCCCAACTAAGTCTCCACACAGTGCCCTGAACCCACTGCAGCCTGCCCAAGTCTCTGTCTGGCACTCCACATGGGTCCCTCCCTTCCAACTGGTTCTCCCCACTGGCCCTGGGCCAGGCTGAGTCACAACTCCGTGCTCCATACTACCCCTAGTCTCCAGTCCCACACTTCAAACCAGCCCCACTCTTGACAGAGTCTCCACCCAGAACACAACACACTGAGAGAGCTGAGAGCTTAATGACATTCGTAAACACACACTGGGTCACAGAAGAGATCAAGGCACAAATTAAACACTTTGTGGAAGCAAACAATTCCAGTACAACACACCAGAGCCAGAGGGATGCAATGAATGCAGTCAGCGTGAGGGGAGCTTATTGAGATCAAGCTCACATTAGAAAAACAGTGAGCACTGATTAAAAAAAAAAACTTAATAAAGAAACTCACAATACTTGAAAAAACAACAATCCAAGCCCAAACTGAAATTAAGAAAGGGAAACATAATGATCAAGCAGAAATTAATGAAATTGAGACTACAAAATATTAAAAAAAAAGACAAATTGAAGAGTTGGTTCTCTGAAGAATGAACAAAATAGATGACCCATAGCCAAACTTACAAAGAAAGACAGAAAAGACATCAGTGCATTTGGCAATGAAAAAAAGTAAAGGCAAATCAGACAACTTCACAATCCAGACAATACTAACTACCATGAGAAATTTAATTCCAGTAAACTGGAAACCTTCAAAGAAATGGACAGATCCCTAGACATATATGAATTGCCAAAACTAAATCAAGCAGACATATGGTTTTTGAACAATACAATAACAAGCAATGTAATTGAGGTATTAATGAAAAAATTTACCAACTAAAAGAAGTTCAAGATTTAATTCACTGATGGATTTTACAAAACCTTTCGAGATAGTATATCACCAGTATTCCTCAAAGTCTTCAATGAAATAGAAAAGAAAGAAATGCTTCCAAACCCCTTTATGGAAGCCAGCATCACTCTGATCCCCAGAGCAGATAAAAACTCAAATAAAAAAAGAAAACTGCAAACTAGTTTCCTTAATGAATATAGATAGAAAGCTCAACAAGATATTAGTTAGGTTGGAAAAAAAGTAATGGGAAATGAGGGCCAGCAAGTCAGTTTCTCTAAGACTGAGTGTCCAGAGCCTGGAAAAAATCAGCTTGGAGAGAAAACAAAGTGAGTGGAGGTTATCTGGGAAACAGGAAGGAACTGACAGAGGACAGGAGGACAAGGGCGACGTGGGAGAAACGGGCTGCACTGCCCAGGAGAGAGGTGAAGCCTGCGCAGCACTGTATTTGGTCTTGTATTCGGACCAACAGAATCCTCAGACGATGGAAACAGCCAGGAAACCATGGGATATTCCTTCCATGGTGATCTTCCAAGCAACAGTTGGTGAGTGACCTCAGTAACGCGCCTGGAGCCACAGTCGTGGAGCAAGAGCTGGTGGCGACACCACTATAGGGAAGGGCTGAATACTGGCACCTGGATTCCAAGGCATCCCCTCAGCTCCAAACCATGCTACACACTGCCGAGTTCCCAGAGAACACAGCCGTGGGAGACAGCCAGAAGTCAGAGAGCAGGCTGAAGGGAGCTGCATGCAGTGCTGGCTGGCGAACACAGACCATGCCCTGAGGTGAGAGGCCAGGGCAGCCTAAGCTCCACAGGACTGGAAGCGCACGTCAGCACTTACCCTGTTCTAATCGTGAGCAGAGCTCTACATTGAGCACACAGCACCAAGCTAGAGGCGGAGGCCACGTTAGATTCACTGTGGCATGAACAGAGCCACCCTGCTCCTTGCCCCAGGCTATGGAAAACAGCCACGCGTCCAAAACAATAGAAAACTTTCTTTTCATATCCTTAATTGTATTATTTTCGCATTTTCTTTTTATTTTACTTTATTTATTCAAAGTTTTATTTTATTTTATTTTATTTTATTTTGAAGAGTAAAAACAGAAGCAAAAACAAGTAACAGAAACGGTAACATTCAACAACACATATGTTACAGATTTTCAAAATAAGAATAGCAAATTAACAATGGATGTTATATTATCTATTTTTATCATCAAATCTGTTGCTCAGATTAACAGATACAGCTATGAAAGATTGGACAAATAATGAACTATCATGGTTTGCTTTTGCTAAACCTTAATTTTTTTCTTGTCTTTTTACTTTTTTAAAAATTAATTTTAAAAAGGGTATGACAATGACTGACAAGACACTACAAATGGCATACACTTAGAAGAAAGATGTGAGGTATTCAACCATGGGTTTTTACACATTGATGACCCTGATGTAGCTGCTTAGATCACAGATATCAGCATACAGAGTTAATCAAAGTGAAAATTCTAAACATTAACTTCTATTGTCAAAAAACTGATGGAAATTATTAGTGCAATAGTCTCAGTCATCCTGAGTATATATACTTGTATAATTTTTCTCCCTTCCCTTTTTTTAATGTATTTGGTACAGTGTCTTACTGTGCAGCTAGGACTCCTGTGATCCTCCTGTTTTCACCCTCCTCAGTGCTGGGATTACAGGCATGTGCCACCATGTTGGGTCTCCATGGCTGACTCAGTATATCCAGGGGAGGGGCCAGCACATGTGGTGCTGGGGATTGAACCCAGTCCCTGCACTTGCCTAAGCAGGCACTTAATCCGCTGAGCTATCTCGCCAGCCCTCCCCCTTCCTTTTTTCCTATCTTTCCTCCTTTCCTTCAATGTCATTGTTTAATCCTTGAGTTCAGTTTCTTTCCTTTATACTATATCTATTACAACTTCCAGGTTTTTAGTCTTTGAAAATCTAACACTGGGGAGACAATATGATATTGATACATGTGGTGCTGATTTATTTCACTTAGGAGTATAGACTCTAGTTACATCCAGTTACCTATAAAGACCTCCAGTTTGTCTTTCTTTATAGCTGAGTAATACTCCATTGCATAAAAACACAGCTTTTTCATCCATTCCTTGGATGATGGGCATTTTGGTTGTTTCCAAGATTTGGCTATCACAAATTGTGCTGCTGTGAACGTGGGTGCACATATATTATTATGGTATGATGTTTTCAGTTCTTTTGGGAAAATAATCAGAAGAGTAATAGCTGGATTATATGGGATTTCCATACATAGTTTTTTGAGGACTCCCCGCCCTGATTTCCATAGTGGTTGTAGCAGCCTACATTCCCACCAGCAGTGGAGAAGTGTTCCTTTTTCACCACAGCCTCTCCAGCATTTGTTATTAGTTGATTACTTGATGATAGCCATTCTTTCTGGGGTGAGATGGTATCTCAGTGTTGTTTTAATTTGCATTTCTTGAATGGTCAGTGTTGTGGAATATTTTTTCACTTCTATCTCATTTACTTGCTACTTGCATTGCTTCCTCTGAGAAGTGTGTATTCATCTAAGAAGTTCATTTTTGGATTGGGTCTTTAAATTTGGGGGACTTAATATTTTTTTAGTTCTTTATATATTCTAGAAAGAAGACCTTTGTCTGAGTGATTGTTGGTTACGTTTTTTTCCCAACTTGTAGGTTGTCTTTGCACTCTGCTGGTGATTTCTTCTGACCAGCAAAGACCTTTCATTAAGATGAGATTCCAGTTGTCAAATCTTTGAAGTATGTCCCGTGCAGTTTGGTTTTTCTTCATGAACTCTCTGTTAATCCCTATGCCTTCAAGATCTCCACCTATTTTTGTCTTCCAGTAGATTTAGTGTTTCTGTTTTAATGTTTAGATCTTCAATGCACTTCGACTTTAACTTAGTGCATGATGATAGACCCAAGTCTAGGTTTAGTTCTCAGCATATGGGGAGCTAGGTTTTCCAGCATCATTTGTTAAAGAGGTTATCTTTCTTCCAGTGAACATGCTTGGCCTCTTTGTCAAAGATAAGATGGCTGAATATGTTTTTAGTTCTATCTGTATCCTCTAATCTATGCCATTAATCCTCAGGTGTTTTTTTTTTTTTCCTTGCCAGTTCCATGCTGATTTTATCACAGTAGCTTTGTAGACTAATTTCAAGTCTGGGATTGTAGTGCCTCCTGCCTTGCCTTTGTTGCCCAGCATTGCCTTTGTCATTTGCTACTCAAGACCTTTTCTAGTTCCATATATATTTTAGGAATGTTTCCTCTAGCTCGGTGAAGTATATTGATGGTATTTTGATAGATGTTGCATTAAATCAGTATAACAATTTTGAGAGTATGGTCAATTTCATAATATTGGTTCTTCCTGTTCAGCAGCAAGGAATACCTTTCCATTTCCTGAAATCCTCTTCAATCTCTTTTTTTGGAATACTGTAATTTTCATTGTATAGATGTGTTACTTCCTTTGTTAGATTAATTCCTAAGCATTTCATTTTTTTGGATGACATTGTGAAGGGTAGTGTTTCTCTAATTTCTCTCTCAGGAAGTTTGCTATCTCTGTAGAAGAATATTATTGATTTTTTTATGTTGTGTTTGTATCCTGCTATGTATACTACTGAATTTCTTTATTAATGCTAGGAGTTTCATGGTGGAGTTTTTTGGGTCTTCCAAGTAGAATATCATGTCATCTGTAAATAATGATAGTTTAACTTCTTGTTTACCTATTCTTATTTATTTTATTTCTCTCTCTTGCCTAGTAGCTCTAGCTAATGATTCCAGAACTATACTGAATATAAGTGATGATAGAGGATATCCTTGTCTTGTACCTGATCTGAGTGTAAAAGCTTTCAGTTTTTCTCCATTTAGAATAATGTTGGCTATTGCTTTATCATAGATACCTTTTATCAGATTGAAGTAGAGGCCATATATTCCAATTTTCTACAGGGTTTTGATAATGAATAAGTGTTAGACTTTGTCAAAAGTGTTTTGTGCATCTATTGAGGTGATCATGTGGTTTTTCATTTTGGCACTATTCATATAGTATATTACACTTATAGATTTGTGTATGTTGAACCATCCTTGCATCTCTTGGATGAATCCTACCTGATTATAGAGTATAAAATTCTTGATTATTTCATCCCCAGAGCATGATGAGATGGCAATTGAAACTGGGCATGGTGGTACATGCCTGTAATCCCAGCTCTTGGGAGGCTGTCAATCTAGTAGTGAGACCCTGAACACCATATAGACCCTTCCCTAAAATACAAAAAAGAAAGGAAGCGTTAGAACTGTAGGGATCTGTCGGTTCTTCTACAGGAGCTTGTCATGCTGAATTTTCTGATTAACTTGGATATTTTCATCATTGAAGAAGCACAGGATCTTGTTGTCACTGAGGCTGGCTGTGGTACATTTTAGGGGAGCTCTCGTCCTCACTTTGAGCATTGCTTCCCAGCTCCAGTGCAGATCCCTCAGCCTGCTAGCATAAATCCTTCACCCCGCTGGCACAGACTTTCTGGCTTCCACCACTGACCTTTGGGCCTTTCCAGCATGGGCCTGTGAAGCAGGTCTGCATGAGACATTGTCATGGCCTATAGGTCTTCAGCTGGACTCATGCAAAGCATTGCTATGGGATCCAGGTCCTCAGCTGGATTCTTTGCTATTTAGTGTGTGGACAGATTTCCTGCACTCTTTGTATATGATTCTTGGGGTGACTATTTTAAAATAATCTTTGTTTAATAATCTTGTAATTAAGTGTCCTTACTGCATTATTTCCCCTTGCAAAATCCCAAACTACACTTACCTAGCTCATTGTCCTCCCAATCCACAAATTCTGAGAGGCACATAGCTTTCTTCAATCACAAAGTAAACCCTCTTTTCCCTATATTTCACCTTTGTACCCACAAAATACCCTCAGAAAACTCCCAGAGCTAACCCTTCAACTCAACTTCATCAACTTATATCAACCTTATCTTCTCAACTACCAATATTCCCCTTTCAGCACCCCCTTAGTGTCTGACACTCCTTACTCAACTACCTATTCTCCTGAGCCCACTCCATGTATCACATAGCAAAATAACCACAAACTGTCATAGTGTGAAGACAGAATATACAAAGGGGTAAAGAAGGACTGCAAGAATTATCATATAGATGTTTTGTAAGACTGAATTTTTGGATGCTGTTATAGCCACAAGTAATTCTTTTGGCAAAACATAAGAGTAGAGTCTGAACACTTGAAGTGAATAAAATGAGTAAATGCTAACACTGAATATACAAAACAGCTCAAAATCTAAATGGCAGGTTCAACAAGAACATGAAATCCTTGGAAAAATGTCAGAAACACCTGAGGTCAAAAACTGCATAGAAGTCATACATTTCAAAAAGGACTAAAGTGAAGTCAGATTGTCTCATGTTGAGGACAAAATAGTGAATTATAGTTAACAGTTCAAAGATGCCAAAAGAAAAAATAAGAGAACAAGAGGCAGCTACTGAGTGACTACTAGATGACATTAAAAAGTGTAATCTAGGCAAATCAGAATTAGAAAAAACTAGAAGCTAGCACAGATACAGTTACTAACATGCTTACAGAAATCATAGAAGAAAATTTCCCAGCTCTAATAAAAATTTAAAATACAAGTAAAGGGGTTGGGGAGATGGCTCAGTGGAATAAGTGCTTACCTGGCCAGCGCAAGGGCCTGAGTTCAATCCCCGGTTCCACAAAAAAAATAAAATACAAGTAAAGAACATGTGTAGAACATCAAAACTTATGGTAAAAAAAGAACACCACCAAAGCATATCCTTATTAAATTACCAGATAATCAGAGGAAAAAAGCAGAATTTTAAAAGACAGAGAAAAACAAAACTTCACATATAAAGGTAAACCAATTAAAAATCACAATATACTTTTCAACATAGCCCTAGAGGCTGAAAGAGCTTGAAGTGAAGTCCTTCAAGCCCTAAAAGCAAATATTTTTCAATCCAGATTAGCTTATCCAGGAAAACCATTCTTCAAAAATAGATAAATAATGTATTTACATGAAAAAGTCCATTTCAGAAGATATATGGGGCCGAGAAGATGGCTCAGTGGAATAGTGCTTTCCTGCCAAGCACAAGGGCCTGAGTTCAATCCCTGGTTCTGAAAAAGAAAAAAATATATATATATGCTTAGCCAGCTGTAGAGAACAAGAAGAGATAACATTGATAAACGTAAATGCAGGCCAGGGAGATGGCTTGGTAGAATAAGCGCTTCCATGGCAAGTGCAAGGGCCTGAGTTCAATTCCCGGTAGAGAGAGAGAGAGAGAGAGAGA
>NW_004524598.1:16854741-16857464 GCF_000260255.1 Octodon degus | reverse complement strand
AGAGAGAGAGAGAGAAACATAAATGCACTGGATACTGGAATACCTAACATCCTTAAACAATAATTGCTATTTAAAAGATCAAGTAAGTACTAGCACAATCATATCAGGGATTTTAACAGCCCACTTTATAAAGCCACTGTGTCAACTGAACAAAAAACCAATAAAGAAATTTGAGAACTGAACCACATCTCTAACATTGGACTTAATGTATAGTACAGAGTAGTCTACCTTCTATAACAGAATATACTTTCTTTTCAGCATTATATGATACTTTTCCCAAATAGAACACATACTAGTCCACAAAGCTTGCTTAATTAAATGTTAAAAAAATAGAAATTACACCACCCATTCCATCAGGTCACTGTGCAGTGAAAATAGAAATCAATCACAGAAGCAATTTTAGAAAGGAAAATTAACAACCTACTTCTAAGCCATCAGTGTGTCATAGAAGAACTCAAACAAGAAATTTAAAAATTTTTGGAAGTTAATAACAATGACAGTACAACTCACCAGATCCTCTCTGACACTATGAAAGCATTTATGAGAAGAAAATTCGTGACAATCAATACTGACATTAGGAAAACAAAGGTAGCTCAAATAGACAACCTGATGAGAAATTTTATTATCTTTGAAAAAAACAACAGATCAGCCCCAAGCTAAAATTAAGGGGGGAATTTATAAAGATGAGAGTAAAAAACAATGAAATTGATACTCAAAAAGCTGTAAAAAAAATTGCTAAATTGAAGAACTGGTTCTTTGAAAGAATAAATAAAATACATAATCCCCTAGGTAAGATTCTTCTATGCCTATTTTATTCAAGATTATTTTTATCATGAAGTGGTGTTGGATTTTGTTGAAAGAATTTTCTTCATCAATTGACATATTTTTGACTTTGCTTTTGTTTGTGCGATGTATTACATTTATTGGCTTATGTACGTTGAATCATACTGTCATCCCTGTGATGAAAATGAAACCACTGGATCATGATGTATGACTGTGTGTGTGTGTGTGTGTGTGTGTGTGTGTGTGTGTGTGTGTAACCAGGGATTGAACTCAGACCCTTGCATTCATCAGGGAAGCACTTATTCTACTGAGCCATCTCCCTGACCCCTATATGACCTTTTTTGATAATGTGTTGCATTCTATTTGCTAATATCTTGTTGAGGATTTTTGCATCTATATTCACTAAGGAAACTGGAGTCTAGTTTTTTGTTTTTTTTTTTTTTTTTCAGTTGAGTTCTCATTTGCTTTTGGGATCAAGGTGATACTGGCTTCTATAAATAAATTTGGGAGAACTGCATCCCTTTCAATTTCTTTATAGAGCTTGAGGACTACCAGTGATTTCCCAGGTTGTATAGAACTCAGCAATGAATCCATCAGGTCCTGGGCTATTTAAGTTGGTAGATTCTTTATTTTTTTTATTTTGATTCTTTTGCATTTGCTTAAGCAAGCTTTGTAAACTAGCATGTGGTCTATTTTGGAAATGTCCCACATGCTGCTGAGAAGAGTGTGCATTCTGCTGTTTTGGGAGTGGGATAATCTATAGATATTTATTAAATCCATTTCATCAAAGGATTGGTTAAATATCTGATATTTCATTGTTGGGTTTATTTTGGTTTTGTTTTTTTTGTTTGTTTATTTGTCTAATCTGCCTATTTGTAACAGTGGGATATACTGAGATCCCTTTTATAATTTTGTTGGTATTTATCTGCTTTTTTATGTTCTTTAATTTTTGTTTTATGAAAATGAATGTACAAATGTTTTATGAATACATGTTTGTAATTGCTATATCTTTTGATTGAATTGTTGTTCCCTTTGCCAACATAGTCATTGTCTTTATATTTTCTGATTAATTTTGGCTTGAAATCTACTTTGTTTGAAATTAGGATAACTATTCCTGCTTGTTCCTTGGTTCCCACTACATGAAATGTTGCTCTATCATTTTTTAATCTATTGATTTATTTTTAGCTAAATATGTTTTGTGCAATGCATATCACTCAATTTTATTTAGTGCATTCTGCTATCCTGTGCCCTTTGATTGGGGACCATTTCCATTGCAGGTTATTACTGAAAGTTATTGAGTTGTCCCTCTCATTGTATTACTTTCCTGTTGCTGATTTCTTATTTTTTGCTGTTGACTTAATGAAAGGAAAAGAAACAGAGGTATGAGTTCAACAGGATAGGGCACCGTAGAGCACACCAGTGTGGGGTCATTTGAAGGGTCATGGGGGGGTTCAGTGAGAAAGGACTGTTGCTCCCTGACAAGAACAAGCTTAAGAGAGCACAAGCAGTAATGGCTGTCCAAGGATGGGGCAAGGAAAAGCACAGGAGAGGTACCTACTATCTATAACAGGGCCAATAGAGTTTGGAGTCCCCATGTGCAGCTGTGCTGCAAGGGGGCAGTTGAGAGGGCTCTCTGATCAGGATGGTGGTGATGGGATTCCTTCAGTTGAACTGCACACCCTGGAGACACCTTTATTGTATTCAATTTACACACATTATTGGCTTCATTGTGTCTTTCTAGGGTATCCTTCAGACTATTTTGCAATATTCATTTGGTGGTCATGAATTTCCTGAGGTGCTCCTTAATATGGAAATACTTTATTTGTCCATCAGCTTTACTTTTTTTTTCAAAATTTTATTGATAAACAGATAGCAATGAGACAGTTTCAAATCAAATCGGAAGTACAGTTTCAACAAATAACACACTGCATATATTCTTC
>NW_004524598.1:16846951-16852281 GCF_000260255.1 Octodon degus | reverse complement strand
TTTCCAGCACCATTTGTTAAAGAGGCTATCTTTCTTCCAGTGAGTATGTTTGGCCCCTTTGTCAAAGATAAGGTGGCTGAGTGTGTTCGTAGGGGCTTCAGCATCTTCTAATCTATTCCATTGATCTCAGGTCAATTTTGTTGCCAGTACTATGCTGATTTCATCACAGTAGCCTTGTAGTATAATTTCAAGTCACGAATTGTAATGCCCCCTATCATTTGATTTCTTGATATGCATTCTTTCTGGTATATGACAGAAGCTCAGCGTAGTTTTAATGTGCATTTCATCAATAACCAACAAAAGTGACAATTTCCTTCTTATATTTATTGGTTATCTGTACTTCTGTGAAGTGTCTGTACTTTCATTTGTTCTTTTTGTAGCTTATTTTGATTTGGGTTTTGTATTTAAAACCATGGAAAATCACTAAAGAATTTTAGGATAGCATCGTGGTGGGATTTCAACCTGAGAAAGATAGTGTTTGCAACACTAGACGACTAGAGAAGGGATAAACAGAAGCAAGGTAGATAGAAGAAGCAGGAAATGAAGTCAAGCAGTGATGAGGGTATAGACAGAAACATTTTTGTGCCAGCAGGATTCAGGAGTACATGGAGGAAGCAGGCAATGCAACTTGCTATCATGTAATGGTATTTATTAAGAAAGGAAAAAAAAAGCCAGGCATGGTGGCATATGCCTGTGATTCCAGCACTTGGGAGGCTGACACAGAAGGATAGTTGCAAGTTTGAGGTCAGCTTGGCCAGTCTAAGCTTTTTGGGGGAGAAGTAAGAAAAATGAGAAGAAGAAGAAAAACAAGAAGGAGAAGGAGGAAGAGGAAGGAAAAAAAGAAAACAAGATGAAAAATTAGTTCACTCTGAGTTACATTTTTGGCAGTTTGATTCTGAGGCTTGTGCAATATTCAGATTAGTTTTTAGACTTAGAAGAGAGGTGAGCAAGATCATAGGTTTAAGTGTTATTTTGGCCATAGAGCTTGTCTGTAGTGTTTAGGAGTTTGTGTAATACTCAGAAACAAGCTTCAGTACATTTTAATATCATCATATATACTAATTTATAGATATTTACTTTTAGAAATATTAAAATGTTTTTATTTTTTATATCTCAGTGTTAACACATTGTAATCTAAAAGATTACAGTGCTACTATTAATCTCATTGTATGAATCGGATATTGATTCTCAGTTGAAATGACTTTCTTGAGGTTCCTCAGCTAGTAAAATTATGCTGTTCTTCTGACTTCAAATCCAGGCTCTTTTCTGCACCATGGGGCCTCTTATGTTACAGTAAGTGATTGCATAACTAACCACATCCTCCTTCCTGCAACAGTCAAATGTGGATCTCTTATAAATTTTAAAGCTCAAAGGTACAATACCCACACAAAAAGGATACCACATCACTCTTGGCACACTCAGCACTATAATAGAAGCCCTTTTTTTTTTTTTTAGCTACATGTACTCCGTACATGCTTGTTATCTGAAACACACTCTTAAAATGTATGTTTACATAAAGAATTCCAGTTTATATAGATCCTAGCTAATTTGTTCTTTAAGTGATATACATATATAGTAGAGCCTCTGGGATAAAGCTGCATTCAATGCTATACCTCACCTACAACTCTGCTGGTGCTACTGTTGCCACTGGAAATGGATTGCATATGAAAAGTAGCAGAAAACCAGAGGGGCACAAAGTAAGACCCTTAATCCATGTTTTGGTAAAGAAATTGATTGTTTGAATCACTAATGACAAGCCCAGGCCTGCCATGTGAGAGAAGCCTTTCCCCACGTTCTCTGGATCTCCCCCGCCCATCCAGACCCAGCACAGCATGCCCTGTGAGTGAGAACTTCTGCCTTGCCTTGGGCCCACTCCATAACCGATCAACCCCAGGCCCTGCGAGTGCGTGAGAGAGCTTCTGCTCTGTCCGGCGCCCACCAGTACAAGCCCAGGCCCACTGCCTGAGAGAGACATTTTCCAGCATTTTTCAGACCTCCTCCACCCATCCAGAGCCAGCACAATGCACCCTGTGAATGAGAACTTCTGCCGCACTCTTGGGAGTCAAAGCACAGCCCTGGTGAGTGTGTGGGAGAGCTTCTGCTTCTCTCTTGCCACCCCTCCTCATATGACTCCAGAACCAGCCAAGGCCTGGCATACAGGCTTGGGGTGAATCACTGCAGCTAAAGTCCCTGCAGTGAGACTAGGGTCAAAACCACACAGCTAATCCAGGAACAGAACATCTTACCAGAGGGGTACAAAGGGCCCACCTCCAAAGGCAACAACAATAAGGAGCTGAGCACAAAAGCCAGACCCAAGACAGGCACAACTGCATGAACTAGAACTTGGTATATCAGTACCTGAATTTCACTAGGTGATAAGGACATAACTGTACCAAAGCTCTACAGCAAAGGTCAGAGGTCAGTGCTATACAAAATGATAAAGACAAGGAGCAAAATGCAATCTCAGGTCACCAGCCCACCCATAACAAGTACAGAAGATATTAGCTCAGCTGAAATATATGAATTAATAGCATCAGAAACAAATAAACAACAGCATAAGGATATACAGGAACTCAGAGCAGAATTAATTTTTGGAACAAAAAAAGAAATATCTAAATTCATAGCACCTGAACTAAAAAATCGAATGGAGACACATATGAAGGAAACACAATGCCCACCCAGAACAAGTGCAGTGGACACTAGCTCAGCTGAAATACATTAATAGCATTGGAAGTAAATAAGCAAAAGCAGAAAGGTTTAAAGGAACTCAAAGCAGAATTCATGTCTGAAATGAAAAAGGAAATCTCTGAATTCATAGCAATTGAAGTAAATAATTAAATACAGAAATATAGGTGAAAAAAACCCAATCTGAAACAAAATCTGCAGTAAAAGAATTAATAGCTGCATCTAAAGAAGAAATTGATAAAAAATATAGAGGAGATTAGAAACATGATGGACTCTTTGAATGAGCAATACAGGAAAGAAATAGATTACATGAAGCAGAGTGAAAGAGATGTAGAGGAGGTTAAAATATCAATCACAAGCCTGAAAAACCATTTGAGTGAAAGTGAAGATAGAGTTTTAGATCTTGAAGACACTGGTACAGGTAGTAAAAAGATAAGAAAAGATCTCTTAAGAACAACTAAGATGTAGCAAAAAATAATTCATCACCTGCAAGACAATGCAAAGATGAACAATGGGAGATTAACAGGCATCAGTGAGAAAGAAGGAGTCAATACAAAGGACATTTAAAAAACATGAGCAGCAGTAATAGCAGAAAACTTCCCAAATGTGAGGAAACAATCTGACATTCAGGTAACTGAAGCATACATAATACCAAGCAACCTCAACCAAATTAAAAACACATTGAGACATACAATAGTCAAGATCCCAGAAATTAAACACAAGAATACTATATTGAAAGCCACTAGAAAAAGATCACATCAAAGGAAATCACATTAAAGAAGATCATATTAAAAGGAAAACCCATCAGAATTACAGCCGACTTCTCTTCACAAACAATGAAGGCAAGAAGAGCATGGAGCACAGTACTTCAAATCCTCTATGAAAACAAATTTCAGCCCAGACTACTGTACCCTGCAAAACTCTCTTTCAAGTTTGATGGAGAAGTGAAATACTTCAATGACAAAGAACAACTAAAGAATTTCATGATGACAAAGCCAACTCTACACAAGCTACTGAAAGATGTTCTGCAGAGGAACCAAAATGATCAGAACTCAATAAATGAGGACAGAAGGAACCCACTAAATAGGGCAAACAATTAAATACAGGAGAAAAAGGAGTAAACAACAGCAGGTAAATAAAATGTCAATCATAAGTCAACACATCTCACTTATAACCATTAATGTAAATGGAATCAATTCACCAGTTAAGAGAAATAGACTGGCACAGTGGATTAGGAAACAAAATCCAACCATACGCTGTATACAAGAAACACACAACTCAAAAAGACATTCATAGGCTGAAAGTCAAAGAATGGAAAACAATACTACATGCCCCAGCACCTCAGAAAAAAAGTAGGGGCAGCAATTCTGTTCTCAGACAGTCTCAGCTTCAAACTAAGAATGATCAAACGAAATAAACAAGGCCACTATATACTGATTAGGGGAAAAATTCAAAAGGAAGAGATAACACTCATGAATATGTATGCACCAAACATGGGAGTATACACCTTAACAGATATGAAAAATCTAATATTCAATACAACAATCTTAACAGGAGACCTTAACACCACTTTATCCAAAAAAGATCGATCAACCAGATAAAAAATTTGCAAAAAGGTAGCAGAACTCAACCAGATCTTGGAACAAATGGACTTGGTAGACATATACAGAGCATTCCACCCAACAACAGCAGAATACACATTATTTTCAGCTGCACATGGGTCATTTTCTAAAATACACCATACTAGTCCACAGTTCATGCTTAAGTAATGCAAGAAAACAAATTATCCCATGCATATTATCTGACCACAGTTCAATGAAACTAGAAATAAATGACAAAAGAAACCAGAAAAATCCCCTAAATGCATGGAAATTAAATAAAAATCTACTCAGCAATCAATGAATTACAGACTAAGTTAAACAAAAAATTCAAAAATATCTACAATTCAATGAAAATTCACCCACAAATTATTGGAATTTATGGGATGCGATGAAAGCAGTTTTCAAAGGGAAATTCATAGCTGTGAAATCACACATCAGGGAAACAGAACAGGAACAAACACCCTAATGCTGCACCTCCAATATCTAGAAAAGGAAGAGCAAATCAAACCCAGAGCCCAAAGACGGGAAGAAATCATAAAGATTAGAGCAGAAATTAATTGAATTGAGATGAAGAAAACAGTTCAAAGAATTAAAAAAGCAAAAAGCTGGTTCTTTGAAAGATTAAATAAAATTAATAAGCCCCTAGCTAACCTCATCAAAAAGAGGACAGAAAAAATTCAAATACAAACAAAAAGGAATGAAATGGGTGTAACTGCTACAGAACTAGTTGAAATTCAGAAGATTATCAATACCTACTTTGAGAATCTTTACAATTACAGAATAGAAGACACTGAAAAAATGGACAGACTCCTAGAAAAGTACAAATTACCAAAACTGAATAAAGAAGATATAATAATTCTCAATAACCCAATAACAAACAATGAAATACAAAATGTAATAAAGAGCCTGCCAACAAAGAGAAGTCCAGATCCTGATGTATTCACAGCTGAATTCTACAAGAAATTCACAGAAGATATAATCCCTACACTCTTCAAACTCTTCAATGAAATTGAAAAGGAAAGAGTTCTCCCAAAATCATTCCTG
>NW_004524598.1:16839557-16845388 GCF_000260255.1 Octodon degus | reverse complement strand
ACGTCAAAAGAAATTACCAACAAAGTGAAAAGACAATCCACAAATTTGGAAAAAATCTTAACTAATAAGCACTCAGACAAAGGTCTGCTCTCTAGAATCTGCAAAGCACTAAAGAACATTAGGGCTCCTAAATTTAAAGACCCAATCCAGAAATGGGCATCTGAGATAAACACACACTTCTCAGAGGATGAAATTAAAGAAGTGGATAAATATATGAAAAAATGTTCCACATCAATAGCCATCTATGAAATGAAAACTAAAACAACATTGAGATATCGTCTCACCCCAGAAAGAATGGCTATCATAAAGAAATCAACCAATAACAAATATTGGAGAGGCTTCAGGGAAAAGGGAACCCTTCTCCACTACTGGTGGGAATGTAGACTGGTACATCCATTATGGAAATCAGTGTAGAGCATCTTTATAAAACTAGGACTGGAAATCCCATTCAAGCCTGCTATCCCTCTACTGGGAATTTTCCCAGAGGAACTAAAAGCGTCATGTCATAGTGATATATGTGTACCTATGTTTATAGCAGCACAATTTGTGATAGCCAAATATTAGAAACACCCAAGATGACCTTCACATGTGGAATTGTTGAAAAAGGAGGTATTTTCATACAGTGGAGTATTACCCAGTTATAAAGAATGATAAACTCGAAGCCTTCATATTTAAGTGGATGCCACTTTAAGATACACTAATAAGTGAAATAAACCAGACCCACATTGTAAATATCATATTGTCTCTCAGTATAAGAACTCAAAAGAGGAATTAAATATAGAAATGTATAACACAATTTAAAAGGAAAGCGAGCACTTGAGGATTGGACAATGAGGACTGTGCAAGTAGAAAATCTGGGAAACATGACAGGGGCAAAGGCATACTTTTATATACATGATATGGGTAAGGCAATATCCTGAGAAACATTAGCAAGTTGTTGAAACTAGCAGTTAATTGGTAGAATTCTCACCCTGACTAACTATACATGCTGATACCTGTGAACCAAGCAACTGCACTGAAGATAGCAATGTGTAATAGAAGGGTCACGCTTGGAATGTCTGTCATTCTGGTCTTCTAAATATGTACTTCTTGTCATGACATACCAATTATTACCATACTGTCTCTCAAGTAAAAAGGTTTTTTTTTCTTTCTTTCTTTTTCTTTTTTTGATTTTAATAAATGAAAAAAAAGACACAAGAAAAAGAAAAAAAATGTCACAGGTCTGTCCTGCTACAGTTCTGTACATGGTTAGATTTCTACATTTCTTTGTAAAAATATGTAAATGCTTATTTCTAGCTTTTTAAAATTATTTTTCCTTCATATTCTGTAAGGACTTAAAGTTCAACATATCAATACTTGATGGAAAGTACCTGTTCCATGATATGTCTAAGATGTTTGATATTTAGACAGATAAGGTAAACTGAACTGCATATATTGCAGGTTCATAATAAGCTTCTCTTCTGGAGGGTTAACAACCTAAGTTACCAGATCACAAATTGGAGAAAAGGAAAGGTTGCAAGGTGAGCCAACATTTTGGCCCTAGCCTTTCAAGGTCAGTGAAGACTCAGGACAAAGGAGAACCTGTACTGTAACATCATGTAACTCAATTGTGCTCCAAATTTTCTGATCAAGGAGATTATGGAGCCACAAAGGAATGTGATTGATGATGTATAGTGTGCCTAAGGAGAGTCACATGGAGAGAAAACATTCTCTCAGGCTTTCACAGAGAGCAAATTGGTCAAGCAATGGCCGTGACTCATCCTCATGTCTGACAGTGACAAAGGATCTACAAAGTGTAGTACAGGGCTACAGGACAAATGCTGAGGGTACTTAACTGAACTTATCAGATACAAAAGTTACATTTCTTGTTATATAGGTCTTGTTCTATCTTGGTCTAACCATCCAGCAGAAAAGTATAAAAATGAAGTATATAAAGTAAAGCCATATTAGTACAATGAGCTGTAAAAGGCTCAAGTCAATAACTTCTGAGGACAACCCACTATTATAGACTTCTAGACAGTTTTGGATTGTTTTGCTGAACTCAAGCACCTATAGTATTTAGATGCCAATAGAATACCCACCTCTGACAGGACTAAACAAAAAAAAGGGGGATACAAAGGAAAGAACATTTTGTATTTGTATATACAAAATAGGATAGATATACAGCTACTTTCACTTAATTCACTGCGAAGAAAGATGTGTAGTAATAGTGTTTGGACAGGATATCCTGTCTGCTTCTTGTACTATGGATAACCACTAAGAAGATAACATTGTACAATGGATTAATTCTTCAATCTGTCCTATTAATCAGCTTTGAAACTGTCTCATTCATATTTGTTTCTCAATAAAATAAAATAAAAATAAATAAATAAATCAGTAATGAGCTCTTCATTTGATCCCCACTATACCCATAGTAGTGCTTTGGATTCTCTGTGTGAGAAATCTTTCAGAGTCCCCCTTCCTCATTTAGTGCATCACTTTCTCCAAGCTCACCTGTTCCAAAGTGCTCTTTCTCCAGAACAGTCCTCTGTGGAATGTGGCTTTGAGTAGGATTCCTTGCCCAGCATTTGAGATCACCATAGACTTTCTCTCTCTAATCTTGTGCAATCAATCCACACTCCTTCATGCCTCCCAGATTCCTGGAAACCAGAAGCTATGGTTGTAGCAATGAGAGAGGTGAGGACAGTCAAGAGAACTCAGCAAGGGAATGGCCACTGGGGGTCTTTAAGACAAATTTTGTATTCCAAACTTTGGATAAGTCATAAGTCCACTAGATGGTGTTATTCGTTCTCCCCACAAGGTCCTTACCTGCTTTGCTCACAATGAACAATGCATTTATTTCTAAATTTCTGTTCATACATAATAGTATATTTGTCCATAAAGTCTCTATTTGGTTGAATTTTAATAATTCATACAAATTGCTAAGGTATAAGAAATCCTCTGAATTCTTTTTAAAGAATTTTGTTAGTATAGACATGTTTGCTGTACATGAAGTTTACATTCATCTTAGGGAGTACATCATGTCCACAACATACCTTAATTCTTTTTTACTCCCCTTTTCTCTGTCCCTTACTCACACACTTCCATCCTTCTGTCTCTAAATCCCATCTCTATTTTCTTTCTTGTTATTGTTATTTTGGTTCATGTTTATGACATACAGTGTTCAAATGAATTGTTGGTATTTGGTACAAGTGTGACACATCCTAAATCTTTTTCTTTTCATTTCCCACCCAATCCCTTGCCATTGGTCTCCTGAAACGGTTACATTTGCAATAGAACTGTCTCCCTGTTTCCTCCCATAACTCCTTTGTTTTGTTCTTTGTTTTGATTTTACCATAGAAAAAGAGAGCTACTATACAATACTTAAACTTTTGTGTCTGATTTCTCTTACCATTACATTTTCCAAAAACATTCCTATGAATGACTCAAATTTGTCCTTCTTGATAACCAACTAGCATTCAGTTAGGTAAAGATACGTCATATTTTTCCTACTCATTCATCTGTTGATGGATATACTAGCAGTTTTTAAAATTTAGCAATTATGAAGTATGCTGGTATAAACATTGGTATGCACTTATCACTGTAATACTATGTTTAGCTTTATTGGGGATTCTTAGTATATGAGTCAGTACTTACTAAAATTTTTGAACTTCTTACCATTGTTTTCATATTTAGAATAAAATGAAAATATTATTCATTACAATATTTTACATCACACCATATTAATGGGTATATAAATTATAACCAAACAAAACCCAGTTATTTAGTTAGTGGAATCTGTATTCCTGTTTTAGTCAATAGGCAGAAAGAGTAATTCCCTGTGAGGATCTAGAGCTAGAGCAGAGCTAGCATTTGATTTAACACAAAAATTCAAGGTGCAAAGGAACTGATTCAATTCACAACCATGACTCTGCACAAAAGAGGAGAGATTACTCAGGACCCATGTTTAGTTTTACCTCAGAGAGCCCAGAGGGGCTGCCTTTTGCCCAAGACCCCTCAGTGTGACACAGGAAAAGAACAGTCCTGATTTGAAGCCTCTGTGGCTTTTTATTCCTAGAACAGGAAGAAAGGATAAAGGAAAAAGAAGCACATTCATGCAGGAATTTGCACAGGGCACTGGAGAAGGGTAGGAGGACAGACGGCTTGGTCTGCTACATGACTGACCTTAGGGCTAGTGTAAGTAATGACCTGGGGTATGGGGAGGAGCAGAGTCCTTAAGGTGGTGTATTCTGTCCTATTGGGATCTGTGGCCCTCTAGGCTACGTTCTCATCTTTAGTCATGCATTGCAGGAGGCTTGGGGCTTCTGGCTCCGAAGGTGCCTTACCTCTGCACACCCCTCTCACACTTACCTCTGGCTGACACTCCTACAAGGAACTTTAAGTAGGACAAATTATAATGTTCAAATGGAGGGTTCTTCAAATAAAAATACTACTGGAGTGGCATGCAGAAGGGGTAAACTCGTCTTTCCAAAGTACAAGCCTGGGATTTTTCAAATCATTAAAGTTTAACAACTAAGAATCCATATTTCCTAATCCATGCCATTGGTTCTTAACTTGCATCAAATATTCTTTTCTTTAAATCCAGTTTCCAGCCTCATACGTGAGTGAACAATTAAGAAACTATTTAAATTCACATCTACAGGTAACAATCCCTTCAGTATGACAGACATGATGAAATCAGAGGACAGGAGTTCTAAGAGCCTTCAATACAATCAAGCTTGTGGAAAGCATTCTGGACCACAATCATAATGATAGCTACAACACCATTCAGACTTTGTAACCCTTGCAGAATCATGAATATTCAAATGAAATTGTGTTCTTGTTAACAATAAAGTCCTAAACCCATGATTTAACAAGTAGCAATAAAGAGCTTACATTAATGTTCTGTTTAAGTCACAATCAGACATCATATTTGTTTAGATTTACATTAATTTTAAATTGCTTTCACTCATGGAATGATTTGCTGCAATTTGGTGGTGTCTGTGGTTTCAGAAATTACCCTAAGAAATGCTTCCTCACAGATTTTTTTGACTTCTCAATAGGTTTACATGATTAACAATGATTAAAGGTTATTACGAACTTAACATCATAAATATTAAATATCTGCTGTGGTAATTACTGACCCTTATTCAGAGTCATTTTTGCAGTGAGAAATGCTGAGAAAGATCTCTAGAGGACAACAAAAGTGTTGGGGATAGGCTTGTCTTTCACAGAAGCTTTTATTGAATTTCAACTTCTGATTTTCATTGAACAGCTTTTGCCCTAACTATTCCCTTAGGAGGGTAGATGCAGAGCACAGTTTAGGAACACTAACAGTCTTGGAGAGCCTACTCTTTGTTTCAGCTTTTTGTTTGTTCTGTTTTTTATAGTTTTTTTTTTCTTTTTAATCTTCTAGTTTCACTCTTCCAAGATAAAACTTAAGTAGAAACTACAGTGTGAAAATGAAAGAGACAGACTTTCCCTGCATACATTTCCTTACCTTTCAAGGACAGAGAGAAATGATCCTTCCCCATTGAAATAGCAGTAGAGAGTAGTACAGGACTCCTCCTGCTCCTTTGTATCATGACAGTTTGTCTTTCTAATTTCAGAGTGTGACACAGAGATCAGATTTTCTTCAGGGTGATACAAAGAGTGGAACTTCTCAGACCAGTTTCATTGTTAATAACCTGATGGAAAGCAAAGAGCCAGAGATGAAGGGAAGGAAGGAAGGAAGGAAGGAAGGAAGGAAGGAAGGAAGGAAGGAAGGAAGGAAGGAGAAAGAAAGAAAGAAAGAAAGAAAGAAAGAAAGAAAGAAAGAAAGAAAGAAAGGAAGGAAGGAAGGAAGGAAGGAA
>NW_004524598.1:16821544-16839457 GCF_000260255.1 Octodon degus | reverse complement strand
AGAAAGAAAGAAAGAAGAGAAAGAAAGAAAGAAAGAAAGAAAGAAAGAAAGAAAGAAAGAAAGAAAGAAAGAAAGAATATTATCATGTACTTGATGGCATGTCAACGGAATGATGTATACAAAAGAGAGAAGCAAGATGTAAGAAAATATAGAGTGGGTCTAACCATTCTTCAGAGCTTCCTCAATACTTTGAAGTTTGAAAAGTTTGGGTCAGTTTAAGGAAACACACATCTCTTTCATTCAGCACCAAACAGGAACAATTAAGAACAAATGTTTCAACAGAGAGATAGTCAAAATCTTTGTTCCATAGATCACATTAGACTAGTGCTCTAAGAGCAAGGCCTTGAAAAGAGCATGAAAAGAAAGGGCGGGCATCAGAAAAGGAAGTAGCTGCTGAAGTCCAGGACTGCTTGGACAACTGGGCTGCCTCTCTCAACACCCGATCTTATTTCCCTCTTCCTGAGTTTTCAAAATAAGAATAGAATCCAAGGTCAGAATGTTCTGAGTTTTTATTGAGAATGTTTGCAGTTTTGTTGATTTCTGGAGAGGTGTTTTTAAAAAACATTTTCTCTTCTTAATGTTAATCACTTCCAATAGCCTGCGATCTGACTGTTGATTTATACTGATCAAGAAACCTGAACATACCTCAGAATCAGCAGACAAATAAGCCTCTTGGGATAAACTTAAGTAACACACAGTTCCCAAACAGTTTAAAGTTTATTGCTAACATATGTGTTGGTCAGCTTCTATCAGTGTGACAACACACCCGAGAATAGCAACATAAAGGAGGAAAGGTCTGTCATGGCTCATGGTTGCAGAGGCCTCAGTCCATGGTCTTTTGGCTATGCTTCTGGCCCCATGAAGAGGCAGAAATGTCATGGGGAAGGAATGACAGAGGGAAGCTGCTCGCCTATGTCAGCAAAGAAGAAAAGGGAGGCAGGAGGAGAGCAGAAAGGAGGGGAGTGAAGGAGAGGAATAAAAGGGAGAGAGGGAGAGAGGAGAAAGGGGTTAGAGAAAGTTTCAGTCCCCAAAGTCAGACCACCTGACCACACTCTTCACCCAAGTCATGCCTCTAAATTCTCTCTTTTCCCCATAATGCCATCAAAGTATGAGAAATCATGAAGAATTTATCCACTGACGAAGTTAGAGTCCTTATAATCCACACACTTTCCAAAAGCCCCATCTCGGTCTCAACAGATGAGTCTTCTGGCGAACAGTTTAGAGCCAAGCAATAGCAAGACCAACTTTGGAATGGAATATAACTTCCTGTAGAAATATGCCAACCAGGACACCACAGCCAGGAATGCTCTTCACATTTCAAAATAGTGCTAGACTCGTGATATTCTAGAACCTAATCATCAGTGCTTCTGAGCAAACACATCACAAATCTCAAACATGGTTTTCCAGAAATACACTCTCTCCTGCTTTACACAAAGCCCTCCATGTGCAAGAATTATAGAACTCTTGCAATTCCTGCAAGAAGCATGCCTTGGGATTCTATAGGATCAGACCCCACTGGTTCTCGGGGAGATAGGAGGAAGACAGACAGGGGGCACACAAAGAACCAGATGGGGATAGAAGAAGAGTCAGAAAAGCAGAGGTTTCCAGGGTAGTGACCTCCTAGGTAAGGACCAAGGGCTTATTTGGAAGCCCAAGGACCATAATAGGAATAAAAATTTTTCATCATTTTAACAGGTTGAGATGCCTTAAGATGAACTCTGACCATCTGCAGTTCAGACCCACAACTCACACCTTGGCTGCAGATCCCCCTCCAGCGCCCATATTCTTGATCTTTTCCCCTGCCTCAGACATAATGCCAGCATTTACCCTCTGGCTCCAGCACCAGAGAGGCAAGTTAGAGAAATTTTTGCTTTGAGGGTTGCGTAGATCTTGGTCTCTTTGTAAGAGCCAGGACAGTGAATTTATTTCTTGACTTTTCCCCAATTAGTAAAGGCTCATCATATGTTGGCCTTACTGTAATCTTGAAAAACAAGAGATCTTGGAAAAGTCTTTGGTGACAATATACATTAATATGAGGTAATAAATCCTCTAGAGACAGTTGAACTGAAATGGTTATAGACTGAGAGGAGAGAGACAATGATCCGTCCCCTCTACATAGGAAAGAGATCTAAAGAGTGGTTGGCTGATCTGAAGCCCTCTTGGGAGCCTTGTTGGAGACAAACAAATACCAAAGGATTTGAGAGTGTAGGAGGAGCAAATTCAATTTACTCTAAAGACACCAAAATCATGGTAATCACAACTTCCTGTCACATTTGGATTCTTTGCAAACTAGTGTAAACAGTCATTCGGAGGCTCGTTCACTGGCTCAGAGGGAGCCCCATGGTTTTCCTGCCTGTCTCCCCACCTCAGACAATCTTGACATCTCCATGTGAGAGGAAGCCTGCTCCGCAGTGTGGCAGACAGAAGCAGTGAGAGGTAAGCTCTGTGGGGCTGAGCCTTCACAGCCTTCAGCTCAGCCCCACATCCTTCTTTTTTGATTGACCCTGATTCCTCCACATGGGAGATATATGAGTCAGGGCATCATGGGAACCTCTGAGACTAAAGAATGATTTACTAACTATTCAGGTTTTATTACAAGGGATGAAAATATAATGCACAGAACATACGTAGCACACTGCCCGGCCAAGAATCATCGTAATAAATTGAAACTACTAGTCCCATTCATCATTCCTCCCAAGCAAAAAAAAAGAAAAGTGAGGGTTACTTTGTGATGCCCAGGGATTCCATGCTTCATAACCCACTTTCCAGGAACATCATGAAACCCAGGAACTTCAGGGACAGATTAGAGGGGCACAGGCCACAGTGCAGGGCAAGGCCTGAATGGCTGTGGCTGTAAGGGTACTTCACGCTCATTATGCCCTGCATGCTTGAGGAAGACCCCCTTGTGAAGCTGCTGGCTGCCTGCAGTCGCTGTGCTCTGGAAGAGCCCCTAGGCCTCTGACCACTTCTCCACCCCAGAAACAAGGGCTAAGACCCTGATTGGCCAAGAGCACATCAATCACTGAAACAGTTCTTTTTTCCAAACCAGTTTACCCCTGTAATTATGAGTACACTGCTGGCCTGTGGCCAACCCACTGGGGACTGCCTATCCTGCAGCCCACTCTGCTGTTAGGGTAGCTTTTCTCCTACACCATAAATAAACTTTCCCTTCAAATTACATCAATCCTGACTTCCTCTTTTCCCAAGGGAGGCATGGGCTATGAGCCAGTCTCTCCCCACTTCCTCATTCTTCACTGGAGTGAAGGTGACAGACCCAGAGAAGAGTGGAGGGTCATTGTGGAGGACCCCTCTCTCCCTCAGAGACCCCACCAAACACCACAGAGCCGTGTATGTTCATGAGATTAACAGTCAGGGCTGGATCCTGATACCAAAAGTTTTCAAGAAATGACTCCCCCCTTTGATCTGGAATTTCTGGAATGTTTCACCTGTCTCTAGTTGTCTCTCCTGCTTGTCACCTCAGAGCTCAGAGGTGTACACCACTGGCCAGACCCCAGGGCATGACCTTTCTACCACAACACTTACCCAAGGTAGCAAGAGATGGGGCTGTGCAATCTATGCCGCCTCTAATGTCTTCGCCGGAAAGTGTTTCTCAGCCGCTTCCAAATCTACACAGAAGTGTGATGATGATGTTGGGGTAGATATTACACTGCGAACCACTCGCACCCCCTTTTATTCTTCCCTTATCTTCCTCTACTTTCAAAGATGTAGCAGGCTCTGATCTGATTGCCTGATTGTCTCAGGATTGGCTCTGATCTGATTGTCTCTAGGTGGTGACTGTGTGTGTGTTTTGAAGGACAGCAGAAGAGAGAACTTGTATCAGAAGCAGGCTGCAGGGGTCTCTAGATTTTGTTTTTTGAAAGTCTAAATTCTTAAGGACTACACAGAGGCTTTCAGAGAGATGAAAGGAAGAGTGTATAAGGAGACTGCCCAAGAAAAACAAGAGACGTGCGGGCTTCCTTTGACTTCCTCGCTTCCCCAAACTGAAAACAAAAACTGAAGCCAAGAAGAAAAGAAGACCAAGGGCTTTCCTGTCTATGTTCATTATTGATAACAAATCACCGCAAACTTAGCACCTTAGAACACCTCACGTTAGCTCACAGTACTACATATCCAGCATGTTTTATATTTTTATAGTTTGCAGTTTTACAGATTCGGTTCAGCAGGGCTTGCATGAGTAGCCAGGGCCTCTGCAGGGTATCTCAGGGCTGAAAAGCAAGGCGTCAGCCAGGCTAGGGTCCTAGGAGAAATCTGCTTACAAGCTCATCCAAAGGGGCGGCCTGTGGCGCGGCACCGCCGAGTCCCACATTTCCTTGCTGGTTACCCCACGCGATTGCTCTCGGCTCCGAGAAGCCAACGGTGCCCCTTGCTCTACAGCCTGCTTCATCGCCAAGCTTGCATGAGGGTGTGGAAGCCTTCATATGCACGAAACTTTGGCTTGCACTTCTGCAACCAACATGAAAAGCCTCTCCTTCTACGAGGCTTGGCTAATGACATCAGGCACACTTGGATAATTTCCTACCGGTAGGTCTGATTTGGGACTTCAGGTATATCTGCAAATTCCTTCAAAATACTACTTAGATCTTATTTTTTTTAAATCTAAATTGATGCATTAAAAACACAATGCTTCATTTTAATAAGTCCCATGTGGTGATGTTCCCATATTTCTATTTTTAGTGATCTATCTATCTATCTGTATATATAGTCTCTCTACGCATGTGTGTATTATATATGCATTGTGTGGCCAAGTTAAACATAACTGCCTCTTCCATCATTCCTTTATGGTGAAAAGTTTTCAAATCTTTCCTGTAGTATTTTGAAACGCACAGTGCACCATCCCTATCTGTAGTTCACATATTCTGCAACTGAAACCCAGAGCTGCTGAGACCTAGCTAAGTGCAACTTAGAGCCCATTGATCCTTTTTCCCATCTTCCTCTGCCCCCATCCTCTAGTAACCACGATGCTGTCCTCAACTTCTAGGAGATCAATCTTTTATGTCCCATATGCATGAATCTATACAGCACTCAGTATGGTTTTTAACAGTATTAATTATTCCCTGGTAATTTGTAGCTATTGTAAATGACCTTGCTTCTGAAAATCTTGATTGATTTTTAGCAGTTGTTTTCCTTTTTTTGATGGACTATCTGGGATCTTCCCCATATAAAACTATGTCACTTTCAAACAGTAATAATTTAACTTGTTTTATACTTTGGATGCCCTTTATTTTCTTGTCTTACTCTAGCTAGAACTTTCAGTTCTATACTGAATAAAAGGAGTCAGCTTGTATTGTTGTAGATTGTAGAAATAAAGCTTTCAATATTCCCCCATTCAGTATAATGCCAGCTGTCAGCTTATTATATATAACCTTTATTTTGTTGAAAACTATGGGGTTTTAAAAATTTTTTTAAACTATTTATTTATTTATTTATTTATTTATTACAGGGTCTTGCTATGCAGCTTGGACTCATAGTGACCCTACTGTCTCAGCCTCCCAGTGCTGGGATTACACCACACCCACTTTCGGTGGATTGGCATGGAGCAAGTGTAGCATGTGGTGCCAGGGATCAATCCCAGGTCTTTGTGCTTGCCAGGCAGGCACTTAGACTGCTAAGCAATCTCCCCAGCCCCCCATGTTTTTTTTGTTTTCTTTCAGGTACTGGAAATTGAACTCAGGATCTTTTGCTTGCCAGGGAGGCACTGTGCCACTCTGCTATACCGCCAGCCCTATTTGACTACTATAAATATTATATTATATTCATTCTATGCCAAATTAGTTCAGTATTTTGATCATGATGAGGTTGAACGTTATCAAATACATATGTGATTGTATTGAGTGATGTGCTATGTTGACTGGTTTATTCATGTTGAACCATTCTTTTACAAGCCTGGGATGACTCCCACTTCATAATGTTTGATGATCTTTTTCCCTGCTGCTCTGTATGATCTGCTCATATTTTGTGGAGGATGTTTGCATCTTCACTTGTCAAAGATATCGGCCAATGGTGCCATTTGTTGTTGTTAAGTCCTGCCTTATGGAATGTGTTCAAAACAATTCCCTCTTCTTTCTCTGTCTTGCTTTTTTTTTTTTTATTTCTCCAGAATAATGAAAAAAATTGGTATTAGTTTTTCTCTAAATGTTTCATAAAAATCCTCACTGAAATAATCTTCTCCAGGGGTTTTCTTTTTCATCACTAATTCAATAGGACTCTTCATAGTTTGCTTTGGTGTTATATCCTCCATGATTTGATCTCGGTCAGGTGGATATGTTGAAGAACTTGTTCATTTTTCCTAGGTTATCAAGTTTATTGGAGTGTAGTGCTCCATAATAGTCTCTAATGATTTTCTGTGTGTTTCTACGGTATCAGTTGGAATGTCTCCTTTTACATTACCTTGTGACAACTTGAGTCTCCTGATTTTTAGAAATTTGACTGTCACTTTATCTTTTTCAAGGAAACAGTTCGTGATTCCCTTGATCTTTTGAACTGCATTTTTAGTCTCCAGTTTATCTATTTCTTCTCTGATCTTTGTTATTTTTTTCTCTCCACTAATCTAACTGAAGGACTAAGTATTCTAGTCTTGCTGATCGGTGTATGTTTGTACGTGTCTTTCCAAATTTCTAAACAAGCTGGTTATTTTCTCTGAACTTGTAATCACTTTTGATATTTCCACAGTAGCTGAATATGAAGCCCAGGTCACCTGTGACTTCACTGTGGGCGTGTGTTGTTTCAGCACTACATAATGACCCAGACCCAGGTTTGCTCTAAGTCCTCAGTTAGTATGTTGTGCAGCATAAACCTGGAGATATCCTTAAATAGAAGTCCATCCCTCTAAACTTGTCCTTGAGATTGGGACAGGCTCAAATGCCTCACTCTGTGACAGGCTTTGGTCACGTACTGCAAGGGGCTATCCACTCACAGGTGATGCTGGCCCATGAAGAAGTGCTGCACACTGGGGCTACGTGTCCCCACCCCGAGCCCCAGGCATTCCAGAGGTGCTATCCATAGGCAGGTCTAGATGCAGCAGCCATTAGGATCTACCCTACCCAGTGTGAGGTTTCAACCACCTAGCACCAAGTTCCAAGGAAAGCCCTAGCCAAACTACCCTGCTCTAAATGTGAACAGCCTTGCTGTATAGGCTACCCAGGGTCAGAGCACTGCTGGTAAAGGAAGCCTTGTGACCAGCATACTTCATTCTATTCTGGGATATTCCTGAGTCTCACAGCCCTTGGATCTATACAGCGCCAAGTATGCACCAAGGCCTACACGGTAGTTCATGGTAAGACAGACAAAACATGGTTTTGTCCCATTAGGATATGTAACAGATGCACGTTTGTGCTTTGGCTCACTGGGCACAGTACACAAGTTCCATCTGAGAGTACTTGCCTGGGATAGCTGTGGTACCCATGGTTAGAGGATGGGTGATGGGAATAGTCCCTTGGCCTCCAAGGCAGATGCTATACTGGGTTGTACCTGTCTTGTAGCCACAGGTAACTGCACAGTCTGGGTCAAGGACTGCCTCAGATTCTCTCTAAGCCCAGCAGTCATATGGGCTAAAACTCAAGTCTGTTTCAGGGGTACACAGATCACCACTTGAAGCTAGGTGGGTCTAGATGTACCACTCATGAGCTCTGGCTCACATGCACAGGCCTGTGGCATCTGCCCGGTGCCAACTCGCACCACTGGCGGCCCACCTCACTGGTGCAAGACAAAGTTCTATACTAGCTTTCTTGTCCTTGTGGGCAGGTGGGGCCGTTATTTCTGCCCCTGCTCTCTGAAGCTGAGGGTTCATTGGTAGAATCTGTTAGTATCTGGTTGTCGCTCAAGTGGAAAATCTGCAGTGGCCTTGGAGTAGAGGTTCTTGGACTCTGGCCAGGAGCTAACTTTTACCATGGTGGGCTTAATAATCTGGCTTCAAGTCTAAGACCCAGATTTCATTCCCACTCTCTCCCTCAAGCCAAATAGGTTTTTTAGCACTTTGGAGTGGAGTAAGGGTAAAGTGGGCAACATTTCCCCCTGGCCTCTTCAGCGCATCCTTTTACAGGACACTAAAACCATACAGCGTGCTCTCACATTTGGCTTCCTCAGTTCTTGTGATGGTAGCGTGGCAAGTGCATAAGCCGTTCAGACTGTTGTGTTTGTGGAGTGATAATCCCTGGAGGATCTGACTCAGTTGCCACCATGCTTTGCCTTGTTTGTCAAATAACTAGGCAGAGGCACTAGTACTCCAGGGACAGAAATCTTGTGGCCATCGTAGTCTTCGATCTACTGCAGTCCCAGAGGAAGAAGCTGACCCATGGGGTCTGCCAGCATCCTCAAAGCTTTGGAAGGAAAGGCTTCAGGATATGCCCAAGAACACGGGAGCATGGGAAGTCACCCATGTTGTGTCAGTTCATTCTCTATGGCCTGGGGCCGGGGATCTTATAAAGAGAGAGGTTCATTGAGCTTGCCATTTTTGGAGACTAGAAGTCTAAAGAGTTGGCCTCTTCTCTTCAGTCTCTAGTGAGGAGCCCATTGGCTATATGACAACAGGGTAGATGGTGTCATGCTAGGAGTATGCATGAGAGGGAGAGAGTGATTTCACAGTAAGGCAAGATGAGAGCAATTCTTAAAAGTAAGAGGCAAAGCTTACTTTTTCTGTATAAACTCACACTTGTGCAACTTAACCAGCATTTCATGGGAATTGCATTAATTCTTTCCAAAGGCAATGACCAAACTGTACATAAAGATTTGCACATCCCAAAGATATTAGGCCTGCAGTTAATACTTTTCTTCCACTTTGAGAAAAAATAGTAAACATTATAATGTCCAAAATTTCACTTTATTAGCTCAATATACCTAACTTTTTTTTCAATTATGTATTTGGTACAGGGAATCACTACACAGCTCAGATTCATAGTGAACCTCCTATTTTTAGCCTCCCCAGTGCTGGATTACAGGCATATAATACATGTCCCACCATGCCTGAACTCAGTTACCAGCTCAGCACACCCAGGGGGTGGGGCCAGAGTGACAATATACCTAAATATTTTTAAAAGAAAAACATTTTTTAAAACACTAGAAGAAGAAAAACATTAAGTCTTTCATTATCTCCTGCCTAAAAATTATGATTGTCAGATATATCCTAGGAAAAACAAAAAACTGCCAGGTTTTCCTGGACAAGGACAAGATTTGTTTAGTTTTCTTCCTCCTCCTGTTATTTGGGAACCAGCACCTCGTCCTCCATGATCACACAGGACACCAGTGCCCTGCTCTGTCACTGCACTCAGCTCATCTTGTGTGACAGAGCTGTGCACACATCTCCACTGGCCCTGCCAAAGTGTCACTGCCGATAAGTCTGGATGATTTGACAAAAAGCAAACAGTTTTATCCAAATGACTACTTGACTCTGGGCTATATCAAACAAATTACAAAGCTGGCAAAAGACTTCAAAACTCCCAATGGTAGAACACTGGGAAAAGAGAAGTTCAAAGAAAAGGAACAAATCCAAGGCTAACACTTGGGGTTTCATTTTCCTTTCTCATGTCTAGCTTTCACCTCCTTTACTTCTGTGCACTACAAATACAGCAGCAATAACTTGCTCCCATTAAGAAAGATAAAATAATAATAACAGACATGATAATTATTGATTGATGAGTTGTTCATCCTAAGCTTCACGCTTGGCTCAATTTATTTCCAGTTTTAGAAAGGAGCAAAGAAAAATAGTAGAACCCTTTAATAGTCTTTGCCAGTAGTGATACTGCCCAGTATTTCATTGGCTGAGGCCAGTCACATGACCAAGACTGATAGGTGAGGAGCTTTAATCCACTTCCTGGGAGCAGTAAACAGCATTGCAAGGGCATCAGATTTGTAAATGATAATCCCCAGAACAATCTACCCCAACAAATCCATATCAACTATTTCAGGAATAAGGATCATTTAATGTCACTTCTTCAAGAAATATCTTTGTACTCATGATCAGAGGCTGCTGACCCATTCAGTGCAATAATTTTTTTTTTTTGTAAAATCAGTTTTAAAACTTTGGTCACAGTTATTTTGACTCTGTTTCACCTACCACTGTCCCTGCCATTAAAATTCTCTTCAGTAAAAGTTATAACATACACAGTTACATAAGTTAAAATTCATGTATACTTGGATTTTAAATTATAGATAAAATTAAGATACAACATAAATGATATATTCAGTAAAATCATACATTAAATTTATTATGAATTATATGTACATATGTCATACGTATAATGTAAAATCTAAGTAGAAAGGGAAACCATAATTGAAATCTTACAGTTGAACTAATCATCTTCAAAGTAACTTTAACTAATACCCTTTGAAAAACTAAAAAAATGGCTCAGTGATTGTATTTCATGAATGTGTGGTCTTCTCTGTTCTGGGCCATGTGTTTTATTTTTTATTTATTTATTTGTAGTTTAAGGAAGGGTCTACAGGGTGTTCAGGGTCTAACTACTAGATCAGACTCATAGTGATCCACCTGTTTACAGTCTCCCAAGAGCAGGGATTACAGGAACATGCCACCACACCAGTCTCAATTGCCATCTCAGCATGCGCTGGGGGCAGGACCAGCATGGCAGGCCCAGGGATCAAGCCCCTGCTCCTGTGCCTGCTTGTAGGTGCTTTAATCTGCTGAGCTATTGGGCCAGCTTGTGTTTTAAATAATCAAACTTTAAAAGCTACATAGCCTCATCTTTGCCCAAACCTTCTTTGGCTCAAGCACAATGGACTGATCTGGATTTGACTTTCCCCAAGAGAGCCTTGTCTTTGTTCTCATCCATGTGTGATCAGGGTTCATTTGCAGGTAGAATGGTGAATGTTCTGGCTTTCCACAAATGTGCAGCTAGAGGAGCCACTGAGAAAAGAAGCTGTCCCCAAGTGGCTTTATGCCATACAAGTTATTTAATACTGCTTAACATGAGCAAAAAGCCAGTAGAAGGTTCACATAACAATAACCCACACTCCTTCCTCCTCCACATGGTCTTTATAATCGTCTAATTAACTTAAATTATTTAACTAAAAGCTATAATTAAGACATAATAAGAATCTCCCACTAACTTATAACTAGAAGCCACATTTAATCATCTTGAAACATCCCATATTACTCACTTGATGCTTATTACAAAACTATCCAGAGAATAAAAGATGTTATTTTTACCATGTAGGCTACTGAGAATATATATTTCAGTTGTAGATTTGGATAAGGATTGTAAATTGCTTTTCCAAATCTCAACAAAGGCCTTCCAATCAAACAACTAAAAAAAAAAAATGTTTCTGAAAAGAAAGGTGGAGGCTGCAACAAAAAAGAACGCAGATTTAAGCCAAGCTGTCTGTAGCAAATAGATGCACCTTGTTGAACGCAAGAATGCATATGCCTCTGCCTCAGCAATGTTTTAGGTGGGAAATTCAAAAAATTTTCTTACACTAAAACCAGCACTAGCCAGGCACGGTGGTGCACACTTGTAATCGGGAGGCTGAGGCAAGAGTATCACCGAGAGTTCAAGACCAGCCTGTACTACAAAGTGAACTCAAGGCCAGTCTGAGCTGCATAGAGAGACCCTGTCTCAAAAAGACAAAACAAAACACAAGCAAACCAAAAATAAACAGTGCCAAGAAAATGTAGGTCTGGTTGCCAGTCCCTTTTCTTCATAGCAAAAGAAATAGCCATCTCTGTTACCACTCCAACAGCACTTATGGCTAGTGCCTCAATTACTTTTCTTTTGTTGTTGGGACAAATATTTGACATCCAAAATGAAGGAAGGAGAGGTTTGCTTAGCTCACAGTTACTGGAGGTTTCAGTCTGGCTCCAAGGCAGAAGGGCACATGGCAGAGAGCAACCTTTCATGGTGGGGGCAAAAAGTAGTCAAGGGAGTCATTGGAGCAGCTCAGGCAGCTAGCTGGCCTCTCCCCTCCTTACATTCTAATGCAGATTTTCTACTCTGAGGCACTCACACCCAGAACCCCAGCATTGGATCAAGAATCTATCACAAACTCCAGAAGCCACCCTGCATGAGACTTCAGGGGGACAACTAGACACGAACTGTAACAGGTAGCAAAATCTTAAAAAGCAGCACAGTGACCCTTTAGAATCTGGCAGGAAATTTACTATTACTATAAAGAGTTTCATAATTCTAATAATATAATTTTCTAAGAACCATTTCAAGAACAGTTCTGTCCTGCAGAAAAATGACTTAAAGAACTAATGTTTTAATGACACTCTTTTCCTACATCCTGGTGAATGAGGTTTACTCACCGTTGACTGGAAAGTAACACAGCATCTCCACCTTGTTATGCATCCGCTGATCTACTCTTCTCCCTACGCCTGTGCTTTCCCCTTTGATGAGGGAAGTGTCTGCACCTCGTTCTCTGGAAGCTCTTCCTCTTTTACCTTCACAGAGACATCACCTCTGCATCTGTTTGTTCTGTCTTCTCCTCAGGATCATTCAGTCAGCACATGCACATCTTCATATTGTCCTTTCTCAAAATATAGCAGAAAAAAAAAGAGCATCTACATCTGATTCACTTCTCTGCTCTTCCCAGAAAAATGTCTCAAACTTTGCCGCCAGCCACAGTTTCTATTTCCTAACTTCACTGGCCACCTACTCCTATCTCACGGTCACACACTAATAAGCCCTATATGGTATCCACCAGGGCCAGGTGCCACCACGGGGCCTGAGTCCCAGCAGCTCTCACCCAGGTGACTCTTCTCTCTTTCCTGATGCACTTTCCTCTTTGGGGGTCCTTGACTCCACACTTGCCGCTACCAGTTTCTTTTCTCTTGTTCGTCTTCCTTGACCAAAATTCTAAGGTAACAATCCCACAAGTTTCCATCTTCTTTCTCTGCAGTTCCTCCTGATGTTACATCACCCAGTCTTGTAGCTCTAAGTGCTAGTTGTGCAAATGCTAACGACTCAAGCAAGAGTCTTCAGTTAAGACCTTACACTGCAGATGAACAAAAATCAAACTCTGTCTTAAATGTTTGGGGGATTTATTGGTTCATATAACTGCAAAGTTCAGAAGCAAGGTGGTCCTTGAGGCTTAATGGTCTTACCAGGTGATTGATTGCTTTCTAATTTTCCATCCTGTCTTTGTGCTATTAGCTTTATCCTTGAATGAGTCAATACTTACTAGAGATATAGAATACAGAATACACAAAGATAACAAGAATTTACAAGACTGGCTTGCAAAGGCTGCACACGGAGTATGCCACGTCTGCCTGTGTACTGGGTCCCTGAGGCACCAGCAAAGGAGTTCAGTGTAGTGTCCTGTGCTGGTCCATATCAGGAGGCTGAAGGGTTCATGGTGGAAGCCAGAGTCTTCACCAGAAGCCAGGAAACAAGGGGCCAGGTGAAAGGGAGGATGAGCTCCTTGAAGAAATACGGTGGTCCCTCGCTTATCGCAGAGGTTACATTCTGGATGCCCCTGTGAAGAGTGTAAACCAGTGAAGTAGCAATGTTATATTTATTTTAGTATTTGTAGATATCTTAAGGCTTTATATACCCTTGCCAACTTCTTATAAACCTTTCCCACACTTGTAAAAACACTTCTAATGTTCTTAACTATTTTCCAAGCAGGCTCTTAGGTCGCTGAGCTGTCTCCTCAGCATCTTAACCATTTTCTTTTCTTTCTTTCTTTTTTTTTTCCTCTGTATTTTAGGGAAGGGTCTATAGCATGTTCTGGGTCTCACTATTAGATCAGACTCATAGTGCTTTTCCTGTTTACAGCCTCCCAAGAGCTGGGATTACAGGTGCTCGCCACCACGCCCCAGTCTCAATCCCTGGCTCAGCATTGGGGGGGCAGGGCATCTGTGCCTTGGGGGCATATGTATACTGTATGGTACTGCAAAATCCTACAATACAGTAAAAAATTCTACAATAAATAATTTAGATTTTTTTTTTTTTTGAAAACCTGTGAAACAGCGAGTCTGTGAAAGTCGAGCTGCAAAATAGCAAGGGACTTCTGTGACAGCAACCTTCCCTTCATTTCCCTTGCATAAAGGTCTGTCAACGTCCCTCCTCAGAGTGGGTGTTCCCTAATGTGCTGAGCCACTTTAGTCGGGTCTTTCATTCCATTTGTCTGTGTTACCTTTCTCATTGCTGAGACAAAAATCCAACCTCCAAAATTAAAGGAAAAAAGGTTTGTAGAGATTTCAGTCCATAATCAGCTGGCTCCCAGGCAAAGTGACTTCACCAAGAAGAGCAATTTATTGTGGGTGAGACAGCAAAAGCAACAGGCACAAGCGAGGAGGGGAATGAAAGCCTCTTTTGGTCCCTTATATTGCAAGCAGGCTACCTGTGTTGGGGGTGGGGGCATAGCACTCACAACCTTAACCCTAGCATTAGACCATGACAAACTCTAGATCCGGCCACCTCTGTGAAGCCCACCCCTCCATGATTACATGAGGCTTTGAGGGGACATCCAGACACAAGCCATAACACTTTTGGTCTTACTCTTCTCTCATTGCTGAGACAAAATACCCAACACCTCAAATTAAGGACGGGAAGATTCACTTAGCTCATAGTTTGTGGAATCTGCCGTCAGCAATCAGCTGGCTCCAAGGCAGGTGGGCTGGCACGAGGGCAACAGTTCAAGGCAGCAGAAGAGAGCAAAAGCAGCCAGAGCAAAGGGACAGGGAGCACGAGCCTCTTCTCCTCCCTTACGTTGTAAGCAGTCCACCCTTCTCTGGGCACGGGTAGCGTCCCCCACACCATCTCCCTGCCCTCTTCTCACACAGGCTCAGGATGTTTACAAAGTGAGGACTCGGCCCCTCTGCTCAGTCACTTATTTAAGCTTTAAAACTTCTCCAGTTGACACCATGAATAACATCCTAGAAATAAGGGCTCCTGCCCCACGATGTAGACCCGCTGAGTTTCTTAGTCAAGTATCTAGACTTCCCATGGTGACACAAGGTTTAAACCCTTACACCAAAAAGAAAGATAAATTTATAGTGTTCTCAGTACTCTCAAAAAGGCAGGAAACATGTTTCTTTCTTAGAAGATACCAAAAAATGAAACTTTGCATGTTTCATCTTTGAAAATGTTTTACAGACGTATTCTAATCTAATTTCTTTGATAAGGTAAATACCATGAGCAAAGTGACAAATCTAAGTTGCCTGAATCCAGGATGATGATGTGGTAAAGGAAGGCTAATGCTGAGATAAAGCAATTGACACCCAGGTCAGTCTACAAGCGAGAAATCAATTCCCTCAAAATTATATTGATGCTATACAAAGATGATGGGAAAGAATGGCCAGTGGGGAGGGGGTGAGCACTACCCATATACATTTTCCATAATTATGTGGGGGGGCATCTCTATGTAAATGACCAAGATAGACCCCTCATGCCATCTGCCCCACCAAATCTGATTCTTCCTTCAATCTTCATATTGAGAAATAACATCACTATATATCAGGTTGCCTAAGAACAGAATTTAGAGATTGCCTTTTAACTTTCTGCTTTCCTTGTTGTTCATGTAATCCTTCAGTGCATTCTATCATTTCCGTCTCCCAAATATATGCTTATGCTGTTGATTTTGCTCTATACTTCCATTACCATATGAACTTTTTTCTATTTCCTAAAAGAGAATTTTAGCTCAAAAAGAATTTTAGGCTATTTTTCTAACGACAATCAGAATCACTTTGCACATGAAAAATTAATAGTGACATGGAAAAATAAAATGATGAGTAGAATTCTAAAATAATTTTTCTCAGAACTATGCATTGAAAATCATAGTTATTAGATTCATCCTTAACTGAACAGTTTAAATTATTATGAACTCAGAATAGAATTATGCATGTATCACATGAAGGAGGAAAGAGCAATGTGGAGTGCTGGACATTTTGCAAAGCTGCAGCAGTCTATATTCCTGCTTCACGTGTTTAACTTTTAGAAACTCTTTGACAGAACTGATTCCTTAGAAATGGCATACATGTTAGTCATGTTACTGAACATTTCTTTATTGCAAATTAATGTGTGAAAATAGTACTCTTTTTTATTAAATCATTTATTTCTGTATTTATTTATGTGGTTCAGGGTCTTGCTACGCAATTCAGACTCACATCTTCCACTGGGTGTGCCATCACGCTTGGTCTCGGGGTTGTGTCATGCACCCAGCACGTGGTGCCAGGATCTAACCAGGGTCCTTGCACTTGTCAGGCAGGTGCTTAGACAGCCGGGCCATCTTCCTGCCCCAATAGCGCTCTTTTGATTTTCTTCATTTGAGAAAATGGTTAAGTCTATTAGAATTAAAATTCAAATGTAATATATGAAATGTGTTTTCAATTCTCATCTTTTTTTTTTTTTTAATTTATGTATTTGGTACAGGGTCTCACTATGCAGCTCGGAGTCGTAGTGATCTTCCTGTTTTCAGTCTCCCCAGCACTGGGAATACAGGCCTGCGCCACCACGCCTGGACTTGGTAGCCGGCTCAGCAAACCTGGGAGTGGGGCCAGTGAGGCATGTGTTGTCAGGAATCAAAACCCCGTCCCTGCACTTGCCCAAGCAGGAGGTTAGTCCCGTGAGCTATCTCACCAGCCCTGAATTCTCATCATTTAAAAAACTTGTTTACAGTTTGAAATATATTAAATCTTATGAAATTGCATTACAGTCCAATCTGCAAAAAAAGAAGAAAAAATAGCTCTGAATCTTTATCTTGTCTCTGAGTGTAAAAATAGAGTTACACAATCTTCTGCTCCTCATGACACAGCTGTTTCCCAGACTCATGAGTTCGTTCTGACTCACGAGGTGCTGTAGCTTTTGTGCTCTGAGGTTCCCTGGAGGAGGTCAGAAGATGGGTACTTGGGAAGGATTTGGGCTGGGAGGAGATGAGACGGCAGGAGAAAGACACTATTAGAAGCTCGAAAACATACCAGTACAATCAATCTTATAAGCCCTACCATGAGGGATGGAAAGGACTTTTCTATTCATGGTCACACAGTACTCTTTTATGCCTTCTTTCATGCATGTCAAGGTGAGATCTCACATAGCTAATAATGCTCAAAGGTGTGGGTTGGACTAGAAGACACACAACAGCGACTTGGCTTTCCAACACGCCAGGTTCCTCTCCCAGCCATGTATTCTGATGGTCATTTCCGATTTTTCTTCACAAAAGACAGGGTAGAATTATTACCATGCCACTGAAGAACTCATTGGCTTAACTTTCTGTTTCATAGAGACATGTGGTAGTAGTGACGACAGAAAAAGATATTTTGGAGAGCTTCCTACCACACTGCACCTGCGGAACAGATTACTGGTCCCAGCCCAGGTGCAGCGTGGGCAAGACCCTCTTCCACCCGGTTGGGACATCCCCCACCACTCTGCAGCACCTCCCCCACCCCACCCGGCGAGTAGGAATTTCTGCCGCGTCTGGGAACCCCCAGAACCAGTCCTAGCGCAGGTCCGGTGAGTGTGTGGGAGAGCTTCTGGCTACCCTGCACCTGCAGGACCAACTACTGGTCCCAACCCAGGGAAAGTGTGGGTGAGACCCGCTTCCACCCCCTTGGGATGCCAAACCACCACTCCGCAGCACCTCCCCCAAGCTGCCCACAGAGTAGGAATTTCTGCCGCGTTCTGGGAACCCCCAGACCCATCTAGCCCAGACCCAGTGAGTGTGTGGGAGAGCTGCCTCTCCCCCCTACTCCACCTTATCACCTCCAGGCTCAGCTCAATCCTGGCATACATGCCTGGGGTATAACCCTGCAGCTGAAATCCCTACAGAGAGGGTAGAGGATAGAACCACCCAGCTAATCCAGGAGCAGAACATCTTGCCACAGGGGCACAACAGGTTCACCCTCAAGGGCACCAACAGGAAGGAGTTGAGCACAGCAGCCAGAACCAAGCCAGGCACAGCTGGATAAATCCAAACTTTGTAGATCTGCACCTGAACTTCAGTACG
>NW_004524598.1:16795269-16814714 GCF_000260255.1 Octodon degus | reverse complement strand
GTGTGTATTCAAAGTGGTTAGGATAGATATATAGTTACATTCTCTTAATGAATAGAATGATTTGTTCTAATGGTGTTTGTAAATAGGATATCAAGTCCACATCTTGTACAGCAATCAATCACTATGAAGAATGTATGCAGTGTGTTAATTATTGAAACTGTCCTACCAATTTGATTTGAAACTGTCTCATTGCTATTTTTTTATCAATTAAATAATGGCAAAAAATCATAAGTTAAAAAAAGATATTTTGAGGATATATTTTGAAAGTAAATTGATATACATTTTGATTTGGGGATAGAAAATTTAAAAAAGCAGGGCAGGGGATATGGCTCAGTAGAATAAGCGCTTTCCTGGCAAGCACAAGGGCCTGAGTGCAATCCCTCGTTCCACCAAAAAAAGAAAAGTAGCTAAGAATTCTATTGAGGATGTTCTTTCCATTGTTGTTTCTGAGGTTTTTGAATGTATGTCATTGAGACACTAAAAAGATAGTCAAGGTGTAGGTTTTTACAGGTAAGGGGTAGAAATTGAGACCTTTAGTTTTAGCCATGTTAGCACCACAGGATCTTTGGCCATCTCCATGAGTATGCAGACCGCCTCCTAAGCGACACTTGTCAGAGGCAGATCCATACCTCTTCCCAGTGGAGTGACACGCTGCCAGTGTCCTGAAAGGAAAGTGATTGCTCTCTCAAGCAGGTCTTCTCTTCCTTCCAGGACTTTCCTCCAATCAGTTCAAGCTTTCTACACCTCACCTTTTATTACACCTGAAACTTCATATCCTACCTACATCTTCACCGCAATTATGAAAATTCTATGGTCTGTGTAATTATTAAATCAAAGAAGTATGTTCATGTAATTCTATGGGATGTACCCCTAGACTGTACCATCAACATAACGCACGAGAGAACCTGATAATAAATACTCATGATCTTGAGTATGGTAGAATTTTGAGTTTAAATCTTTATTTTTATACCTTTCCCACACGCTCTAGGACTGGCATTACTGTCTGCATACTCCAATAATTATTAAGCTATACCTGCCTAATGACATTTGTTTTTCTAGACCAAGGAAATGGTGATGATAGGCAATGTTACCAAGGACTCACCGTGGTCTGATTATCCAGAGCTCCTGGAAAAACTAAAATCTCAACATCACCCAGTTCAGCCCAATCTGTGCGGTTCAGGTGTAAGAACTCCAGGTTTGTCTCCTGTTTCCCTCATTATCCCTTATCTTTTTCATGAGGTAAAAGAAGTAAAAAGAGAAGGAAAGCTATGTCTCTGGCATCTCATTTCTAACCTCTCAAACATTACAGTCATTCTAACACTGTACAGTGATTGGAGCAATTTCCTGTTCGAAGGGAGTCAACATAAATCTTCAATAAATCGCAACTTATCCTGGATGTAAAATCAATGCCGCTTATAAATAAAAAAGAAAGGAGGTGAGGCTAAGTGATTAAAAATTGTTCAAGTTTCTTTAGAAAACTTTCTTGGAGAAGTGGATTTCCCAAGAATTGGAAAAGGGGAGTAGAAATACCAACTAGGACAGAGGGAAAGACAGGTGGCTCTAGTTAGGGAAAGCACCTTGAGTTGAGGCAAAACCATGGACACTGGGAGCAGCTCATGAAGAGCTGGGTATCAAAGGACCAGCGCCATTCATGAGGATGCTGTGGACGTTCGGTGGAAGCCATGAGTCCCTGGGAAGGAATTTGCATTTCATGCCAGAGGTGACTGAGAAATCCTCAGAGCAAATACTAACAATTATAATTCATCTCATTTAGTGAACCAGAGTTAGAAACACACTTCTATTCCGTTTCCCAGACTTCACCTCCATAAGAAATTAATTTGTGTTGCACAACCCAGTCTTCTGGCTTAGACAGAAATATTTCGTTTTTTAGAAATTACTCAAAGTATTTATAGCTTGGCTAAGCTAATTTAAAACACACAGCAAGAGTATGCCATGCCTGGCGTTCTCTGGACCACAGCTGCGGGACTGGTAGCTCCTCTTTCAGCTGGTAAGAGCTCCTCCGTCAGGAACACCCTATTAAACAGAATACTCTCCACTCATCAGGCCTTTGTAAGGATGACATCAGACTCTGCTGGTTCATTAGGTAACCCTCACACAGAGATGCAATTGTTTTCCATCAGTTTTCTTCAAATCAAACTTACTTAAACTTTCGAGGCATTTGGGTCTTGAGCAAGATCCTGAGCTCATCTCAGGGTGAGGTAATTTTTTTATCCTGACCCAGCAAAATATTTTACAATCTGTTTCCTAATCTAGGAAAAGCTGACATTTTCCCTTGTAAAAACCGAAAACTTGCCTCAAAAAAAAAAAAAAAATGTGATCAAATAAATCAATTGGGAAAACGCTGCCTTTGTTCTGCTGAGAAACGTCAATTTCAACATCACCCAGTGGAAAAAAAACGAAAGCCACAGCCAGCCTGGCCCTTAGGAATCACAGCCAAGAAATGAAGGTGGCACGCTTCTGCCACTCACCTGACCCAGGCGCAGGACGCTGCTGCCCCTTGTCCTGGCTCTTCAGCAGACCGAGTGACTACTATTAGCTCCTTAAATATCTGAGAGAAACACCTAAAAGGGCCTCCCATCTCCAGAGAAGGTGAGCCTTACGCACTCCACATATCCCGGACACTCCTCTCTCTCATTTGATTGGTAATGCTTCTTCTGGAAAAACCATTTTGCTGTAAATTAGTAAAAGCATGCAAGCAGAAAAAAATTAAATTTTTTTTATTCAAAATGTTTATAGACAAGTGAAAAACAAAAGGGGGTGGCAGGGAGATAGCTCAGTAGAATAAGTGCTTGCCTGGCAAGTCCAAGGTCCTGAGTCGGATCCCTGTCACCACCAAAAAAAAAAAAAAAAAAAAAGACGGGAGGGAAAGGAAGACCATTAGAAAATGGAAACAACCACCAATTATGTTTGTTCCAAAAACTTCTTTAAGCAGATGTTGATTTCACACTTGACATTGAGGAAACATATCCCCCCTTATAAAAACAAAGGGAACAAAATTACTAAGTCTAGAATTGTCATCACCATAGGGCACTATGCAAATTATGGACTTAAAATAAGTGTCTGCGAGGCCTGGATAGTTTTATCCCAACAAAGGCAATTTCTCTGTCATCTTATTATTTAACTTACACTAATCTCTGGTGAAGCGGCCACGGGGTGGCTACAAAGGGGACTGTTGTGAAGCGTGACATTTAACAGACAAGGAAGGGCCCTTTCCAAAAACGAGCCACTGGGCTGAGACCGGGCAGAAAACAGACTGAAATGAGTCACACGCCGTACCACAGCACAAAGGATGATTCACCAGGTCCCAAGGAAAATAACGAGGCATGAGTGGCTGCCGTGCCCAGGGACACTCAGTCCCCGCAGGCAGAGGCCATCGGTCTGATCCTGCCCCTGAGCTGACAGGACGAGGGGACAGGATGTGCAGGAGCTGCCAGGGCAGAGGGCGCAGCTCCTCTGGGGCCCTAGCACAGCCCAGGCTGTTTTTCTGTGAAGGGTCTGTGTGGCGGAGGGCCACATCTGTGCTAAATGCTCTCAAGCGTATGCTGCAAAATGATTTCTCCAGAAGGCTGCACAGCTGGCATCAGATGAAACATTTGGAATCATTTTAGTTGTACGTTACCTAGAGGCAGCGTTGCCTCCGCAATGCTAAATTTAAACCATTCCTGTCATTTCAGACTCTCTAATGAAATCTGTTTCTCTCAGGATGTCTCTGTCTTGGACACAGTATGTGATTCCCCTACAAAGTAGAAGGAAATTTGAAGCACATAAACCACCTATTATATCCCTCTCCCTACACACACACACACACACACACACACACACACACACACACACACACACCTCCTCTTAAAGAAAAAAAAAAAAAACTCTAGGACAGATGGTCAAATGCACTAAAAAGATAACTACGAGCTTTTCAGAGCAGGTGAGGTGCGGGGTGACGACCACCCGCACACAGCTCCCAAGCAACAGTGCTGACTGCATAGTGACTCATGCCAAGGCCCCAGAGCCACTGTTCCCTCAGCTGCCCCTTAGGAGAAGTGGAACAGAAAAATATGATACCATAAATATTCCCACAGCTTTCCTGGAGTAAAGAGACTCGCAAGCTGCTCCCCGCTGCTGCTCACCACACTGAAGTGTGAATAAGCTGATATGCCCTCCAGAGCTAAAAACCTAGCAGAGAGCATTCCACACAGATGCCTCCCAGGCGCGCATACACGAGATTCAGGAGCCATCCAGCGGGAACTGCTGGTAGGAGGACTGAGTCTGAATTGTTCTATGCTTAATTATTGAAGTAAATTCACCTTCCAACGTGGATGCAACTGAAATGCAAAATCAATATTTTGGTATTACTATCCTTCATGGTAGACTCCAAAACTGTTTTAAGAAATTAAAAACTAGGACAGGGAGGAGAAGAAGTAACAAGAATCAAGATGCATTTTGTGCATGGACTCATTCCCCATGATGAATGCATCCACTGTATTAATAAAAATGCTTTGAACAACAAAAAAGAAATATAAAACCTAGGCAGGGTTCCAGGTTTTAGTCCAAACATTAATGCTCCTTGCAATTGGTAAATAAGAGCTTTCCTCACATCATTTATAGCCCACAGTTGCAAGAGCACCACATTTCTAACTTTTCCCATATGTCTTGGATTTTCATAGTGACAATGTTACTCCGTACTATAGTTCTTCACCTCTCCTGCAACTGGTTAGCTGAAGAATTGGACTCTATTATAGGAAAGAGCGGGCCTAGGATTCTTCCTAATTAGTAACATACTCATAAACAGCTACAAGTGCAAGAAACAGAAAGCATTCTTTTGTCTGAGTGACCTCCTCCCTCCCTGAGATGGGGCTCAGAAAACCACCAACACATGGGTTTCTACTGCCCTCTCTTAAGGTGAGTAGACAGGCAGGATGCTGGGAGTGCCCCGCAGTGGTATCGCAGTGAGAAGTGGGAACTCTTGAGTACCTCTGTGTCCAAAGACAGGACCCTTGTTGCCTGCCTCGGGGACTATAAACCATCTGTGTTGCTTAGGATCTTGAGTTTCCAGCATTTTCTGTCAAGGCCTTTGGCCAAAACTACTGCAGCCACTATGAATAGTGAGATTAGTGTTCAAATAGTTAATGCTGCTAAAAGCTTCCACTTGACATTTTATGGGAAGTAGTATAAAGTCACTGGGGAGGAATCTGGATCTTTGAAGGAATTCCTGAGGTGCTGTATCATATAGCACTTCAGGTGTCAGAATGTCCTCCAAAGCCACATAATCAAAGAAAATTAACCATGGGCCTCACTGTCAAACTAAGAGCTTTCGTTCTGTTTTTTGTTGTTGTTTGTTTTCTGGATCCACTATGTTCTTCATCCATACAAAACTCACCCACTCACAAATTATTAATATGGCTCTTACTACTCAAGGTGTTTTCTAAAATGTCAAATGACTACTGACAACTGAGAGCAGCAGGGGTGAAACTAGGACACCCGAGCCAAGGCAGGTTGTTTACATCACTGAAATTTCTTAAAGGTTCACCCCCACTGACTAGTGCATATCATTATATACTAGTGAATAAAAAGGAATTCATATTACTTGCCATATTACCTTTCTCTTTTTTTGTGTGGCCAACTCAGGCTGCCCTGGGGGCAGGGCTGGCATGGTATGTGGTGCTGGGAATCGAACCACAGTCCCTGAAGTTGTCTAAGCAGGTGTTTTAGGCCACTGAGCTATCTCACCGGCCGGACCATATTATCTTTCAACAAAATATTCAAACATATTGTAATAAAACTTATACTTTTCACACATAGAGCATAGGTTCAATTGTAAAATCACCTACAGAGTGTAACCCAATGACAAAGAAGACATTGCTATAAGGCCAAAATGTCCTACGCTAGTTACATTAACAGATCAAACTGCTGATTATAAACATTTTCTGGGTGAATGTTTTCTAAGTAAAACAATCTCAGTTAACTCCTGTTAATGTGAAGTAGTCTAAGATCTACCTGGTTACTAAAATCTTTACTTAATCCTCAGAACAAAGTTTGACCGGTTCCATATTGACTTTTAAACTGCAAACAGAATTCATATTTTCTTTTTGATTAAAACATGCAGGGAGGGGGCCGGGGAGATGGCTCAGTGGAATAAGTGCTTCCCTGGCAAGCACAAGGACCTGAGCTCAAGTCCCGGTTCCGGAAAACAAAAAACCATGCAGGGAGTAGCAGAACCTGACAACACACATACTGAGTGACTCGGTCTCTTTAGAAGGCACTGAGGGAAGCAAGTCATGCAATCAAGACATCGGAGTGCCCACCTCTTTAACATATTCCTTTCCTAACAAAAGATAGTTTTGAATCTCTTTTGTTGACATAGAAAACAGTTTGGAATCTTCTGACAGCTTATAATACTGGTTACTTCTCAAGGGCTTCTAGTGTTGGGGTTTTAGGACTGGGAAGTATTTAATACAAAGACAGTAGAAGATCCTAATTTCCATCAGTAATGTGGGAGGACTGTTAGCTACTCCCATGGCTTGTGCCCAAATGCAAGTCCTCTTGTCCTGAGAACTACTATTTCCAGAATATAAAATCAAAAATAATTTCCATTTATCCCAGAGAAGCTTGAATAACTGCAAAACTAACTCTGATGGCAGCCACTGAGAGGAGGAAAAGGTATTAACAAGATTCATATTGGGAAGATAATAGAAGGCAGGGAAGGTTTGCAGCACATGGAACTGTAGGACAAGGGGACAGCTTGGTCTCAATTTCCAGTCTACAGGTCAAATGCAGTTTCCTGCTGAAACATCACTTTGTGTTTTCATGCAACATATTTGCTGTGGTTGAAATGTGTCCCCCGAAGTTCTTATGTCGCAAATTTGGCTTTAAGTACAGTGGACCCTTGACTTATGAATTCACTTCATTTCCAAGGCCTGGATGTAACTCAGCTTGTCAATGCAAGGCTCAGGCTCCTTCACACAGCCTTCCAGGTCTCTGTCCTGTACACAGGCAGATCTCAGGGTCCTAGAGAGACTGGCCCAGGATTTCTCAATTAGTCCCACACAGGAAAGGATATTGTCATGTCCCTTCCAGAACTCTTTAAGGGTTAAGTCATATGAGACAACCTGGAAGCACAAGTAAGTGGCTGGCTTTGGGGTCACAACTGGTCATATGTTAAAATTAAACTTTCTATCATAATCCAAGTTGCTCATATGTCAGATCAGCTGTAACTCGAGGGTCTACTGTACAATAGTGCTAAAACAGGGACGTCCAGAGATGTTCAAATCATAATGGTTAGAAGAGTAGGCTTCTCTGGTGCATTTGCCCTGCTGCACCAAATAATAGATCCTCTCCTCAACCACCTTCCTAGTAACTGTCATTGTTAAAATAGTCACTGTGATATTTGATTATGTTATGAGATGGTGATGAAAATTTTGTTCTAGCAGAAATGCCCGTGTGGAATGATGCCAAATATAAAGCTTGTAAGTTTATTGGAGCAAGTAAATATCTCACTAAAGCTATTATAATTGTCTCATGTCTTGTTTTTCCTGGCTTGTTCTGTTTAACAATGAACACTCATTTAAACAGTGCATATTCATCCATGATTTTGAAGTACTATTTATTCAGTAGCCAAGGAACGTTGGAAAGTTGACTGTTCATCTTTTCCCCAGGAATAAGGTTAGGTATCATAACCACACCAGGGCTGCTCTGCACATGTTTACATGCTACCTCAACAGACACTCGTGAGCAGAATGCTCTAGGAATGGGAGCAACACAACTGAGTCTTCTGTCTAACAGTGGGAGGACACTGATTGCATACATCAGTTTCCAAGTGGGGGTAAGAAGGCAACTGACAATTACAAAACTGCACCAGGTTGCTTGTGGCAAACAGAATAAACCGCCTTAATCACTCAGTGATTCTGATGGCACAAACCATTCCCATTTTCATCATGGTCCTGCTTGTGCATTCTCTCCTTCTTCTCCCTCTTCTCCCTCAAGGAAGAAGATACGGGCGGTGCTTGAACCCATTTCTTTCTGCAGCCAAGCTCCTCACTGCCATCTCTCCAATGCGTAGCATGGGCCCAAATCTGACATTTCTGACATTTCAATAGGAATGGTCATTTAAGTCACAGTTAATGAGGCAATAACTAGGCCAGAGCACTCACATGTTTGGACACACTAACAACCTCCGTCATGGGTCTAGTCCCAGTAGCGTGGAGGCAGGAAAGGAATGCAAATAAAATCACTTTACTTTTGTACTATCTTGGAAAGGGAACAAGAAAGCTACTTGGGGAGGGAAACTTGAAGCCACAAAACTAATGTGTTGGTATAGCTTTTTTGAAGGGTTACATGAGGATTATTTTAAAAGCTCTTCTTTCTTTTCTAAATAAAAAGCAAGGACAGTGACCATAAAGCACACATTACCACCCAGTGTATTCTCTGCCCCACAGAGACAGAATGATTTCAGTCATCATATGTGGTTGAATTCCATCTAAGTATAACCTTACATTTCTCAGTAAATCAGTATCTTGGTTCTATAAAAAGAAGTACAGTACTTTTTAGTCATTTCTTAATTGAAAACATATGCAAGAGACGTAATAGTAAAGGAAAGGAGGTAAAATGTAGGATTCCTTGGGAGAAGAAAAGTGTTCATTTCCCTGCTGTGCTTTGACCCTGGCTTGGTGTCCACTGCGTGTAGTTACCAGCCCCTACCATATCTTCTGTGGGTGTGGGTCAGTCCTGACTCCAGAGATCTTTTGAGAGTTTCTACACTAATCTTCTGTGAAGGCCATGCTCTAGGATCTGATGATAAAATACACCGACTCACATGGATCCACTGGTTCCTGTCCCATTTTCTCAATAGAATATGAGTGCATCAGTAGAGACTCTGGATTCTCCATTTCTGGCTCCCGGGATTCTAAGTTTTCATTTTCTGTACCTTCATTACTCACGTAACTGAAGCAGTTGTCTCCAAGGCAGTGAGAGTACCTCCTACTACCCTATGTGCTCTCTTTCACAAACACTCCTGTTTTGGGGATAACTACAGAACACAGACAGAAAAATAGCACAAAGTATCTCATGTAACCAGCAATCAATTACTCTAATTGGTAGTATCAAAAACGACAGCCATAGTATATCACATACAGAGCACAATATATACTGATATACCGATAGATTAATATCAAAGCCAAGAAATTTGTACCAACATATCACGGCTAACTTGACTACAGACCTTGTTTTCATGTAGCCCACATTCCCATACGCATGTGCACACAGCTCTGTCAATGTTCATACCATCTACACTTTCACGCAACAATCCAGAGGCCTGTCCCATCATCGCCAGAGTTCGTCTGTGCTCCACTTCTTCTGCGCTGCTTCCAGAAGCCCCTTTCCTACTCTGTCTTTGCCCCCTGCCAGCCACTAGTCCACTGTGTTTCTAAATTCCTATAACCAAACATAGGTTTGATGCTGACTTTTTTTTTTTTTTTCACTAAGCAGGACTTGAGGTCCTTCCAGCTCGCTGCCATGTACCATCATTCCTAGCTATGGCTGTGTGCAGTGTATGGCTGAATCGGATTCTACTCACCTGAATGCGGGAGTGGAAGGACTTCTCGCACGCGGAGACCAGTCATACGTTTACACCTAAGCAAGCTGCTTAGAGACCGAGACTGAAAACTGCTCACCCTATATGGCATGATGGAGACTGAAGGAGATGAGCTACTTTCGGTACTTTTCTGCATCAAATCTACTGTGAACATTTTTTATGCAGATTTTATGTGAGTGAATATGGAGTTTTTATTTCTTTAGAATAAATGCCAGAGTACAACTGCTGGGTCATATGGTAAATGTATGATCAGTTTTACAAGAAACTGCCAAAGTATTTTCCAGAGTCATGCAATTTTACATTTTTACCAGCCAGAGACCCAATTTCTCCATATCCTCATAAACATTTGATATGTTCATACTTTTTGTGTTAGCGATTCTAGCAGGAACATAATAATATTCCAGTGTGGTTTAACCTGCATTTTCTACAGGTTAATGTTGAATATATTTCATGACCTCATTTGCCATTTGCTCTCTTCCACAGTGAAATGTGTTAGTATCCTTTGCTGGTTTTACAGGCTTTTTTAATGCTGTTTAATGTGGAATATATAATGTCTTTATATATTTTAAATATAATTGATACTTGTCTTTCATTTTTCTAACAGGGTATTTTGGAGCAAAACATTTTTATCTATTGATTTTTTTCATTTACAGATAATATTTTGGATGTCATGTCTAATTTTATTTACAGATGAAACTAAAAATATACATTTTATTTTATTTTTTTATTTTTATTTATTTAATTTTTTAGCCAAACTGGGGATTGAACTCAGGTTCTTGCGCTTTCCAGGCAAATGCTTATTCTACTGAGCCATCTCCCCGGCCCCATATTTTATATATTTGAACCTGCACAAAGGACTTGGAAGGACAGCTGTCCTAATAAAAATACAGGCAATACATGGCAGTAAGAAGAGGACTTGGGCAGGGACAGAGATGTGATTTTTCACCTTTTTGTACTATTTGATCTTTGAACTATAGGAAAGTACTTTAAAAATAAGCATAGCTTTTGGAGTTAAATGATTCGATTGATTGATTGATTGATTTTTGTATCAGGAATTGAAAAGGCAGGCACTGTGCCACTGATCTGTCTCCCTGGTCTGAGCTATATCTATCTAAAAATTTCAACACAAATTCAACATACTAGTGGTTGAACCTTGGTAAAGCTAAATAATTCTTACATCTGTAAAATTAAATTTAAAAATAGATATAAGAGCTCAGCAATGTTTTTTTTAAGTTAGATAATGTATATGGAGTGATTTATGTAATCAAATTTTAAATCATGAACCTAGACAAAATTTATATCTTAAAATAGATTTTTCTATCATATCAGTTTTCTCTGGTGACACAGTGCTTCATTTCTCCAGACTTGTTCTACCAAAGAATTACATTGTCTGCATTTGTGATCTGTTCTACCAATTAATGCTGCTTTGACATGCATTCTTTTATATTTAAAATAAGCTATAGGTTTTACATGAATTAGCAATAAGCAGTACTCTGACGATGTAGGAATTATTACTCCTAATGTACAAGTGAGAACCCAGGACTTTAACACGACTTGCTAGTGTATCTAATTCCAGAGTATTTCCTGAATATAAGGCCAGCATGCTCTAGAATAGTCTGCCAGAGAACTTCAATGCCTAGGGATAGTGCTCAAATGCTTCTTCAGATAAATGACTGCAATATGAATTTTAAAATAAAGCATACTAAAGGTTCCAAGAAGTTCTTCAGAGATGTCTTTGCTCAACTTAGCATTCCCCAAATTAATTTAACCATAAAGCTTTTTTAGAAAAATATAACACAATATGCACCTTTTGCCATTGACATTCTGCAGGGTGTTTTAAGAAACCCTGCCCTAAGCATGCACTCTGCCTTGTTTTAAAACACTCAGAATTTCTGGAAACTACCAAGTCCTCATGAGTGGCACCAAAGTAGAATTCACAAGAGCAGTGCAAATAGATCATTAATAAGGCATTAGAACTTGCTACAATCCTAATTAATAACTTTTATGCAAACAGTGAGATATATAACCATGGAGGAGCACCAAGTTCACACCAAATCTGAAGGCAGATTGGTAAAGAGAACAAAAATGTCCTTAATAATCCTGATTTTCATGTTGAATGGTATATTATCCTGAAAAGGAAGGTAACAAAGTCATTGGGTGGGGTCACTCTTATTTGCTTATGCTAAATAAATTCTTAACATACACCAAAGAATACATTTATCTTCTTTAATCCTAGTCACTGGCCATAATCTAGTACCTACTGTATCTCTCTCTAGGTGACTCTTAGAACATACTACATTATATTACTTTCTGCCATTTCAGCTCAAATGTCAGTCCATACACCTTCTTTTCCCTGTTCTTGGGTGTTATCCTCTGTAGAATAGCCATCCGAATAAATGCTTGTAGTGAGTGATGACTGTTAGTATCCAAAATGCACACAGTTACAGACACAGGTAACATTCATCCATGGTGTCCTTTTGCTAAAAGTTTTTGAGTTATAATTGCAAAAGGAGTCCAACACACTATTCTGTTTTATAGTAACAGCTTCTCAGTAATGAGAAAAGTGAGGCTGGTCACTGCTGTTATTCTTAGAAGGAAAAGGAAAATTCGCCTTTTCATTCCAGCTTGCTTGGTATTTCCATTTTGTTGGGCTGGAAATAAAAGGTAGACAGGAATTATAAAACTTGAACTTTTTTTCCTTTCTTTCTGTTGATCAGTTAATAATTTGTTTGAAGATATTTAAATCTCATAAATTACTTAATTGAAGCCTGTGACATATGTAATAAACAGTACATTAAAATAAATTCATTTCTTCTAAAAACTAAAATTAAAGAAACGTCCAATTGAGTTCAGTGACTAAGGCAGAACTTTAATCTTTTAATAGGATCTTCTGTAATTTCAACTTACAAAACACATTCAAAAGGTATTTAATAGTGTCAGGCATCAATCCATCATTATGAATAGAGCTTAACTAAGATGAATTTATTTTGCCATTTTATTGTTAAAGAGTAAGAGTAAACATTACTACTTTTTCTTTGTTCTAAACTACTTTAAGTACATAAAATATGCTTTTATAATATACTAGAAGTTATCATTTCCAGAACTTTAAGACTTGGTCACTATAACATGTGGTAGTGGAGCAAAATTTGGCTTAATTTGAAGTTCACGATTTGATTTTAAAATGAAAATTTTTATTTTTCCTTTTAATTTGCTATATTTCTTATATTTTAATTTTCTTACAATTCAATGAAAACAAAAAATAACAGATAAATGTACTTTATGTATTTTACATTAACCAGCTCTGTCACTGTAACCAAATATCTGAAACAGTTAATTCATAAAAGGCAAATTTTAGCTTACAGTTTTGGAAGTTCCAGCTGAGGACCTGGCAGATCCACTGATTCAGATCTCTCGGAGGGATCCTGTATCGCCATGGCTAGGGGAATGGAACATGCTCTCACCTAATGGCAAGAAAGCAAAAAATGAAGAGCAAGGGAAAGGCCCGCACTCCCTTTCAAGGGCACAACCTCTGCATGACTTAAGGATCCCCATGAAGTCTACCTCCTAACAGCTCCATCACCAAGCCTTCCCAGGCCCGTGTTTATGCCACTGAGCTATACACCCAGCCTGAACAAGCCCTTAACAGGTGGGCCTTGGGGGTGGGAGGAGGCTCTGGTATCCAAATAACAGCCCTGTTTAAACACTTATCGGCTTAGCAACTTTAGACATTTTCATATAGAATAAAAAAATTCCAGTACCTTAATGCTTTAACAATTATGATACAATTTAAGGTTCTAACTTCATTTGCCATCTGTTGCTAGACGTTGCATCATTTGGAAATTTTTTATGTCAAAGCATAAGATTTGGACTACTGGACATTCAGGAACCTATAAAAGAGCTCTATCTTCAGAATACTAAAATTTATATTCATGTTTCTAAAGACTTTGAGGCCCAAATAAAGCAAAAAATCAAGCCAGTTCAACTGTTTACTAGTAATCAACACCAATATTCATGTGTCTTCAAGGATTCTATTAACCTCCTGCCTTGGGTTCTTTATTGATTGGTAGTCTGTAAGAAGGAATTAATATTTAATATATATGGGTTTACTCAAATCTGTTATAATTACATGAAATATTTTGGTAATCTATCAGATGATGGAATTTGCCTTCTCTCTGTATCATGCATGTATTCTAATAGGATTGAAAAAGATTACCTTTAGTAAGTCTAAAAGCACTCGTAGCTATGAAACAAGACAATATATATAAATACACAAAACACTTGTTATACTTCACCTAAATTGAGCCTTAAAGAAGCTAGTACTTACAAAACAGGATGAAGACAGGTGCATTTCCTAAAGCCGAGGCTCACTGTTGTGAGGAAGTTTGGTTTTAATAACTAGAGCTTTCACGTGAGCCACATTCAGTTATTTGCTTTACAATCTCAAATTTTAAAAAGATTAACAGCATAAGCTGAGCTGATATGCATAGTGAACAAAAATTATGCTTCTTTTCTATAAAGTAAACTATGTACTTACATTTTTGAGTAAAATACATTTGCAAAGCTTGAAAGTGAAGCCTTGCTGAGATTTATTCCAGAAGCATTGTCCTGACTTCACCTCACAATCAGTCCTTTTAAAGTCTTTGCACTGCTTTCCTGTTGTTGTTTTTAGATGATTTTCCTAGGTTAATTTTGTTGTTGTTAACCCTTTGGATTAAAAATGTAGACAACTTTAGGCAACTCAATAGAGTCTCTCTTCTGAACACTATTTTAGTTGCTTTTCTCATTGCTGAAACAAATAGTAAACACCCACAAGTTAAATGAGAAAACGTTCACTTAAATCACAGATTGTGTGGGCTCAGTTCATAGTGGGCTCCAAACCAGGGTGGCACTGTAGGCGGGCATCTCAGAGAAGAAACAGTCCACAGAGGGCAGAAAGCAATAAAGCAGCAAGCAGACAGACCCAGCCCTCTTTCTGTCCTTATAATCTATCAAGGCTACCACCTAGGTGGGGAGCAGCTTTAATCAGTCCCAGCTTCACTACCTTAGATGCAGCCACCTCCAGAAAGCCTACCTATGACCACACGATGCTGGGGGGGGGGGGGACATCTAGATACAAACCATAACACCCTGCTGTCTAAATATTAGGTCTTCCTCTTAGTTCTTTATTTAGAAGAGTAATTCTCCAGTTGCCTCTTGAAGTTTATGTGGTAGCTTTACTAAAGATCTTGCTTATTCGAAAATATACTTTCAATTATAATTTCAAAGGCATATTAATTCCACAAGTCAATGGTTCACTGACACCTACAGGCCTACACATACTGTTTTTTGATCATATGCGCCTTTCCTTGTAACCTTTCTTATCCTTCCACCTCTCTGCCAGATCCCATTCTCTCTTCAAAAATGTTTTTATTGTACTGTAAGACTTAAAAGAAGGCTCAGTAAGTGTAAAATCACATACCTCCAAGTCATGCTAACATTCTTCTAATTTCCAATCTGTTAAAATTTCTGATATAGATCTTGATTAAAAAAAAAATCACCTGTGCTCTGAAAATTCCCAGTATTGGGCCTTGATATGGGCCTCTTCTTTCTATGCTGGGCCCCCAGCAAGACCTTCTCAGACGTTTGAGAAATGCCTTACATTATTTCTTTAATGTGTTCTCTATTGTTTGCTCCTTCTGAAGAGAGTAAAACGCATCATTAGACTGGTAATTTAGTTATGCTGTGTTCACAGTAGCCATCATGTCTTTTTCTTCTACAGCTGAGACAACTTTTAGTTTTCAAATTTTCACTCATTTAAATGTTTCAGTTATCGTGACTCCCTGCTCTCATTTCTTATTGTTCATTGTATTTAGCAGCACCCATTTCTCCTTTTCTAGATGCAATAGTTTTCTCACCCATTTAAAGATATTAATCATTCTTTGAAATTTTCCTCTGCTTCTTGATAGGCTTTTTTTTTTTTTTTTTTTTTTTTTTTTTTTTTTGTGATACCCGCGGATTGAACTCACAAGCTTGTGCTTGCCAGGCAAGCACTTTTTCCACCGAGCTATCTCCCTGGCCCTCCTTTGCTTCTTATATTAGTTATTTCTCAAAGAAGTTCATCTTCTCTGAATTACTTTTTAGAGAAGAGGTTGCTCTTGACATTGAAGGTTTTGGTTGTCCATTTTTAAGAGTTAAGTTTCCACAAAACTCAAGTTTTAAATAGAGTCAGGGCTACTTTCATTTGGTGAGCATCACTATAATGTGGGTGAGTAACCAAGTGGATTTTCATTAGGGACCTCAAAATATTAATAGCTATCTTTCTTGGGGTGTTTGTTTCTCTGCAGAGTATTTACATGCCAAATCTGAGCTGGTCAGCTCCCTTCTCTGTCGGCATGGGAGAAGGAAGCAGTGTCCCACACAGTTGCTCAGTACAGGTCAGAGAGAGCAAATCTTTTCTGGTGAATCAAATCCTATGAAACTTTTCTTCAAAGAACAAACTTATTTCCTTTGTTATTGAGAATATGAATGTGAGAACCTAGATACCAAACAATTATTTACACAGAAAGTAAAAAGCATTTCTGACCCCTAACTTACCCAACACCTGGTGGCTGATTTCTGATTTTTTTTGGGGGGGGTTGGCAATTAGAACAGATCTATTTATTTCTCTTTATATATTTTTATGATCTACAGGTACTTGGCTTGGGCACCTTACCCTACCAAGTGACCTTTCTTCATCATACACCTTCTTTCTTATAAGTAACTCCTAATTTGATGGAAGTTAAAGGTTTACATCTCTTAAAATGATTTGCCAAGAAATTTAAAGATGCATTTTCTCTGCCATTTTAAAAGTGGAAATCCTCTGTAAACTAAATTGTGCCTTCAAAGTCTGAACTAAGTTAATTTTAAGGTTATTATGTGTAATTGTAATGTGTTTCAAATGGTATCTTCTTTTTTTTTTTTTCCCGGAACCGGGGATTGAATTCAGGCTCTTGTGCTTGCCAGGGAATCAAATGGCATCTATTTTTTAAAAAGTATACTTATCAAATTTTATCTTTTAGGCATTCCAAACATCCTAAATTGAATTCTATAGCAAGGGAACATTGTAAGTATTTTGCAAAATATCTGCATTATAAATTCATATTCACAGCAAGAATTTTTGGCATATAATGTTTACATTCATTGAGGTTATTAGGATCCTGCAGATGGCTTACTTTATTGTTTATTTCCTCATTCCTCTCCCCTGTACCAGGGATTAGAAGCAGAGGGAGGAAAGATAAAAGTGTTTAAAAAATCTATAGCAGGAAAATAACATGACAAATATAAGCCAATACATATCAGTTATAACTATCAATGTAAACAGCTTCAATTCACCAATCAAAAGAAAGATTAAGAAACAAAATCCAACCATATGATGTAATCAAGAAACACATTTAACTCAAAATGAAATTCACACACTAAAAGTTAAAGGATGAAAAACAATCCTCCATGCCACAGGAAATTAGAAAAAGCAGGGGTAGCTATCTTAGTTGTTGATATTATCAACCTCAAACCAAGTCATCCAGAGCAATAAAGAAGGTCACTACATACTTGTTAAGGGAAAACTGCAAGAGGAAGAGATAACAACTATAAATATATATGCATTATGCATTCAATGCACGCTCCTACATAAGACACATTTTAATAGACATGAAAAATCAAATGAACAATAATACAATATTAATGAGGGACTTTAATATGCCACTGTCACAAACAGATAGATCAACTAGTCAAAAAGTCAGCAAAGAAATAACAGAACTAAACCAATCTTGTGAAGATATTGGCTCGGTAGACCTTTACAGAGCATTTCACCAAGCAACAATGGAATACACATTCTTCTCAGCTACACATGCGACAGTTTCCAAAATAGACCATATACTAGCACATAGAGCACTCTTAAATAAATGCAAAGGAATATAAATTATCTCATGCATACTATATGACCACAGTGCAATAAAACTGGAAGTTACTAACACAAGTAACTACAAAAGCACCATTAACACATGGAAATAACAATCTCCTAAGAAACTGGTAGGTTGAAAATAAAGTTAACAAATATTTATAATCAAACGAAAATGCAGATACAACCTACCAAAACCTGTGGGATGCAATGAAAGCTGTCTTAAGAGGAAAATTTATAGCAATAAATTAGCACATTATGAAAACAGAACAAGCCCAAATACACAATCTGGTGCTGCAACTCAAGCTCCTAGGAAAAGAAGAGCAAGGCAAGCCCAAAGCCCCAAGAGACAGCAATTATAAAGATTAGAGCAGAAATTAATGCATTGGAGATGAAGAAAACAACACAAAGAATAAATGAATCAGAGTTGGCTCTGTAAAAGAGTAAATAAAACTGACAAAACCCTTAGCCAACCTAATTTTAAAAAAGAAAAACCCAAATTTATGCAACAAAGAATGAAAAGGGTAAAATCACTACAGACCCTAGATCATCAATACCTACTTCCAAAATCTTCACTCTCACAGTATGGAACACACAGAGGAGATGGACAGCTCCCTAGACACATAAGAAATGCCAAAGCTGAGTCAAGAAGATAGTCAAACTCTGAATAACCCAATGATGAGAAACAAAATTGAAAATGTAATAAAAAACCTACTAACAAAGCCCAGGTCCCAGTGGATTCACGGTAGAAGTCTACAACAAATTTACAGACTCAATGCCAACTTTTCTCAAACTATTCAGTGAAATTAAAGGGAAGCAATTCTCCCAAATTCATTCCTAAAGGCAAGTATTATTCTTTTTTCAAAACCAGAGAAAGATCAAACTAAAAAAGAGAACTATAGGCCAATTACTCAGGTTAATAAAGATGCAAAAATACTCAATAAAATACTAGTAAACAGAATGCATCAAATCAAGAAGATTATACATCATCACCAAGTGAGATTCATTCCAGGAATGCAAGGATGGCTCAACACTCACAAATCCACAAATATAATACACTAACTACATCAATAGAACTAAGAACAATAACCACATGATCATCTCAGTAGATGCAGAGAAAGGTTTTGATAAAGTCCAACACTCATTCATGATTAAAAACCTTACAGAGAATTGGAATAGATGGTCTGTATCTCAACCTGATAAAAGCCATCTATGAGAAACCAACAGCCAACATCACACTAACTGGACAAAAACTGAAGGCTTTCACTGTAAAATCAAGAAGAAGACAAGGAAGTCCACTGTCTCCACTCCTGTTCAATGTAGTTCTGGAAACATTAGCCAGAGCAATTAAGAAAGAAAAAAGGAATAAGGATTGAAACACAAGAAATCAAATTATCATTATTTGCAGATGACATGATATTCTACATCGATCACCAAATTCAGCAATGTAGCAGGACAGAAAGTCAACCCCCAAAAATCAGTACTATTTTTGTGCACAATGAATGCACTGAGAGAGAAATTAGGGAAACCATTCCTTTCACAATAACAACCAAAAAAAAAAATTCTTAGGAATCAAACTCACAAAGGACATAAAAGTTTTATCCACTGAAGGGCCAGAGGTATAGCCCAGCAGAGTAAGTGCTTGCTCAGGTAAGCCCAGGGGCCAGGATTCAATCCCAGCACCACAAGCTGTGCCAGCCAGGGTTTAATCCCAGCACCACAAGCTGTGCCAGCCAGGGTTCAATCCCAGCACCACAAGCTGTACCAGCCCCGCCCCTGGGTGCACTGAGCCAGCGATGGAGTCCATCCCAGCACTAGGGAGACAGAAATCAGGAGGATCACTATGAGTCTGAGCTGCATAGTGAGATCCTGCACCAAAGAAGAAGAAAGAAAGAAGAGGAGGAGGAGGAGGAGGAGGAGGAGGAG
>NW_004524598.1:16785963-16786564 GCF_000260255.1 Octodon degus | reverse complement strand
TGTAAATATCGTATAGTCTCCCTAGTATAAGAACTCAAAAGAAGAAGTACAAATAGAAAGGTCCAATACACATAAAAGGAAAGCAGGATCTCAAGGACTAATCAAGAGAGGGAAAGGAGAAGAGCTAGGAAACATGACAATGTCAAGCCATATGTAGAAGATGAGCAAGGCAATGATCCTGAAAATCTCCAGATTTTTGAACCTAGCAGTTAATTGGAAAGATTCTCACCCTGACTATATATACTGATACCTGTGAACTAAGCAACTGCACTGCAGATGGTAATCTGTAATAGTAGCTTCATGCTTGGAGTGCCTGTCATTCTGGTACTCTGAATATGGGCTGCTTGTCTTGACGTGCCAGTTGCTGCTGTGCTGTCTCTTGGGTAGATGATTGTTCAAAATAGAGGAGGTGGTGAATGAAGGCAGGAGACAGGAAAAGGAATGTTGTGGGAGGGTCCTGCTTCAAGGTTGTATATGGTTAGATTTTTGGACTTACGTGTAAACGTAAAAATTATGGGGGTCAGGGGAGATTGCTCAGTAGAATAAGCGCTTCCCTGGCAACGCAAGGGTCTGAGCTCAATCGCCAGTTCCACGAAAAAAA
>NW_004524598.1:16780634-16785230 GCF_000260255.1 Octodon degus | reverse complement strand
CAAAAGTTACAACTCTTGTTGTATAGGTCTTGCTTTATCTTGGTCTTAACCATCCAGCAGAAAAAGTATAAAAATGATGTGTAAGAAGTAAAGCCATGGCGTTATGTTGAGCTGTAGGGGACTCAGGTCAACAATTTTGACACTGCCAGTCAAGCAGAAGACCAAATACTATTATGAACTACTGGACTCTTTTAGGATATTTTGCTGAGTTAACACACCTATAATATTCAAATGACAGAACGAAACAAAAAAGGGGATACAGATGAATGTCCATTTTGTATCTGTGTATTTAAATTGTTAGGATAGATATATAGTTATATTCTCTTGATGAATAGAGGGATTTATGGTAATAGTGTTTGTAAATAGGATATCATGTCTGCATCTTGTACAGCAAATAACCACTAGGAAGAGAGTATGCAATGTGTTAATTATTGAAACTGTCCTACCAATTTTATTTGAAACTGTCTCATTTTTTGTCTCTCAATAAAATTATGGGAAAAAAAAAGACTATTGTCATTCTGAAAACATCCTTTACATAGCCCAATTCTGAATGTCTGGATCACATTTAACTCCACTAAGTCGTCTTGGTTTTGTTTTTTGTTTTTTTTAAAGTCTTGCCTAAATTGCTAGAGCCAAGACAAATGGCAATGCCAAAGAGGTAGTCTGCTATAGGTGCTTGAGAACCATACTAAAAAGACCTCATTCTGTCTCTTGAGCTCATTTTTCTTAATTTATAAAATAAATATGGCAATTAATCAATAAGGTTTCTTCATTGTATGAAACACCTCACAACCCTCTTAGGCAGCTTACCAATACCTTTTATCTGTTGCTCCCATATGAAGCATGATTTTTTCAAAGGTTACCTCCTTAGAACTTAACAGTCCTGGATCCTAGTATTTTTTGGTCAACCTACCTATTTCTCTGGTAATCTTGATCTTGCGCACTTTAGGCATATTCTATTTCAGAACCTCTCTCACCCAAATTCTGCATATCCATCATCTTTCCACACTTCAGCCTTCTGTAACTGTTTGGGTCAGCCTTAAAGACCTCTCCATGCCACTGACCTTAATTCAGCCCTTTCTAGGCTTCCTTTAGTTTTATTATGTCTTTCTTGTTACAGGATTAAAGATGAATGGCCGCAGGAAAAATTTCATTGTTTGAAGACAAAATTTACAACTTTCCCATGTTCTTTTGTGTGTGTGTGTGTGTGTGTGTGTGTGCGCGCGCGCACACTATTTCATGTTATTTTCATGGAATCCTTTATAAAGAAATAAAAGTTCATAGCAATGCTTTTCTTTCACTTTACTAGCAAAAATCTCGCCTTGTCAATGAAACTTTACATAACAGTTCACTATATAAAACAGACCACAGAGTGCAGAAGTTGTGGCTGTGGTTCTAAAAAGACCGTGCCTCCCCAATGTGGCCAGCCCTCGCTCTTTCAGTCTGCCCCAGCAACACCTCCAGGGGCGCTGCGCAAGGACGGACCAAGGCAGGGAAATCACTGCAGTTTCTTTAAACATTAAGCTGCCAGTACACCCAACATATCAAAGTTTCAAGTAAAATAAACAAATTACTTCAGGAGGTTTCTTTACTACATCAATGACATAAAATTCATTTTCTCTCTCTTTAATCAAATATACATAATATAAAACTTTTCACAAGTTTATTTTTGGGAAACACTTTTTCAAAAGCAGTCTAAGACTGAGTGTGGTGGGGTATGCCTATAATCCCAGCACTTGGGAGGCTGAAAACAGGAGGATCACTATGAGTCCAATCTGTGTAGTGAGACTCTGTATTAATACACTAAAAAAAGGTTTTTTAAAAAGCAGTCGAAGAATGGGTATAGCATCAATTTAAACATACAGACTATCAGTGTTGCATAACAAGAGGAACAATTAGTAATTTTTCCCACAACAGCTTTCAATATAGCACAAGATATCAGACATACATTAGTAGTGAAATGGATCAAAATTATTCTTTATTGAACATCTGTTTATGTATCTTCTGCTTCTGAGTACAGACAAACCAGAAATAATTGAGTTAGTTTCCATAATATGTCCATCAACTGAACTGCATCAGGAATTGCCCATATATGTTCCCTAGGTATATTTTCCAGAAACTATAGAGCATTCATCTTCCCAATTTGTATATGTAATAGAGCACAGATTTAACATTCAAAAAAAAATTAAACACTCAAAAACAAATCAAACAGCATACTGTAAACAATTTTTACATTTATACATGTAATCTAGGTTCATACAACTTCTGATTAAACAATATAGAGGTAATTATAAACCAACAATCTTCCAAACCATTCAATTCTTGTATGTATAACTAAACATTTGTCTTAGAAAATTTTAACACTTTTGAGAAATTAATTTCCTCATAACTAGGCTTTTCATCATGGTATCTCTGCTCAACAAAAATGATAATTTTGAAAAATAATGAAAAATAAAAAGCCAATTCTTATCTTGGACAGCACTATCCAGAATTAAGTGTTCTTACTTTTTCATTGTAGCCTATCATTTACTACAAAGGAGACAAAAGGGCCAGGGAGATAGCTCAGTGGTGTAAGCGTCTGCCTGACAAGTGTAAGGGAAGGTAGGGGGAGGGAGGGAGAGAGAGAGAGACAAAAAGATAGAGAGACAGAGTGAGACAGAGATAATGTGCCATTGAGAAGGAAATATGACACTCATGCAGGTCAGGCTCTAAACAGATCTGAACATTAACATCTTAATTAAAAAGCCACAAGAACAGAGATGTAATATTGTAGCAAATCGTGCAGGAAGACGGCCATGAATGAATCAGAAGTCATGACTGGTATGCTAACTTAAGCTCAGTGATGACAATAGATAAATGACAAAAACTCCTAAATTATTTCTCTCAAATGAAGTTATTTCTTAGTATATCACTCTGAAATTATGTATTTCATTCATATTTTCAGTAAGATTATTCAGAAGAAGCAATCTTATTCAAACTTAGTCAATTTCCCCTGATAGTTTCACATAAAAAGTTACTAAAAATCACAATTTTGACAAATTTCTTTTTGTACTCATACAAACATTATAAACTACAGTAAAGAAATTAGATCCTTTCTTATCTAGAATGGTCTATTACCAAATCTGTTCATACTGCCACAGCAATCACAAATCATGAAAATGCATCTCAACGCCATGGTGAACTAGCAGCCACGCTTATTCCACGTCGGCACTGCCAGTGGTCCCTGCGTTGTCCTTTCAACAATGACAAACTCATCAGGGTTGCCAAATGCCTCATAAAAAACCAACAAATCTTGGATTGCATGCTCCTCAATCTGAAAAGAGGGAGGGAAAAAAAGGAGACCTGCTTTAATGTTTTACATACCACTGAGTAAATAACCCTTTACCTGGACACCACAGAGCAGAATTACACCAGTTACAGTGGCACCTTGGGTCCTGAACTCAATTCCATCCACCCTTACAGTGAGGATGGCTGCATTTGTGCAGGAAGATGGCCATGGCTATTCTTCACCTGTCGTCGACATCACGAACAGACGCAAAGTTTTGACCAATGCTTGTGTTCATGAACAGAAGCATTTGTGAACCACTATACTCATACCTCACTTTCTCTTGGTAAAAAGAGAAGCCTTGAGGCCTGTCCTAGAATAACCAGATTCCCGTTGTGGTGGTTGGGATGGAGTTTCAATCTGGTGGGTCACGGGATCCACCTTTTGGCATGTCTAGGTGGGTCATGGTATGCCCTGGGGCCTATGTATGGTCCCTCACAACCTCCACTCTGGCACGCTTCCTCCGCTCTGCTCCACAGCTTCCATGAGATGCGCAGCTTGGCTCCACCACACCCTCCACATCTCTGCCTTGGAGCCAGCAGATCACAGATTGAAACTGAGTATATTAAGCCTCTCTTCCTTTAAATTGTGGGTGCTGGGTACTGTACATTACTTGATAAATAACGGAAATTGGTACTTGAGATGTGGAGTAATTGCTATGATTATATATAACCAGGTGGTTCAGAAGCCTCTGAAACTTGTTTGTGGGAAACATTTGGCAAAGTTTGGAGATGCAGGCTAGAGAAGCCCTGTAATGTTGTGAGCAATGTTTGGTGGGCAATATTAGAAGACAAGCATGTTGATAAGAATGCAAACAGTGAAACCCAGGCCCACACAGTTTCACTTGGAAACAAGGTCTCCACTGGCAATTGAACTGGAGGTCACATGTGCTATACTCTGGAAGAAAATGTGTGTAGTGTCCTGAAACTTTGTGGAAGACTGAGATTAAGGGCAGTGGACTTATTAACCTGGAAGATGACATTTCAAGATAGTCTCATATTCAGTTTGTAACATGGGTACAGATGGATGCTTTTACTCAGATTTATAGGGAGAATAAGAGGCATAAGACAGGGCAGAAAAATTTAAAAAACTTAAATTCCAGCTTAAAAGTTAGGGCCACAGGAGGTGTGGCTGTTAAAGACATTAATGCCATTAAAAAAAAAAAAAAAAAAAAAATTTATACAGGGATAAGAAAGATACCTAGAGAGCATCTCAGGAATTTCAAAGACTCCACTCACTGCAGGTGTGAGGGTACAAAAGTATCCATTCTT
>NW_004524598.1:16772092-16780534 GCF_000260255.1 Octodon degus | reverse complement strand
AAGAAGAAGAAGAAGAAGAAGAAGAAGAAGAAGAAGAAGAAGAAGAAGAAGAAGAAGAAGAAGAAGAAGAAGAAGAAGAAGAAGAAGAAATTACAGTACTTGGAGAAAAGAGATTGAAGAGGATTTGAGAAAATGGAAATACATTCCATACTCCTGAATGGGAAGAACCAACATTGTGAAAATGGCCATTCTCCCCAAATTATTACACAGATTCAATGCAAGTCTGATTAAAATATCATTAATATACCTCACGGAGCTAGAGAAAATGTTCCTAAAATTCGTTTAGAACCAGAAGAGACCCAGAATATCAAAAGTGATCCTGGGAAACAAAGGGAAGGCAGGAGGTATCACAATCCTTGACCTAAAATAATGCTACAAAGCTACTGTGATAAAAGGGCCACACATGTTCACTGGAAGAAAGATAGCCTCTTTAACACACAGTGCTGGAAAAACTGGCTTTCCCGATGCCAAAGGCTAAAACTAGACCCATGCCTATCACCATGCACAAAGCTATTCAAAATGAAACAAAGATTTAAATACTAAAACAGAAACACTAAATCTTCCAGAGGAAAATGTAGGTAGAAATCTTAAACACAGAGTTGTAGGTAGAGAGTTCATGAACAAAAACCAAATACACAGGGAATACTTCATAGAATCAACAACTAGGATCTCATCTTTTTGAAAAGTTTCTGCACTTCAAAGCAAATTTCCAACAGAATAAGAAAACTCACAACCTGGGAAAAAATTATAGCCAACTGTCCCTCTGACAAAAGCCTTCTGTCAAGAACATATAAAGAATTTTAAAATATCAGCCTCTCCCAATTCAAAGACCCAATCCAAAAATGGGCATCTGAGATGAATATACACTTCTCAGAGGAAGAAATACAAATGGCAAATAAATATATGAAAAAATGTTCAACATCACTGATCATTCAAGAAATGCAAATTAAAACAACACAGCTTCCATCTCACCCCAAGAAAAAATGACTAACAACAAGAAGTCAGACAATAACAAATGCTAGAGAGGCTGTGTAGAAAAAGGAACTTTCTGCACTGTTAGTGGGAATGCAGACTGGTACAACCAATATGGAAATCAGTGTAGATTCCTTAAGAAGCTAGGATTGGAGATCCCATTCAAGCCAGGTATTCCCCTCCTGAAGAACTGAGAACCGCATACCACAGCGATATATGTGCATCCATGTTTATAGCAGCACAATTTATCATACCTAAATCCTGGAAATAAACTAGATGCCCAACTAAAGAATGGATAAAGAAGATGTGGTACTTTTACACAATGGAGTATTATTCAGCTATAAAACAGGATAAATTTGAGTCTTTTGTTGGCAAATGGATTCAATGAGAGAACATACTTAATCTAATTCTTTTAAATAAAATTATAATTTTCATTGTCCAACAGATGATGTAACTAAAACTTTTTTGTTTTATTTTTTTCTTAACTTTTTTGTTTTAACAGAAATTATACATAATTAAGATTACTGAACTTTATGTCACTTAAGGAAATCTCAAAGTTTTTTTAAGCTTTAACAGATATTTGAAATTTAAAGATAAAAATAAGCAAAATTTATTATCAATTAAAATCTCTCCTGGTTTGGTAATAAACACAATGTAAGGCACTCCATGATACTACTAAAAATCTTTTAGATAATTCAGTGTGTGAATGTCTTTCCTTTCCATAATCCCCAAACACCTACTTTAACCTGTATCAAAATCATCTAAGTCTTTATCAAGGGGTTTCTGGGCTGCACTCCTTGTACTTCTGAGTCAGTCAAGCAGGAATGCAGTCCACAGTGTCTGTCTCACAAGTTACTGATGACTCTGCTGTTGCTAATCCAGGGACTAAACATGGAGAACCATTGGCACTTAATTAACTACAATTTCTCCTCCTTGCTTTCAGAAAACTAGATAGCACTACTCTGCACATTTTGTTTGTATTCTTTGTTCCATTTTCGTCCCCATTCTACCACAAATTCTTCTATTTCCGGCACTTATAGTCTCTCTCCTATGTCCCCACTGCTCTTTCTGCCTTTTATGTCCAGATATCTTTTTGAAAAATACGAATACCACATCTAGCTACCACCTTATGACTCCCACACATCTGTGTATTGCTTAATTTCTAGGTAAAGTAAGCTTGATCCAAGACCTCTACATTCTCCTCTTGGTCTCCATTATTCAGATCATCTAATCAGTTAAAAGCCTGTGCAGGATAGGCATATTTGTCTTGAGTAAATTATCATAAGATTCTTGATAAAAAGCATGAGCAGAATACAAAGAAACCATAATAAGGCAGTAAGCTTGACCTCACTTGGATCTGAATGGAGAGGAAAGGCAGCAAAACAGAACCTGGACAGGAGTGCTCTATCAGGAGTGTCTGGCAGAGGTAGGGAGCAAAAATAAATAAATGCAAGCTTCATTTTCTTTGCCTCCTGTTAGTTAATATCCTGCTAGGGCTCCAACATGACTACAACAGTCAGATACTAGAGAGAAAAGGGGCGGTTAATGAAGTCCTGGAGCTCAACCCACAGAACACAGTAGTGTGGCGAAAAATGGAGAATGAGATCCAAGGGACAAATAGGATACATTCAACACAGTACAGTCCCTGGGTTCCTAAGCTTTTTTTTGTTTTGGGTTTAGGTAAAAAAAAAATTGGTGGTGTCAACACAGGAAACATACAAAGTCCTATAAGGTACAAACTGGTTTTTAAGTGGTGATGTCAATTATTTTTCTCATGGTCTTCTCATGCACAAATGGAACATTCTCTAAGATAAATGACATGCTAGATTATAAAACACATCTCAATAAATTTTAAATGACTCAAATAATAGAAAATGTTCTCAAACTTAACAAAATAAAATTAGAAAAAGACAAAAGACTTTTTCACGTATTTTCAAATATGTGAAAATTAAACAATACATTTAAATAATCCATGGTTCAAAGAAGAAATAAAAAGGAAATTAAAAGTATTTTAAAGTGAGTATGAAAACAAAACAAAAATTTATAGGATGCATGTAAAGCACTGCTTAAGTGGAACTCTCTAGCTCTAAAATGTTCAGATTTGGGAAGAAGAAAAATCTCAAATCAATAATCAAAGTTTAGGGGCTGGTGAGATGGCTCAGTGGTCTAAAGCACCTACTTAGAACAAGCTTAGCAAAAAACAGGGACCGCGGTTCAATCCCCCAGCACCACATGCCAGCCAGCCCCGCCCCCTGGTGGGCTGAGCTGGCCACACACACACGCACACACACACAAAATTTAAAAAAATAAAAAATAATCAAAGTTTAGGGCCAGGGAGATGGCTCAGTGGAATAAGTGCTTCCCCGGCAAGTGCAAGGGCCTGAGTTCAATCCCCAGTTCCACAAAAAAAAAAAAAAAAAAAAAAAAAAAAAAAAAAAAAAAAAAAAAAAAAAAAAAAAAAAAAAAAAAAATCAAAGTTTAAATACCTAGAACAAGAACAGCATATTTAGCTAACACAAATAGGAGATAAAGAAATAAACAAAAGATCAGAGCAGAACCAGTGAAAAAGGAACAGCAATAAAGAAAAACAATGAACCCCAATGCTGGTTCTTTCAAGAGCTCTACATGGATATGACAGAGAACAGATGATCAAAATCAAGATTGAACATGGCCACATAACTACTGATGTTTCAAAAATTAAAAGGACTATAAAGAACACCATAAACTACTTTAAGCCAAAAAACTACAACTTAAATAGATAAGTTTCTAGAAAAACAGAAATTATTAAAATTGACTCAAGACCACCGAAAACAGTAACAGACTGAATTAATAACTTAAAATCTTCCCATCACATAAGCACATACTCAGAGTGCCTCACTAGTGAACTGTACCATGTATTTAAGACACATACAAAAAAGAAATAGAACAGGATAAAAACATAAGACATACAGACATAAAAAGATAAATATGGCCATAAAAATAGTATTACAAACAAAAATTGAAAAATTTAAAGATGTGGAAGACAGAGAATTGATAGAATAAATCAATTAGCTAAATAACTAATAAATCCAGAAATGAGAGGAGAAATTGGGGGAAAAGCAAAGAAGAATCCAGAAATTCAGCCTCAGTAACTTGGAAAACTGACTGAAATATAAGGAAAGTTTTTAAAAAGCAGACCAAAAATTCACTTTCAACATAAATGAAATGCTGGCTGACAACTAAGTGGAGACATTCAAGAAAACGATCTGCTCATTTATCTAAGTGCATACATGCATACAAATATGCCATCAGACATATAACTGACTGCATACATGCATACAAATATGCCATCAGACTGAATCCTAGTAACCTATTTGACTTTATTTCACTGGTAATCTTGAGATATGTGGTTGATTTGGTATTATACACAACATCACCAGGAAAAAAAGATACTATACTGACATTATCATAAATATCTTTATTATTACATCGAATTCTTTCATCGAAGACTATTGTCGAATGGTGTGGGAGAGCTTCCTGCAACCCTACACCAGCGGAACCTGCCAGTCCCAGCCCAGGCGCAGCATGAGTAAGACTCTGTTCCACTCCCTTGGGCACCCCACCACCACTCCACAGCAAATCCCCACGCTGCCAGCCCAGTGAGAATTTCTGCCGCATTCTGGGGACCCCCAGATCCAGCCCTAGTCCAGGCCCAGTAAGTATGTGGTAGAGCTTCCTCTCCCCGCTACTCCAACTTGTCCCCTCCAGACTCAGCTCAGGTCTGGACTACAGGCCTGGGGTGAAACCCTGCAGCTGCAATCCCTGCAGACAGAGTAGGAAACAAAGCCACCAGCTAGCCCAGGAGCAGAACATTTTGCCAGAGGGGCAAAGCAGGATCACTCCCAAGGGCAGCAGCAGGAAAGAGCTGAGCACAGCAGACAGACCCAAGCCAGGCACAGCTGGATAAATCCAAACTTTGTAGATCTGCACCTGAATTTCAGTAGGTGCTAAGGTTATAACTGCACAAAACCTCTACAACAAAGGTCAGAAGACAGTACTACACAAAATGACGAGAAGGAGCAAAATGCAAGCTCAGACGCCAAGCCCACCCATAACAAACGCAGGGGACACTACCACAGAATTGGGAACCACACAGCTGAAATCAATGAATCAACAGCTTCTGAAATAAACAACTGTAGAAACGTATAGAGGAACTCAGATTGGAAATGAAAAACAAATCCATGAATTAATAGCATTTGCAGTAAAGAGTCAAATGCAGAAACATATGGAGGAAACCCAATGCCCACCCAGAACAAGTACAGAGGACAGTAGCTCAGCTGAAATGTATGAATAAATAGTGTCTCTAGTAAATAAGCAACAGCAGAAGGTTATAGAGGAACTCAGGGCTGAATTCTTTTCTACTAGCTCAGCTCAAATGTATGAATAGTGTCGACAGTAAATAAGCAACAGCAGAAAGTTATAGAGGAACTCAGAGCAGAATCTTTTCTGAAATAAAAAAAGAATTCTCTGAACTCAGAGCATCTAAAGTAAAGAATCAACTACAGAAACATAGGGAGGAAACCCAATCTGAAGAAAACACTGCAGTAAAAGAATTAATAACTGCTTCTAAAGATGACATTGATTAAAAAAACAAAAAGAGGAGATTAGAAAAACGATGGATTCCTTGAATGAGCAATACAGGAAAGAAATAGATCGCATGAAGCACAGTCAAAGAGATATAGAGGAAATTAAAATCTCAATCACAAGCTTGCAAAACCATTTAAGTGAAAGTGAAGACAGAATTTCAGATCTTGAAGACTCTAGTGCAGCTAGTGAAAAGGTAAGAAAAGATCTCTTAAAAACAACTAGGATGCAGGAAAAAATAATCCATCACTTGCAAGACGATGCAAAGATGAACAATATTACACTAATAGGTATCAATCACGAAGAAGGAGTGAATACAAAAGACATTTAAAAATATGGGCAGAAGTCATAGCAGAAAACTACCCAAATATGAGAAACAATCTGACATTCAGGTAACCGAAGCATACAGAATGCCAAGTAATTTGGACCCAATTAAAAACACACTGAGACATATAATAGTCAAGATCCCAGAAATTCAGCACAAGAATAATATACTGAAAACCACTAGAGAAAAGAAGCAGATCACATTTAAAGAAAAACCTACCAGAATTACGGCCAACTTCTCTTTACAAACCATGAAGGCAAGAGGAGCATGGAGCAGAGTACTTGAAGTCCTCTATGAAAACAAATTTCAGCCCAGACTACTATACCCTGCAAAACTTTCTTTCAAGTTTGATGGAGAAGTGAAATACTTCCATGACAAAGAACAACTAAAGAATTTCATGGTGACAAAGCCAACCCCACACAGGCTTCTGAAGATGATCTAGAGAGGGACAAAATGATCAGAACTCCACGTATGAGAACAGATGCAACCAACTAAATAGGGCAAACAATTAAACACGGAGAAAAAGGAGTAAATGACAACAGGTAAATAACATGGCAACCGTAAGTCAATACATCTCAATTATAACCATCAATGTAAATGGAATCAATTTACCAATTAATAGAAAGACTGGCACAGTGGATTAGGAAACAAAATCCAACAATATGCTGTATACAAGAAACACATTTAACTCATAAAGACATACATACGCTGAAAGTATGGATGGAAAACAATATAACATACCTCAGCACTTCAGAAAAAAGCAGGGGTAGCAATCCTATTCTCAGACAGTCTCAACTTTAAACCAAGAATGATCAAGCGAAATAAAGAAGGCCACTATATACTGATTAGGTTAAAAATTCAAGAGGAAGAGGTAACACTCATAAATATGTATGCACCAAACACGGGAGTACCAAACTATATAAATCAAATCTTAATGGACATGAAAAATCTAATATCCAATACAACAATCTTAACAGGAGACCTTAACACTCCCTTATCCCAAAAACACAGTTCAACCAGATAAAAAATTAGCAAACAAATAACAGAACTGAATTACAGCTTGAAACAAATGGACTTGGTGGACATATACAGAGTGTTCCACCCAAACACAGCTGAATACACATTTTTCTCAGCTGCATATGGGTCATTTTCTAAAATCGACCACATACTGGTCCATAGGTCATACTTAAGTTTATGCAAGAAAAGAAATCATCCCATGCATATTATCTGACGACAGTGCAATGAAACTGGAAATATACTACAAAGAAGCCAGAAAAAACCCCTAAAGACATGGAAACTAAATGACACCCTACTCAGGAAACAAAGGGTTATAGATGAAATTAAACAAGAAATTCAACAATATCTACAATTCAATGAAAATTCATGCACAACTTATCAGAATTTATGGGACACAATGAAAGCAGTTCTCAGAGGGAAATTCATACCTGCAAACTCACACTAGGAAAACAGAAACGGGAACAAATAAACACCCTGATGCTGCACCTTCAAAAACTAGAAAAGGAAGAGCAAACCAAACCCAGAGCCCAAAGACGGGAAGAAATCTTAAAGATTAGAACAGAAATTAATGCAATTGAGACGAAGAAAACAGTTCAAAGAACGAAAAAAGAAGTTGATTCTCTAAAAGATTAAATAAAATTGATAAGCCCCTAGCTAACCTCATTAAAAAGAGGAAAGAAAAAATTCAAATACAAGCAATAAGGAATGAAAAGGTTGTAATTACCACAGATCCAGTGGAAATTCAGAAGACTATCAATAGCTACTTTGAGGATCCTTACTCTCACAGAATAGAATATACAGAAAAAATGGACAGATTCCTAGAAAACTACAACTTATTGAAGCTGAACTGACAAGATGCAACCACTCTCATTAGCCCAATAACAGCCAATGAAATATGAGATGTAATTAAAAACCTACTGATTAAAAAAAAGTCCAGGTCCTGCTGGATTCACAGCTGAATTCTACAAGAAATTTACAAAAGATGTAGTCCCCATACTCCTTAAACTCTTCAATGTAACTGAAAAGGAAGCAATCCTCCCAAAATCTCTCCTGGAGGCAAGTATTACGCTGATACCAAAACCAGGGAGAGACGTAACTAAGAAAGAGAACTACAGGCCAATCTCCCTCATGAACATAGATGCTAAAATCCTAGCAAATAGAATACAGAAAATCATCAAGAAAATCATAAAACTTGACCAGGTTGGATGCATCCCAGGGATGCAAGGATGGTTCAATATTAGAATATCTATAAATGTAATACTCTATATCAATAGAGCCAAATCTAAAAACCACATGATCATCTCAATTGATGCAGACAAGGCTTTTGACAAAGTCCAACACTCATTCATGTTCAAAGTCCTACAGAAAATTGAAATAGATTGCCTCTACTTCAATCTGGTAAAAGCTATTTATGAAAACCCAACAGCTAACATAATCCTAAATGGGGAAAAACTGAAATCTTTTACTCTTAGATCTGGTACAAGACAAGGATGTCCTCTATCACC
>NW_004524598.1:16755742-16764917 GCF_000260255.1 Octodon degus | reverse complement strand
TTCAGTTTGTAACATGGGTACAGATGGATGCTTTTACTCAGATTTATAGGGAGAATAAGAGGCATAAGACAGGGCAGAAAAATTTAAAAAACTTACATTCCAGCTTAAAAGTGAAGGCCAGAGGAGGTCTGGCTGTTAAAGAAGCTTATGCCATTAAAAAAAAAAAAAAAAAAAAACTTTATACAGGGATAAGAAAGATACCTAGAGAGCATCTCAGGAATTTCAAAGACTCCACTCACTGCAGGTGTGAGGGTACAAAAGTATCCATTCTTTCTTTTGAGATGAGTCCTTGGAACTCTTGCTAGAGAAGGGGCTGCTGGGAATGAATTCCCTGGCATCCATTTCATTATGCTCAAACATCTACAAATTCAGAGGTTGCTGCAGTCATGATCCAAGGGGGCCTGACTACTGCTCCCATTGACAGCAGATACTGGCGTTTTCCATATTTTTTTACTGACAAGCAGTTTTGGGGTCAGGGATACTTCCACACTGATTTTTAAGCAGGACCTAGCTGTAAGAATGAAGCCAAAGATGCTTGGTGTAAAAAGCCTAAGAAGTTGAAGATGCCTGGAATGTAGAATGTCTGCCCAGAAAAGCTGCAGGCTAGAAGTGCAGTCACCAAAGAGAAGCTGTGTCAGCTGCAACCAGCAAGGCCATTGGGGTGGGGCCAGCCAAACCCCTAGGAATGCTCATTTTAGCACTGTATGCGTAGGACACCAGATATGGAGTCATCTGATTCAATGTTTGCCCTTTGGTTGGATTCCTTATTATACCTTTATTTCTTCCTCATTTGGAATGAGGATGTTTACTCTGTATCACATACTTTAGGATTATGTGAATTGTTTTTTATTTTTACAGTCTGCTTTGAGTCTCCAAAGAGACTTTTTTTTTTTTTTTTCTTTTTTAATGTATTTAGTACAGGGTCTAGAGGGTCTCACTACACATATCAAACGCATAGTGATCCTCCTGTTTTCAACCTCCTAAGCACTGGGATTACAGGCATGCACCACCACACCCAGTATCATTCGCCATCTCAGTGTACCTCAGGGGCAGGGCTGCCACAGCATGCTGGGGATCAAACCCCAGTCCCTGTACCTGCCTAAACAGGAGCTTTAGAACACTGAGCTATCTGGCCAGCCCTTCCAAAGACACCTTTGAAAAATGCTGCAACTCTTGAGACTGGGTAAAGTTCCATTTCTAAGACTGATAAGGATAACTGTATTACAGTTAGGTGCAAGTATGAACTTGCTATTTTATTTGGAGATTAAATGTTATTTAAAGAGATGTGTTTAGGAAGCAAATTGAAAAGGGGTATGTGGCAGTTAGGGTCGAGTTTCACCTCAGTTTGCTTTGGGATCCTCCTTAGGGCTGGGGGCTTCTAGGGTCCCTGGTGTGTCACAGAGGCCTTGGGACCTGCGTTTGGGCCTTCCCTTCCTGTCCTGGCACTCTTCCCTGCTCTGCTTTCCAGCCAGTGCAAACTAAGCAATTTGCTCTGCCACGTCTTGTGCAGTGCTACGTCTCCCTTAGAAACAGCAGATTGTGACTGAAATTATGAATAACCTAAACCTCTCCCCATTTAAGTTGCGAGTGTTGTATCTTCTGTGTCAATGATGTGAACACTAACACACTCCCTCTTCCTTTAATCTGAATCTTTAAGTAGAAAAAAAGAAACTTAAAATTTTGTGCATTTGTTCATTACAACAGTTTTGTCTTATGATACCTTCTGTTGTTGGGCAAGTGCTCTAAATCTTGCTTCTGATGATTTAGAATGTAAAGCAAAATCAACCCTATGTTATTAAATGTTTAGTTTTTTATAAAACTGTTCTATTTTTAAAATGATTCACCTAGAAGTATAAATGTAAATTGTAAAAAACAAAAAAAAACCCACAAATGACAAAATATAATACAGTAAATATGTGAAGAAAAAAATGTTCTGTATCTTGCTTCTGAGTTCTCCAGTGCCACTATGGCCTATGTCCAAGCCTGGCTATCTAGTCTCTCAGCCAAGTCTATAGAATCCTAACTTTCCTCAAATAAATTCTTAAGTTAACCAAAGCTGGTATCTGCTGCTTACAATTTAAGTACTCTAACTGGTACACAGGCCACATACAGCACTAGACACTATCAAATTCACTTACTGGCCACTTCTAATATTTGAACAGTCTAAAGCATTACCAAAACTAAAAATATAAGCTCTATCACAATTTGTTAGTTTCAAATTAATTAACATTTAAATTACTGAATGATTAGTACAATTTTATATGTCATTAAAATTTCAATTTGATAGTTTAAGTGAACCTGTCCAAAGCAAATAAATACAATTTTCTTAAGATTTAAAGAAGAAATGCAGTGTTACTCAAATAGGTTTGTTATCTACCTGAATCAGAGCCAAGGGTTTTTCTCGACTTCTGATAAGAGCTGCTTCTTGCTGTAGCTCTTCCTCCACAATAGATGCAAAAGTGACTGGAGCTACCACTGAAGCAGTCAATGAAGAGGACAGCCAGGGACTGTAAAAAGAAAAATGAGCTTCCATCACCATGTCTAGTACTGACAGTGAAAAAAATTTCCCTCTGAAATAAACAATGCTGCATTTTTCACCCTAGTTACTACATAAGAGGACTCAGATGCTTTTGTAGAGATTACAAAATGATGAGATAATGGAAAAAAAGGATAGTTATTGTTTTATTTGGATCAGTGTCATAGAAACTTTTTAATTCCAGAAAGTTGGGATTGAGTTGAAGTGCAGAGCAGAGAAGGTTCAAATAATTCATTCCACTTAGCACAATAATATCCCAATTTCACAACATCCTCTTTCAATGCTAAGAGGAACTTAGCTTTAGAGTCCCTAATCAATCGGTTGACCTTACTTGGGACTGTCTGGAGGTCGTAAATCTGGGATGCGGGTGCCTTCTGGTCCTGAGGTACCATGACTAGAGCATCTGCAAAACAAATATCAAATTTGGAGATTAAAGCTTCTGCAATTGTTAGTAAATTAATACATACAGGCTCCTGCTTCAGGAGGCAAACCAATGTGTGCAATCAGACCTACTTTTAAAATTACAACTAAACAAAATGATCTATAGCTACTTCTAATACTAAGTTTTAAAATACACAGAAATCAGATACAGTAGTACCTGAGTTCATGAACTTTATTCCTTAATTCATTCCATAACTCTGGAAAAGACAGCCACATCTGTGTTCATTCAGAAAGATAGCCATGGTTACATTCATCACTCAGTGGTACCAATGTACCATTGTAGCTACTCGATTCTGTCATTACTAATATGCTTTGATAAGCTAAAGGTTATGAATAAACAGCAGTACATGACTTGTTCATGTACTGATAATTCATTAGCTAGAAGAGGAAACAACATATAAACAATATATAACACAGAATTTAGGACAGTATCTAACAAGCTGAGTTCTATTGCCTATGAAGACTATAAAAATCAAAGTGTTTAAGGCACTCAGTAGGACTGCAGGAAGAAGAACAAACTTGGAAGGCAACAATAAAGGAGTATACACTGAGGCAGATGGAAGCTTTTTAAGAAAAACTGAAAAAAAAAGTAGTATAACAACTGGCCAAATTGTGGAATTTAGAGCAAAAGAAGTTCCCACAGATTAAACTAATTGAATGCCTTCTTGCAGCAATGAGCAAAGGACTCATAGACAAGCAGAAGGCAAGGCCTAAGACACTGACTGACTTCCTGACTCTCACACTAAAATATGTAGACATAAGGTGTGCATAATGGCAAGCAAATGTTCTGATGGCCTAAGTATTTCCATGTACACTGTCTCATTCAATCCTTGTGGTACTCCGGAAAATACATGTTATTTTCATTATATGCAATAGGAAACTAAAATTCAAAAGTCCTATAAATCTTGCCTGAGTCACAAATTGTGTTAAGTAGCAGAGAATGAATTCAAATCCAAGTCTTTTTGACTTATCTCCCTTTGTCTTAAATACATTCCATGTCAAATATCTTTTTTAAGGATTGGCTCAATATCACCGTCTTTCATTTCCCATAGAACTTCAATTACTGTCATAAAGCTTCACATACTGTGTCATTATTGCTTACATGTCTGTCTTAACTGCTATACTAATATCTCAGGATATTTTGTTTATTTTGTTCGTCTTTATATCTCAATGCCCAGCAGAACACCTGAAACATATTTATTAAAAATTAGAGAATAAATGACTGAAAGTAGAAAGTCAAAGTTTCTTTGTAAAAGTGTAAGTAACCTTTTTTTAAAGTATAAGGTAAAATAAAAGCAGTTCCTATTTCCTTTGAATTACTCTTCACTTTTTCTTTCAGAGATAGGTACTGGAATACAAAACGAAGTGAGAATAGTTCTAGCTACAAATTCTAATATTTATTTATTTATTTATTTATTTATTTTTAGACAGGGTCTCACTATGCAGTTCAGGCTGGCCTTGTGCTCACTTCTGTAGCTCCCAGGCTGGTCTCCAAGTCTCAATGATCCTCCTTTCTCAACTTCCCAAGTGCTGAGATTACAAGTGTGTACCACTACGCTGGTTCCAGGGCTGGGGATGAAACTCAGGTCCTCGTGCTTGCCAGGCAGGTGCTTATGCATCTGAGCTATCGCCCCAGCCCTTCTAATTTTCAATGATATCCTAAAAGCTTGAAATCTGCCAGATGTTAATCTCTAGGACAAAACTGAAGATAGCTTTAGGCCAGAAGAAAAATGAAAAAAAAAAAAAAAAAAAAAAACCTAGAACTGGGGAGATAAGCTAACAGTCTAAGCACCTGCCTGACATGTGCAAGGACCCAGGTGTGATACCCGGTACCACACCATGCCAGCCCAGCACCGAGCCAGCCACCAAAACCGGGTGTGGTGGCCCAGCGCTGGGGAAGCTAAGACAGGAGAATCACTACGACTCTGAGCTGTGTAGCAAGGCTCTGTACCAAATAAATAAATTAAAAAAAAAAAAAAAGTTAGGATGAACTTGTTATGAGATGATCAGAACCTAGACCTGAATATAAATTCTGTATTCTGATGAAATTATCTTACAAACTAAGCAAAATCACCATTGGTTAAGGCTCCTGGAAGATCTTACTGGCAGCTGCCTATAGCTATTAGACATAGGTTTTGTAGAGTATTAAAGCATTACTATTGAACAAAAACTTAGAATGACTCAAGATGCTAAAATATAATCCTGATGCTCTGTGGATGAATTAAAATATTCTGACATTCTCAAAGACATGCAAAAATATTTTACCACAGATCATTACTATTTAGCTGTTAAATAAGCAGCAGCAACTAAAATCTCTCTGAAAACCTCGTCACTGGCAAATATCTGCACGACTGGCCCCAAAGTCTTACACAGTACAGGTCTTGCTAAGTCACAGTGAACCAACCGGAGCTGTAACTAGTTAAGAACCACGTTGTAACTCATGAAGCACTTCCATGTATGCTCGCTGATACCGAAGCCTGAAGTAAGGGTGTGACGCACTTTACAGTCCTTATTTCATACATGGTAAGGTTCAGAAACTGAAATCTGTTTCATAAATCTATAATCCTGGAACATTGTGCACTAATAATTTTTCATCTAGTAATCTCACTAAATATACATTTAGTCAAAACAACTTGAGGTCTGTTAATATTTCACCTGAAAGAAAATATGCGGAATAAAACTGGGCTGTGACTTAAACAGTAAAAAACACTGTAAGCTTTCAAACAGTACTACAGTATCACTAAGCTACAGGCACTAACAGCAAAATAACAGGCACAGACATATGGGGAGTGGCAGGGGCAGCGTGGCTAGACTCTTCCACAGAAGATTCATTCAGACCAGAGTACCACTACTGTCAAGCAGAGCTCAAGAGAGCTAAATTATACGATTCATGCAATTTGTTTTTCTTTTAGGTAAAATTTTATGCTAGTTTGATTATAAAACCTTGTACATAAGATAGCTCTTTGGTTTCATAAGTAGCTCTTCTTACTACTTAATTAGAAAAATAAATGCATTTTCTTGTCCAGAATTATATAAGCTATTTAAGACAAAAATGAAAGGAAATACATAAGAAGCAATGAATAAGTAGAAACTGTATAAATCCCCTCTTCTACTTTTTTAACATTGCTAAATGCTACTGCCTTTCTTGCCCTAGCCTTTAGGGAAAGGGGAGGTCACATTTTCTAGAATTAAAACAAGAGTGTCTGATTTTCACAATTCTCTGAGATGAGCTTCTTTCACTCCGCGCCAATACACCGAAGGATCATAGGATTTCCTGTCTTCTGGCTTCAACTCCCAGTTATGTGTCCCCTGTTTATATGGCCTTTCTTCTTTTAAAAATCCCATTTGTAATTCAAAACATGGGACGATGAAAGGAATCAATAATTAAGTGACCTATTTGTTATTATTCATGACTACAAACATAACCACATATTTGTAACTGAATGTAAAAATGTTTATAAATTACAACAGCTCAAGTCCTTCTTTCTCATAGCTATTCTTCATAACTCTAGTTCATTGTTATTTTTCTTTCAACCACTTATCTAGCATGTAATCATGTATCACTTTGTGACCTTTTAATACTGTTATATTGTAGCATATTTTCATTCTTTTTGTCATAAAACTTTTAAATGTGTGCCTATCTAAATTTGCCAATTACATTTTAAGCACATTAAAGGATGAGTCTGTGTATTTTATTTTTACAAAAACCAAAAGAAGCCAGTAAGATGTTTTGTTCCTGGCAGGTGTCTTGTAATTTAGTGAATGTTTCGTTTTTGTGCTGCTTTGTATTTTTTTTCTTAAAGCTTACTGATTATTTAAATGATTTCTATGATGAAATAAAAACTCAAGCTCAATCTGTTTTCCTTGTCAAAATCACTGTCAATATCAGTTATGCAAAACATTAATTTCCATAACAAACATACCATAAATACACATTTGATCCATACAATTCTTTAATTCAAATGTCAAAACATGCACCTATTATGGCACCCGAGTTTCACAATCAGGAATCCTGATGTTATAGCACACTCTAGTGATCAACTATGAAATCACAGATCCTTAATATTTTGTGAGTTCCAAGACAAGTTACTTAACCAGGAAAAACTTTTAAATTTCAATATGTATTGTTAATATTCAAATAAGATATTACAAAATAAACTTAATTTTCATACTTTTAAAGTCACATGTTTAAGTCATGCAATTGAACTCACTATATTACAAACAAATATTATTTAAAACAGAACTACAACTATAATTCATTGATTTATCCAGGCATTCACCAAATGTTTGCTCATCACCCCCTACAAGCTAGGAGCCATTCTGAGCCTTGTGATACCATGAGTAGGAAAGAGAAACAGCTTTCTTCCTCTCATGGAACAGAGACAAGTACACAGACAAGAAAATATTATTAGTAGTAATAATTAAAGAATCACACTAATGGGTATTATAACTTTGGGAGGTACAAGGAAAGAGAAGTTGGACTTTTCTAAATTATAGGACCAAATCAACTGAAAAGAGCTCATTTAGTCAAAGCTGCAAAGAAAGTGGCCAAGTGCCTCTGAGAATAACAGTCCAAGAAGGCCAGGCTACAAAGGTCATACTATGGGACAGAACCAAAGGGGCTGGCAGGAGCCAGAATCTGTAGGTCTTGAGATCATATGAAGAATTCTAGCTTTGGGGGATGGGGAGACAGCTTGGTGGTCTAAGCGCCTGCCTGGCACACACAAGGACCTAAGTTTGATCCCTGATGCTGCACTATGTGCTGGCTCTGGAGCCCCAGAAACACTGTGCCAGCACAAAACCAAGCACGGTGGTGCACACCTGTAATCCCAGCACTGGGGAGGCTAAGATAGGAGGGTCGCTACGAATCTGCACCGTGAAGTAAGACTCTGTGCCAAATACACAAATAAACAGCAGATTAAAAACGAATAGTAAAAAGAATTCTAGCTTTTGTCATAAAAGCAGTAAGCTCTACATTTTAGACACAGAAGCATGAATGAGGGCAGCATCTTCAAGATAGTTTAGTGTATGTATGAAAGAAATATTACTTCAGAGTATCAATGACCACCATGTCCTGGTGATAGACTATTACAGAGGAACACAAAGGATCCAGACTTTCCAGTGCTACTGAGGAAGAAAGATTAGGAAGAATGAGTTATTTTACATTTTTTCTGTATTTGGTTTGATTTTTGTTTCCTTAAAAGACATATGAAGAAAATACTAAGTTTGCTTTTGGGCACAAAGTTGAAGTGGTCCTCAATCACCTTACTTGCCTAATTGCACTGTGTGTGGCTTTTTTCTTCAAAGTCAAAATGACCATAGCAAGTAACACTCTGAGTCAGTTCTGGACACTGAGACAGCTACTACAGCACAATTTAAGTCGTTCACAAAAGACGACATGCTTCAGAAAGTGCGAACATGGGATAAATATACTGAAGTAAGGAGGAATATTCTGGGGAAGGTTAATGGCACTGTGTCTCCTACTGCAGAAATTTTAAAAATGGATTATAACTCGTTCTGAGACTATACATGTCAAAACTCTACCCAGTGTGTATCTGTGATCCCATCATGTGCCAGACACGGTGGTGGATTCCTACAATCCCAGCCCTCAGGAAGCTGAGGCAGGAAGACTCCCTTGAGTTCGAGGCTTGCCTCAGCTACAAAGTGAGTTCAAAGCCAGCCTTAGCTGCATAGTGAGATCCTGTCTCAAAAAGTAAAAAAGAATGGGCCAGCAAGGCAGCTCTGTGGACTAAATATTTGCTTTGGCAAGCACAGGGACGAGGGTTTGATCCCTGGTCCCACAAGCTGCGCCGGCCCTGCCCCCAGGGCACGCTGAGCCAGCGTGGTGCCACAAGCCCAGTATCACTGTGAGTCCAAGCTGCATAGTAAGACTCTGTACCAAATGCATAAAATGAAATAAAAAAAAGTATGAACATCTTAAACAATACATACACTTTCGACTTACAAATTTATATGTAAAAAGAAGTGGGTATCTTTTATATGCTAAGAGTTCCAATTATAATTTTTATTTTAAAACAGTATTCCACTACTACAAGTATTTGAAGTTACAGAGAAAACTAGATGACTTCTACCAATTTTTTCTGATCTGTCTTTTTTCTGCCTTAAAGAAAATGGCTCCAGAAACCTGCTTCTAAACATACTTCTACCTGTAACCAGGGAAGCTGGTCGCAGTGTCAG
>NW_004524598.1:16744509-16752348 GCF_000260255.1 Octodon degus | reverse complement strand
GAGAAGGGTTCCTTTTTCCCCACAGCCTCTCCAACATTTGTTGTTGGGTGATTTCTTTATGATAGCCATTCTTTCTGGGGTGAGATGATATCTCAATTTGTTTTAATTTGCATTTCACGAATGAGTTTTTGGGTTTTTTACCTTATAACTTTTGGAGCCTGAGAATCTTCAGTTCTTTTAAAGCAAGGTTTTTGGACATGATCCCCTGCATTATGGTTAATGACAGATTTTCTGTCTTCTAAAGAGAAATCCCAGAATGACTTGGATGAAAATGAATGCAGAGAAGATGTCCTATAAAAGAAAGCAAAGGCCATATTAAAACATCCACTTTGTAAAGGGTTTTGTTGAAGGTTAAAAGTAGACAACAGAACATAAGCCAAAAATGTTATAGTTATATAATTACAGTTTTCAATGTGATACTGCGTTACTGCCATCTGTGGGGAACCAACCAAAACTATACAATGAGCAAGAAGAGACACTGGATACCAGCACAGCAAATAAAGCCGGATGCTGAAATTAGCAATGACACTGAAATAGCTATTGCAACCATGCCTCAGAGGACAGCTACAAAACCATGTGCAGGATGACTTAACAAACAGGTGAACTAGGCAGAGCAAAAGAAACACCAATAACAAAAGAACAAAGTGGAACTTCAAGAACTGTAATACAATAAAAAACAAGATTCTCTAGGATGGACTTGGCAGACTTAAGAGTGAATACACTTGGGATAAATTAATAGCAAAATTTGAATCTGAAGACCAGAGAAAATAAATGAGTGAAAAAATTTGAATCAGCACACTTACGGAACCTTTTAAGGTCCAGCCCATATAAGTGGATTGATAGAGTACCAAAACCAGAGGAGAGATACAACAGACAAAATACTTAGAAACTACTTAAAACTAAAGATAAAATCTTGAAAGTAGCCAAACAAATGCAACAAAATATAGGTATGTTGCTTAAAACAAAATGGAGGCTAGAAAACTGAAAAGGCATCTTTAATGTAATCACAGCAGAAAAACTGCCAATCCCACGTCTACCTATGATAGTGTGCTTAGAAGAGGACCCTCCTCCAGGCAAACCTGGAATGTAGAGCCCTAGCCAGACCTTCACTGCAGCAGCACGGACAGAAGCCTTGAGCCAGAACACAACACAAAGATCTCTGACCCACAGGAATTGTGAGATAATGAAGGCTGGTTGTTTTAAGGTGCTCTTGGGGTCATTTATAATAGAATTCAAAAATTAAAAGAATAATAAGGAAATACTATAAACAACTTGATGCAAATAAATTTGATAAACTACAAGGTATGGACAAACATCCTGAAAAAACAAATTAAAAGAATAAATTCTATATAGTTACACTACATAAAAATTGCATTTTGTTGTTGTTGTTGTTGTTGTTTTTCGAACTGGGGATTGAACTCAGGCCTTTGCACTTGCCAGGGAAGTGCTTATTCTACTGAACCATCTCCCCGGTCCCAATAGTAGCAAGGGCATGGGATGGCACCATTAACCCTTGTTAGTGTACAGTCTTTTTTTTGGCAGAACCGGGGATTGAACTCAAGCCCTTATGCTTGTCAGGGAAGCACTAATTCTACTGAGCCATCTCCCTGGCTCCTCAAAATCGCATTGTTTTGAAACTGTCTCATTGCTATTTGTTTCTCTATAAAATTATTTTTTAAAAAATTGCATTAGCCTCAGTAGTTGCTAAATTAGAGAACTGATAAACTCATTTTAAAATTTGTATGAAATACAAAAAGCTTATACATTCTTTAAAAAAAAGCCCTCAAGTTGGAAAAAAGATCAAACAAATTAAGCATCAGCAACATAGTGTGATACTGGCATGGGGACTGACAAATCAGAGTACAGGGAATCCACTGGGTGCTCATAATACACTGTGGAGTTGTTTTACTTTCAAAGGCTGAATTGCCAAAGCATTTCAGTGAGTGGTGTAACTACAACTGGAAGTTCTTATAAAAAATAAAACCCAACGCCTATCCCATCCTATGCTCCAAAATTCGTCAGATGAATCACTAATATAAAAGTCAAATAATCTAGAAAATAACTAGACACTATCATAAGTTGGTATGCAAAAGTTTTCAGAGGACACAGCAATAATCATCAAATAAAGATTTATAAGTTAGACCTAACCAAAATTTAATTTTCTTCTGCTCAAAAGGTATCATAAAGAAAATAAAATATAAAACTCACATTTGATAAAGATTTGTATTGACAGTATAAAATAACTCCTCAAACTCAATATAAAACACAAATAAGGATGGCAGAGGATGTCTGTGTGGAGGCAGCGGTGCATGTGTGAAGTTGCAGATGTGCTCCGGAAAAACAAAAGTACTACATCAAAATTAGGGTAGCTAAGAGCGCCAGCTACAGGAAGGCAAACACTGAGAGAAACGCACCAGACTTAATCTAGTACGAGAGGCAGTTTAGAAAGGACAGACAGACCACGCCTGGACCCCAAGACTGGCACAAAAGCCACCTTGGGAGAGGATCTAACGCCATGAGGGAGAATGCCTACACTTCAGCAGAGGCCAGGCTGTTGGAAGAGACTTTCACCCTTCCTACCTTCCACACTGAAAAAAAGGAGCACAAGAATGAGATGTCTGCAGACCTGGGCACCTGAGAAAACTCTTGGAGGCTGTGGGGAAGGTGAAGAACAAGCACATGATCCTGATCGGGGCTGGAGATTGAAGCACAGAGAAAGCCATGGCTAATGGGGTTACTGCGCAACAAGGGAACCTGGAGACAAATGGACAGCATGGCCCTCACAGGAACTCACTCACTCTTACCCCACTGACCAGGGCAGCCATGCCTATGGGACATCATGCTCCCCGTCCACTACCTGCCTGTAGGTGCCTCGACAGGCACTCTCATCCCTTAGCTGGAAGCTTCTGAGCTCGGTGGGCTCTACAGCACCGCTAAGTCCACAAGGTGAAGAGTGACATTTTGTGGCAAGCCTGAAAGCAGTGCCAGAGCCACAAGCTGTCCTTCAGCATGGCTATTAGAACCTCATGGAGGGGAATAGAGGTACCCGCAGGCCTTGTCACGCAGAAAGGAGGACCTGTGCAGAATGGCAGAAAACTGGGTGCCAAGCAGATGACCCTGCACGGAACAATCTGAGTGATTCTGACGTGAGCACAATGACAAAGGCCTCCAGTTAGCCACACCTGAGCACGGTTTGCAGCAAGGAAGCAGGATCAGGCTCACCAAGCTTTCTCAGGCGCAGGCAGGAACTGAAGGAAACATGGAGGAGGACCAGCTTGGAGTTCTGCGCACAGAAGCAGCAGTGGGGCTACAGCAACACGCTAAGGAAGGTCGGGGCACAGGACACAGTGCACCCAGAAATCCATCCGGACAGAGGAAAGCAAGAGTTCACTGGCTGAATTCACACTGTAATATAAGACTGGGCACCACTTACGTGTTTGTCTCTGTGCGTTTCTTGGTGGGAGGGACTGCCTGTTGCCTTTCTACCCCACCCCATCACCTGCCCTCTTCTCTATTCCTCCTTTCATCTAGCCTCCAAACGGGGAGTAACTGTAGCTGCGCGGAGGAGCAAAGCAGAGCTGTGAGCAACGCCTTCCGTGGGCGAGCCGGGGCCGCTGTAACCCCGCTGGGCCCACAGGGCGCAGATACTGGCTCTGACTTTTCCACAGCCTCCCTCAATCTAGTCTCTCAAATCTGCTCTCCACAAGCCCAGTCCTCTAGCTATAAAAATAAGGTCAGCAGTGACCCTATTCCCTAACTTCTCTCATTTGTTATTTTTCCTTTTTTCCTTTTTTTTTTTTTCTTTCTGATACAGGATCTTGCTACACAGTTCAGACTCAGTGATCCTCCTATCTCAACCTCCCCAACACTGGGATTACAGGCATGTACCACCACACCTAGCCACAGGTATGCGGTACCAGGGATTGAACCTGGGTCCTTGTGCTTACCAGGCAGGCACTTAGCCTGCTGAGCTATCACCCCAGCCCGTCATTTTCTTGTTTTATCATCCTCTTTTCCTTTTCTCTTCTTTCCTCCTCCCACTAGCCCATCCCAGACTGCTTGCCAGCAGTAGTACCTTACGGACTTACTACTTATGGACCATCGGCAAAAAGGTCTTAATACATGTTGTACTGTATACGGGTTAAGATGCCAGATGCCACGCAACTCTGAACTCACAGAACTTCACTGCCTTTAACAGAAGGCAGATTAGTTTTAAAGGCATTAGTAAAACAAAAAAATAGGAGTGAGCTGCTTATAGTTCAAAGTCAACACACCAACTGGCAACATATCTGAAAATCCACACCAAGTGCTAAGAATCAGTCCCAGCCTACACCTCCTAACCTTGCCCAGTCTCCAGAACACTGGCAATCAAATGTGTACCTTACTAGCAAAATTTTAAAGTCTGCTTTAGAGAAAAAAACTGACATCCCTTGCACACTAAGGAGAAAAGATATAAAAGAGGTAACTGATACAAGCAGACTCTCTAAAGTTGCTTCATTTAGTCGTAGGGTCAGGTCACATCTGTTCCACACAGACACTTCTCAGAACTAAAGAACAAAAACGTCAATTCATATGCCACTAAAACAAAACCCCAAAAGGAACAGGAGAAAGATCAATAAAACCAGAATGTAACTACAGTCACACAGTAGTTTCTGTTTGGCTTCTTTTCTCAGTATTAGATTGCTAAGCTCCATCCATATCAGTAATTTATAATACACTGTTTTTCATCACCAGGTAGTCTTCTATTGCTAATAAAACTCAGGGCTGGGAACACAGCTCAGCAATCCAAGTGCCTGCTTAGCAAGCACAAAGACCTGGGTCTGATCTCTGGTATCTCATCCGTGCCAGCCCCAGAACCCCGGATGTACTGTGCCAGCCACCAAAACTGGGTGTGGTGACACAACATCTGTAATTTAAGCACTGGGTTTTCTGTTTTTGTTTTCTTGTGGCATAGGAGATCAAACTCTGGGCCTTGCGCTTGCGAGACAGGTGCTTATGCCACTGAGCTATCTCCCTGGCCTGAACGATTTGATAGACGTTTAGACTGTTTCTTTTAGCTAACAGGAATAATGATAATATGAACATTGTTAAACATGTTGCCTCGTATAATGTGCCTGTATTTCTGTTGGGTAGATGCTAAATGGTGACTTTATATACTACAAAGATCTTCAACAGAACACTAAATAGAACACCACAAAATATCTCCACTAGCAAATAAGGAAGTTCTTGGCAATTAACAATATTCATAGTTGAAAAGTCTAGTAAATATTCAAGAATGCAGAATAGAAAGGTATATATGTGGACAACAGAAAAGAAAAATAAATTCAGCAGGACCAGTATCTGAGTAACAGAAACTCTAAGACAGTGAGAAAAAACTACTGCATCAAAAAAATGGCACATAAGATTTTCCTAGAACTTAAGGACCTGCTCTTCCCAATTAAAGGAGCCCAAGTACTCAGCATAGGGGGCCTAGCCCTAGCTCAGTTCTTTAAGTGGCTGCTTCCACAAACCTGTCAGGCTCAGGTTGCTGTGGTTCAATCCCCAAGTACTCAGCATAACATGTTTAAAAAGACCTCTATCAAAGTACAATGTTGTGAAATTTCAACATACCAGGGAGAAAGAAAAGCCTATGAAGGGAAGGTAGGAGGTGAAAGAGGAAAACGGAAAGTAACACATAAAGAATTGTAACTCAAATGGCACTAGACTTCCCAAAAGCAACAGAAGAAGAAAAAGGTAGACTGGGCTGGAGATACAGTTCAGCAGTGCAGCACCAGCCTGGCAAGCACAAGGTCATGAGTTCAATTCCCAGTACAAAACAAAGGAACAGATTCTCCAATGACTTCCAGTTTAGAATCCTATTCCAACCTAACCATCATACTAAGAATAAACAACAATTCCACGTATCTAAGAACCCCAAAATGTGTGTGTGTGTGTGTGTGTGTGTGTGTGTGTGTATTCATATCAGAAAACTACTGAACTTTTACTTTACATCAAAACAAGGACTAATAAACTTGAGATATGTGTAGGAAACAAGATCGAATTTTGGAGGGAAGGAAAGGAAATTTCCAATATAAGTAAGGAACATCTGAAGATGGCAAGTATTAGGAGGCCTAAAAAAGACCCAGTTTACACCAAAGAGCACGGTTATAAAGAATATGTTTCCAGAAAAACAAATAAAACTTATTTTATTTGTTTCCTCTTTTCAAAATAAGAAACTGATTGAAGGCATAGCTAAACTCACATTACTAAGGTCAGTTTCTTAAAGAGGTTAGTTAATTCTCTCAGAGTATAATATATTGCATTATGTTATATAATATAGTATAATATATATACTGACAGTTCCTACATGAACTTTTTTTCCTTTTGGTCTTTTCTATACTTTTGTTTAGAGAAAGTAAAATTCAGCATTCAAACAACAAATACTGCAAAACCAATGAGGATATCTGTCACAGGTGCCTACCAGAAGCTAGCAGGGCAGCCTGAATGCAAAAGGAGCTTGATGAACTCTGACAAATTTAAAAATACTGTTAAGCCAGACATATCCAATGGGACAAACACAAGGAAGGATGGCTGAGAGGCAGAAAGAAGAACTTATTTTACACATCCCAACTTTGGTTTATGAGGTTCACACTGTGACAAATGAAGATGCTAAAAGGAATATCAATTTTCATTTTTAGGAAGTTTGCTTATGGTATATTTTACTTATTAAGAACTGTAAAAGGAAAGTCATTTAAATCATCTTAACAAGAAAAACTAAATAAAATACTAAGAAGAAATTGAAGCCACATATAAAATATATATGTACATTTGAAAATTATCACATATATGTCAATATATCCAAACTGAAAGAAAAACAAGTTTTTACTTTCTCAAGATCCAGTGTTTAACCTAAAAGCAAAAGGGAATAAAGTATTTGAAAAGAGCCCAGAAACACAGGCAGGGAAAAATCTCAGAAGCCACTTACAAGCTAATCCACAGATACAAGCTAATTTTAATAAAAATAAGAATGTACCAGGCCTTCACTGGTTTGGGAGCCTTTGAAGAAGCAGTCACAGCTGTTTCCAGGCTGCTTGTTCCTGAATTGTGTTCTTTGGTGGTTAATGCGATCATTTTTCTTTGCTTCTGGGAAAGTTTAACCCCATGAGATATCACTTTGCTAAAAAATTGAATTAAACCAATTAGTTTCACTACTTCTGAGAAAGTCTATTTTCATGAACAATCATTTTGCTACATCAATGAACATTAATTTGTGTTTATGCAGACTGCACATAATGTACTGTACTCATGTGGTAGGACTTTAGTGTTCACAAGTTTCAACACTGACATCAATGTATAGTATTCATGGTCACGTACAGCTATCTGTACATGTGCCCTCCTACACAGACTTTCCAAGGAGAACTGACAACCTTAAGTTGTTAGCTTTTCTACAGAAACAGACGCAGTGAAGTGTTAAAGTCAAGTTCCTAGGAGACAATACTGAACTTCACAAGTCTACAAGCTCATCTCAATCTTTAGCACAGATTTAAGAAATATTACAAAGGCAAGTTATATAGAAGATTGTAATTATTATGTAAGATGTAAGCCAGATCCAGTAGATCTAATTTTTTGTATTACATTTATATAAAACATAATTTAGTCTTTTTGTTTTTTGTGCTTTTTTTAAACTAACCCAGAATTTGACTTTGGTGTAGCTCCACATTTCTGTCTGTTTTCTTCTATTTCCATGATGGTTCTGAGGTCCACAACAGGAGGGCTGATAGGACTAAACAATATAAAACAGGTTACTTAAAAAATGAAAAACATTCATTTACCTAAAAAGCCCAACCCCAAATTTCATTG
>NW_004524598.1:16742532-16744051 GCF_000260255.1 Octodon degus | reverse complement strand
TGTTTGTAAGTAGGATCACAAGTCTGCATCTTGTACAGCAATTAACCACTAAGAAGAATATATGCAGTGTATTATTTGTTGAAACTGTACTTTTGATTTGATTTGAAACTGTCTCATTGCTATATGTTTATCAATAAAACTTTGAAAAAAAACAAAAAAATAAAAAATAAAAAAAAATAAAGTGTCTGAACATCTAATCAGTAGTTTCAGACAATAGTGTGACAAAGTAGTTCCTCTGAGTTACCCAGAGGGAGGGCACCTAGAGGGAGGTAAAACCATTATGGTTCTGAGTCCTCTCCTTGCTTCAATCAGAGTAATCTGCTTGATACACTGGAATGGGACCGAAGATTTCATTTTAGAAGAGGAAGAAGAAAGTTTTTAAAACCAGCAAAATAGAGGTTTTGTTATTACATAAAACAATCTGGTCACAATTAATACCATTTATTACATTTTTTGTTTTCTCAAATCACTCAAAGGACCAGCATTTTCAGATGTCACAGTAACAGAACAAAAAAGTATGTCTTCATTTATCCAAATTTTTTCAAACATTTTCCTTTTTTCTAATACTTGCCTTCTAAAACCTTGAGGATTTTTCCTTTTGAAATATGATTAAGAATTTACATATGATGTCAGGGAAGTTATTTTTATTAAAATACTGTTTACAATTATGGACAGATTTTTACGTAGGTTTTTAAAATATGAAATATCTTTTAAAAATGTAGTGTACTTTAAAAAGCACAACAAGTAGCTACAATAAACCGATAAACACCCAAAAGTATGATAATATATGACAGAATACAAAACCACCACCGATGAGTCTCAGAATAATTTTGCTGAATAAAAAAAAAAAAGATTCTATAAAAGGGTACATACTGGCTCCACTGATAGAAAACATTAAAATATACAAGCTAACCGATACTGAAAAAAGCACAATGGCAACTGACTGGGGGAAGGGACTGAATATTCTTAGTAACAATTATGTTATCTTTAATATGATATGGATTTCATGCGTGCATACACAAAAATTACAAATTATCTAGTTTAAATTCATGCACTAACTGTAAACCAAATATTTCACAGAGAGAAAGAACAGCCAGGCCACAATTTTAAATTTGAATGTACAATAATGCGTAAAGGCCAGCCTCTCAGCTGGGCCCAGAGGTGCACACATGCGACCTGCACTGCGCCCAGTGACAGACGGAGGACGAGCGAAGTCGGAGAGGGGCCTGCTCCGATAAACTCTGTCTCAGAAAATAAAATACGGTGGGAGTATGTGTCAGTGATCCCTAAGTTCATTCTGCACTACTGAACAAATAAAATCTGCTCCATAAAATGTTTAAAATCATTTCAGAGCACAAAGCCACCATAAAATACTGAAGTATGACATGATATTCAAGTTTTTGGGTTTTTTTTTTTTTCTTTTCTTTTCAAAGTTTTATTGATAAACATATAGCAATGAGACAGTTTCAAATCAAATCGAAAGTACAGTTTCAACAAATAGTACACTGCATATATTCTT
>NW_004524598.1:16711756-16732867 GCF_000260255.1 Octodon degus | reverse complement strand
AGTGAAAGTACAATTTATTTTGTTAGCTCTGGTCAGGTCCAAAAGGATTTTTTGTTGTTTCTTTGGTTGGGTATTTTTGCTGGGTACTGGGAACATACTCAAGACCTTGGGCTTACCAGGCAGGTGCTGTACCACTGAGCTATATCCCCAGCAAAAAAGATATTTTGAACAAAACCTACTTTTATATACAAATAATAAAGATACATTTAAACTCATAAAAGTAAACGATACAACTGAAATTCTATTAAAGAAAAAAAGTCAAAGGTAACTATGGTGCTACAACTCACTAATGATCTAATTAAATTGTTTGAGATGAATGAAGCTTGAAAACTTCTATTTTCTATTAAAAAAAATCCTCACTTATGTCTAGCAGTAACACAGAGGTATTTACTAGAAAATGTTAGGGATGATATCAATACTGGCGATCTACCAGAAGGAGTTGTATCATTACGAAAAAAAAAAAAAAAAAAAAAAAAACTGCACATTTTTCAGAAATAGTTCGATTTAAATGAAATCTTTAATATAGCTAAAAGTAAATATATACATTTTATTTTGCTTTGTTCTTTATCTTTTTATGTATTTGGTACTGGGTCTTACTACGCAGCTCAGACTCGTAGTGATCCTCCTGTCTCAGCCTCCCCAGTGCTGGGGTTATAGGTGTGCCACCATGCCCAGACTATGTGGCTGGCTCAGCATGCCCGGGAGCAGGGAAGGCACGGTATATGGTCCTAGGGATCGAACCCCGGTCCCTGCCCTTGCGTAAGCAGGCACTTAATCTGCTGAGTTAGCTCAGTGGCCCAATATATGCATTTTAAAGGGTAATCAGTTTCTTGTTAAATAAGAAATTCTGTTTATAGTCCCCTCAACAAGTTCTTCAGATGTCCACAGAAAAATTTGTATATATATTAAGAATACTAACCACATATTGCTATACACTTTGTCAGTGGGCACTGTACTAAAATACACTGGCAGCTTATGTTGTTGACTTTACCAAGTTACTCTTAAAACACATTAACAAAATATTCTAACACTAGCAATTAGAAGATATTTCTAGGTATTCCCAAATTATGGTTTTGTTTCAATGTATTTACTTAGGACAGGTAAAATATTGAGACTAATTTCTGAGCTATCTTTAAACCTCAAAGCAACATAAGCTGGAACATCATAACCATTTTCAGATATAAACTGTGCAAATGTTAACAGTAAATCAATAAGAATTTTAGGACCAGGCCCAGTGACACAGCCTGTAACCACAGCACCCTCGGCAGCTGAGGTAGAAGTACTCTGAGCTCAGCCTGGACAACTCAGCAACTCTGCAAGGCCCGATCTCAGAAGAACAACGTTTGTATGAACACCCTGAGTTCAATCTTTAGTACCTTGGGGGAAAGAAAAAAAAATGACACACAATCTCAAAAAGCTCTATGAAAGAACACAAACTGAATTCTATTACACCTATTCCTTCATATTTTCTTCTCAGTAAAAAATGTGTGCAGTAAAGAGGCACATTCAAAGGTGGCATAACCTTAAATGAATAACCTGAGGAAATTAACTGTGAATAGCAACATATTTTCTGAGCTTTTAAATGCCCTTGTGACAGCCTCAAACATAAAGCTTATCAAATAAGAAAACGGTTCTCCTGGAGTTGGGCGTGGCGGTGTACACCTGTAACCCCAGCAATCGGGAGGCTGAGGCAGAAGGATTGTTGTGAGAATGAGACCAGCCTGGACTACAAAGCTCAAGGTCAGCCTGAACTGCATAGCGAAACCCTGTTGCAAAAAGACCAGGAAGGAAGGAAGGAAGGAAGGAAGGAAGGAAGGAAGGAAGGAAGGAAGGAAGGAAGACAGACAATAAATAAGTTTTCAAGAGAAGAGCGTTTCTTGCTTTTTTAATTTTTAAGTGATACACAGAAAATGCACGTGCTCGTAGGTCCACTGTGTGACGTTTCTATACATATACACACTCCATAAGGTACACACACAAAGTAAACCTAGTTCCTCGTCTATCATTTCTTTATGGTGAAAACATTCAAAATCCCTTCTTCTAGCTGTTTTTTTTTTTCAATAAATAGTACATTATCAGTATCTATAGTTACCATATTTTTGCAGCAAAATAGGATCTTTTCCTCCTAACTATAATTAGTATTTTGTCCATTAATTAGTATTATTCCATTCTTACTTCTCCAGACTCCTGATATTTTTCTCCCTCACTCTCACACACCCATGTACAGTGTATATATACATGTCCAATGTGTGCACATATATATGTACATATATTCACGTTTAAGTACAAATTCAGCATTTGCTAGTATTCGTCAACAATAATACAATACAACCAAATCTTATCAGGGGTAAACCCTTTTATAGCTGGCTAGCAATTTTAGCTATGTGTATATATACAGGTAATTTTCTCTATATTAAAAATACTACCATACTTCATTAAAATTTTTCATCTGACTAAAAAGCAGTGTTTATGTCCAAAACAAAATGAAAATCCTACCTGAAAGAGCCAGCAAGCCAAGTGGAAGAGCTCGTCATATCAATTCTACTACTGGGGATGGGCTGGGGAGCAGATATTTTAAGTACTGGTGATTTTTCCCACGGTTTTACCTCTTCCTTAGAATATGTGTTAGGTACACCATTAATATATGGTTTAACTTTCCCCTAGGAGAAGAAAAAAACATTTAAAAAGTTAGTAACAGCAGGCACCCAGATGACCAGCGAACATACAGTAACTACTTGAGAAAGATTATAGTAAAATCTTTTGGCAATAAATCATCTAGCATTTTCAATGCATGTTCTTCTATAGTTTATTTCTTCAATGAATTCCCAAACTATATCATGGACTATCAGCCTGGAAAATGATTTTTATAGAAATAAGTTTGCACATTAAATTTCTGTTTATATATATAAAGTTAGTAAATAAAAATTGTACAAATAAAATATGAAGTATTGGCCTTAAAATTAACATCTGTGAATACAGAAAAGAAACAAAATGAAAATTGGGTATGTCATATAATGTACTCTCAAGATAATTAAAATACTTTGAATAAAATAAAGTCAAAAAGTATTAACAGTTCAAAAAGGACCCTATAGCCACCTTTTGCACTGAAGACTGGGGTGCAGCTTGGGGGCACAAGTGCCCACCTGGTAAGTGCAACATCTTGAGGTTGATTCCCGTAACAACAAAAAAATAGCAAAGTGAAGGGACCAAGAGACGCAGGTGGGGGGGAAGGAATTGAGACGTGGTGTGCGCATTTATCAACTCTCCGTGATGAATATGATCGCTACGTATTGTAAATATGTACTAATACAATTCCTAAAATCTACTGCTATTGGGGTTGGCGAGACAGCACAGTGGTCTAAAGCACTGGCTTAGGCAAGTGCTGGGACCACGATTCGGTCCCCAGCACCGCATGCTTTGCCAGCCCCACATCCAAGGGTGGGCTGAGCCAGCCATGTTAAAAAAAAAAAAAGAAGAAGAAGAAAGAAAAACTACTGCTGTTATACTAGGCTGAGGTTAGTAACAGTATTTCCACTGCCAAGAGAGACCCCGCCGTGATAGCAAGACATTCTTGGCACACCTTCAACCTTCCTTTAGACCACAACTGTCTCCCAGGTTAACCTTACATGAATAACAACTACCTTCCACCCCACAACAAAAATGCTCAGTCCTTGAAGTCTGAAACCCTCTAAGAAGAAAGAGCAGATGTTAAGTGTCTCACAAATTTCTAGAAATTCTAGTATGTTTGTGGATTAGAGAAAAATGATTTTATCTCTAAAAAGCTTAACATTTTCTACCCCTACAAATTAGAAACTGTGGAATAAAATGTTAAGATGAGTTGACCAGGCAAAGATCCTATAATTCAATGTCAATTACAAGACTTTGATCATTCCAGCTTGTGAAAGAAAAAATAAACACCTCAAAACTACCATTAAAATTAAAACTAGAAAGGTTTTGCAAATTTGAAAAAAGTACCACTAGCTATATTACATTACTTTTATCTTCCTATAACTCAAGACATTGTCTAAAATTGCAAACAAAAGGAAAAAATAAAAGTAAACTATCTACAGATTTGAAAACCGAAGGTAAGAAATGTGTTTAACAGAACAAACCTCAATCTTATCTGAATGGAATCCTGTGGTGAAATCAGGTGACTGTAAATCTCTAGGACTACCAGCTCCTGCATAACTGCCTTCAGAGTCTGATGTCAAGAGCTCTGGAAGAGATTCCACAGAATTGGTCTTACCAGATTTTAATAATCCTAAAATATGAAATTTCAAAACATAATTTTACACACAAGCATTAAATATGTATGCATGACAGTCAGTCAAGTTTCCATTTGTGCAGAAATACTAATATTTAAATTATATACTCTGTACCAAAATCTTATCATTCAAGGTAACTGCAGAAAGATAATTTAAGTGAAAAACTGAAATTAAGATGATTATAAAACTTGGCCAGATGTGGTAGCCTATAATCCCAGCACCCAGGAGGCTGAGGCAGGAGGAGCATTATGAGTTTGAAGCCACCCTGCATTACAAGGTAAGCTCAAGCTAGCCTCAAATGCAAAATGAGACCCTATTTCAAAAGGACAAAAGACAAACAAAAACAAAAAACTGTACTTTTATTCATTATAATTATCAATTATATAATGAATCTGTGGAAGATGGTTATTTAGGATATGCTTTAAAGAAATGATTGAAAACCTCTACCTACTGAAGAGAAAAAGAAACCAAGAAGCTCCAGACTGCCCCTTCTCCTTCCTCATCTGTCTGCCTTTCCACACCCATTCAGAAGAGAGCTGCTTGTTTCTGTGTGAGAGGAAAACTGTGGCCTTTGCTACTCTCACTTAGCCACAGACTGGCCTAACAGCAGCACCTTTTGCAGAAAGCCATGGTGGCCTGTTTGAGTTGGTCTTTTTTTTTCTCCTGTAATAAATCTCTGGCATTTGAGAGCTATTTTTAATCAGCTTATCAACTGCAGTAAGAGTGCTATTATGAAATGTATGTACCAGTGATGGCAAACTTTTTAGAGTTTTCAGTGATAACAAACAGCCAGTTGTGGCACGCATGCCATAGTTTGCCACCACGGAATACATCACTTTTTCTGTGCCTGAAGCAGTCTACACGGCTACCTGTGCCACACCCACACCCAGGTCCATGAGCACAGTCATTCAAACACAACAGAGTACTGTACAGAGGAAGACTGCGTTTAATTTCATATGATCATTTTCATACACTTCAAACGTCTGCTGAAATACTGGAATAAAGACATAAAAACATTCTTTGAATTGTAAAAGTTGCACAATTGACTGAAAAATAAATAAAACATACCATTTCTTATACACTGGATTAACTGATGCTTCCTTTAAAGGTAGTCACGTTAACAAGCTGAGTCTTTCGCTATTACCACTGCTAAGATAAAAATAATACTCAAACTTTCCCCCTATGAATTGAGTACTGCTGGCAAATTTCAGCTGAGAGATGACATTAACACTTAAGTGTTTTCAAAAGTCAATCAGAAATATATGCAACAAACAAAGTGGATTATTAAAGTGACCAACAATTATATTTTGGTCACTATGTTACTTGTCTAAATTTAAAGATTAACATACATCAGGCCCTCAAAAAACTGTTCTGAATATAATTTCTCTTAGGCTCAATTTTTTCATAAATAGGTCTGGGGGATCTCTGATTACATTTAATATTTTAACCATTATCTCCTTTGGACAAAGAAAGAATGGTATTCAAGAATATGGAACTGGAATCAAGAGCGTAAATTCTAAATTCAAAATTTCTTTTTGTCACTACCTCAAATAATTGAAGGTCTTATAGCTTGCTACCTCAGATTTAAAGTAAGACATATTATTTCTTCACTAATGTCTCGCCTACCCTGAAATTAGAAGACACTAACACATGTGCTAACAACATTATTTAAACCAACTATCTGCTTTTCCATGAAATTCAGATCACTGGCAAGTTCCCAAAGATCCGTGATGCAGACTTGTCTAAGACACTGCCACGGGCTGCGGGCTATCCCTAGTCCCACGGGTGACACTGCATGGCTCTAGGTTTTCATCTGGACTCAAGCAGGACACTGCCATGGGACCCAGGTCCTAGCTGGACGCCTTGGTTGCTATGTGGAGGCAGATCTCCCATACTCTTTCGTTCTGACTCTTTTGGGTGAGTACTGTAAAATAATCCTATAACTTATTATAGGACCATCCTGCATTAATTCCTTTCCCTCGCAAGCCCTGACTATAACAGGGAATATATCATATCTACAAATTAATCCAAATGGACTGGTAAGAAAGCCTCACATCAATACACATGCATACACACAGATTGTGTGTGTGTGTGTGTGTGTGTGTGTGTGTATGTGTTTATAGGATATTTGGAAGGCAACACAAATATATTAAGAAGTAACTAAATCTGAATAAAAAATATGTAAGCACAGTATTTTTCTTTTCAGTAAAAAAGTTTAAAAGTAAGTAATTTATAAAAGAACTTTTGTAAAACTGCATAACCCTTACTTTGAAACAGGCTCATAGAACAGGGCTTTCCTATAAAATATGCTGTAGTCTACTACAAGATTTTCTCTTTACATGTAAAAATGACATCTTGATATAGTTGAGTGAAAACAATATAATAGAACTATCGCATCTGATTTAATTTTAACCAGTTATGTCATTGAACAGGCAAGTCTTTCTAAAAACATAAATTGTATCTATTCATAACCAGCCTTAGAAACTAATAGCCACCCATAAGCTTTAACATAAAGTGCAAATTTCTTAGTTCAACTAGTCTCCGAAATCTGACCCTAGCAGATCTTTTTCCTATATGCACAGAGCCTGTGCGGCTAAGCCACACTGAGCCCTATAGACAAGAAACCTGCAGTGGGATCTTCTGCCTCTAGGCTTGGGAGTACACTGCCCCTTTACATAGTATGTCTACCAGCCTTCTTGCCTTGACTAGTTTCATTCAAGGTTCAGCTTGGCTGCCTTTCCCCAGGACGCCCCTTTCCTGCTCAGCAAAGCAAACTTCAATTACAGAACTTTTCTCAATATTACCGTTACTGAAGCCTTTGTGAAACTCTTTTCTCAGCAGCCCCAACAGAGGACAAAAATAATATTTAATAATTTCAACTATAATTAGATAATGAAGAGTACTATCAAAGATTGATTTGAACTAGAAATGCAAGCGAAAACATTTTCCACTAACCTGTAGATGGTGGACTCTGAATAATATCTGAAAGGTTATAACCCCCAGAACTATCTGAACGTTTACGTGGCTTCTTTTTAGCTTTTGTTTTTGCCTTCTTAAACATAGTTTCCCTAAAAAAGGAACATAAAAGTAATTTTTTGAAAACCATTAAGAGATAAAACAGAAAATCTATGCATCTTAATCAAGAAAATGTAGCATTTTGGTTAAACTGAAGCCACCTACAGAGGCAGCTGTTGAAATACTAATTTATGAAGGCCAATGATACTATTACCTATTCTAACCCTCACATTTCTGAAAAAGACAAAAGATGGCATGAAGGAAAATACATATTCTGGTAAAACAGTGGTTTGTGCTGCAGTACCTGTCTAAGAGCAGCAGCCATAGCTCTGTATTAATCCCATGGTCCTGGTCCTTAACAAAGGCCACAAGGTGGCCAAACTAACAGGAGGCCAAAGCACAGTGGCCTCCATGGGCAAATCACCAAGCACACCAACTTTACATGAGTCACACGTGGCTCTGCTACAGATAAGCGGTGCACCACGGAGCTGGCCATGGTCTCCAAGGCAAGCACCAAGGACCGTATAGTGACACACAGCTGGGCCAAGATGAAGTAAAGACATGTGATCAACGGCCAGGCCGCACGGAAAGCTGCTACCAGGGATTGACTCTTGGAACTAGAAGTATCTGCTAATTATTTTTTAAACCATTACAAAGCATGCTTAAATCCCTGAATTAAGTGCTACTAATTAGGAAGGAACAAATAAAATATCTGGGAAGGCCAAAGCTATTTTATCTACAAATTAGATTTCATCGTATATTTTAATTTACCTATAACAGGTCAATTCTAAATACAATTGTTTTGTAGAGAATATGAATTATTTATATCAATTTTTTTTAAATGCCATATGTCTAAGTCAGATATTCATAAACATCAGTATGCCAAATGTCTCCAAACACTAGAAACAAAAGTTAAAATCTGGGGCCGGGGAGATAGCTCAGTAGAATAAGCGCTTGCCTAGCAAGTGCAAGGGCCTGAGTTCAATCCCCAGTTCTGCCAAAAGAAAAAAAAAAAAAAAAGTTAAAATTAGAAACAGAACACTTCTGGAACCAAAGAGCAGCTTTCAGTGAGACACAGCTATATATAGGAAATGACCTGAACAACTGCAGTAAAAATTTTACTTTGACCATCTACTAGGAAAGGAAAGAAAGGCCAGGGAGACAGCTCAGCAGCTTAAGTGCCTGCCTGGCAAGCACAAGGTCCTAAGTTGGAACCTCAGAACTGCCAAAACAAAGCAAAGGAAATTATAACCAACAGGTAAGTAAACCTCAAACGCTAATGAGAAAGTCTCTACAAGTCTCATCTCATGGTGAGCCCACGAGATGGGCACCAGCCAGAGCCGGGGCATGCTGCTGGGGCTCCCAGATGTCAGTCAGTGCAGACCACATCCACCTGTGCAGCAAGTTCTCTAGAGAAACCCTGTAAAATCAGTAACCTGTATCACGGTTGGTCACTGCCTCCTCTTTGCAGTCTCCCTAGCTCAGACTCTCCAGAGGGGAAATCTATAATCTGTAGATGGAGGAGAGCAACATCGTAGCCGAGTGGGGCCTAGGAGACGTGCAGGAAGGGACGAGGCATCACAGGCCTGCTCTAACTGATCATTAAGCACTTTCAAATTTCTAAGTTATCACTACTCAGCAACTGTTTGCCAGCTTCCAAACTTATTAACGTCCTCCACTTGTCTCACTACGCTCTGTGCTCTAGTGTACTATGCTTATTTAAACTTCTTTACAGTAATCTAGTGAATGGGGGAGGCAGTTAAGATGAAGGCACTAATTCAACCCAATCTGTTTAGCATAAAGACTCTGCTCTTCTCAGCTAAAGTTCTTAGACTTAAAAAAACTATATATTTACTGTTTTGTACTATAAGACTAAAAAGGAACATGAATATATATTCCTTAAGTTATTCTTCCAATATGAATACAAATTGTGTTAAGTGTCCAAGATTTGGGGAAAGAGAAAAATGAAGAAAGATTGCAAAGAAAACAGCTTACGAATAATTTTGTTCCACATTTATATCTTCTTTCAAAAAGATATCACCATCTTCTAGGTCCAAATAGCTAATATCTGGTCCATCTTGATAGGGCGTAATGACTCTTCTATCCATTGCCGGAATCTACAAAATTAAAGATGTCACTTTTAAATACAAAATTTATGCACACTGTATTAAAAAATAAGATATTCCATTTGTTTTTAGTGTATGGTGACATTAATTAGAAAAGGTCTAGAATACCTAATGAGTTCCTGCATGAACCATACAAGAAAATTTGTCATTAAAAAGTATACTGCGTAAGAGTGTTAAAAAAAGAAAAAAACTTTGTAAAAGAAGCTTTATTACTACACACAGATTAATCCATTTCTTAGGAATCATGTGAAAGCAAGTTTCCACACTATCCTGATCTTTGGAAAATAAGTAAAACTACAACTTTCAGTAACTTTCATTATGATGTAATTAAAAGATTAATTTTATCATTCTCATTAATTTTGATTATCGCATTTCTTTGGACTCTGAAATAAAAGATATGTCCTCATTTCTAAAAGATCCCAATATATTATTCCAATCACAAATCTGCTGTCCTACACTGCTTTCGATGGTAACATTATGCTCACTGAAATCATCACTGGAAAAACATAAATCCTTACCATTTTTCGGTAAAATAAAGAAAGATCCTTCAAAACCTCATCGCTTAAAACATCAAGAGACCTAAAAATCAGGAAATAAAATTTCATCTTAAAACTCAAGTGACTTAATAGCTGTATAATTTTCAAACATGTCAAAATATTTTGCATTGCCAAGTGAGGTATTTTGCAAGCTTTTTTATATTCTAGTTACTATATACTTTCCTTCTGCTTAACTAACTCAAGTAGCAAGAACTTATTTTAAATAAATAGCAGAGTATTATCAATAAAAATAAACTCAATGAAACAAGAAAATGTTATGTCTATAAGTAACCATTTTGATTATGATGAAATACCAAAAAATTATTCTCAAAACTTAATTTTCCACACATTGTAGTCTTTATATAAAAAATACTATATCACAGAACAATAGGCCAGTCAAATAGCTCAGCGGACTAAAGCACCTGCAAGCAGGCACAGGGGCCAGGGGTTCAATCCCCAGGCCTACCATGCAGCCCTGTCCCCGGGGCGCGGTGAGATGGCAGTTGAGACTGGGTATGGTGCGCGCCTGTAATCCCAGCTCTTGGGAGGCTGAAAACAGGCGGAGCACTATGAGTCTGATCTAGTAGTGAGACCCTGAACACCCTGTAGACCCTTCTCTAAAAAATACAAAAAATAAAAATAAAATAATAGAACAAAAGTCAAAGGACAACTGGATTCTATCTACAATATTATCTTCATAACCTTGAAACTCGCTTCCTTTCTCCGGTCCTGAGCTTCTTCAGGTGTAAGATGAGCTTTGGACTAGCTCAGCTGTATGCAAGGTAAGAGTTCAATCAAGGACCTCCAGGGTTCCAAACAGGTATTTCAAGGCATCAGTGAAAACGTACGTCAGAGTTCACATATGTGAGTAAAAACAGTTAAATCTGTACAAATGTTTAAATGGTTATTCATGTTGAATTATGATAGTAGGCACTATTCTTTCTTTTTTAATCATTCATTCATTCATTCATTCATTTGGTGTTTCACTACAGAACTTGGACTAGTAGTGATCCTCCTATCTCAGCCTCCCCAGCACGCAGATTACAGGCAGGCGCCACCATGCCTGGTTTTGGTGTCAGCACAGTGCACCTGGGGTTCTGGGGCTGCATGGAATGTGGTGCCGGGATTGATTCCCAGTCCTTGTGCTTGCCACGCTATCTCCCCAGCCCAAAGATGGTGCTGTTCTTAAGTGGCTCAGTTAACACAAGTCTCCACTTATGAAAGCTGAAAAACAGTGACACATCATTTAATAATATAATATTTTAGATATAACTTTCTTTTTATTTTGTAATTAATTTTTTTTTCTTTTTTTCTTTTTTTTTGGTATTTTAGGGAAGGGTCTACAAACTGTTCAGAGTCTCACTACTAGATAAGACTTGTAGTGATATGCCTGTTTTCAGCCTCCCAAAAGCTGGGATTACAGGTGCACGACACCACACCCAGTCTCAACAGCTGTCTCTGCATGACCCAGGGGCAGGACCAGCATGGCAGGCCTAGAGATTGAACCCTCAGCCCCTGAACCTGCTTTTAGTTGATTCTTGCCCGAGAAACTGAATAAGTTTAATTTGGCAATACAGAGTAATAAAATTGCTATGACTAGAATTAGCAATGTCAACAATGACACTACATTTATTTTGAAAAGCTAGCCACTCAAGATATTTAAGGTGTTTAAAACTAAGGTCTAAAATCTTGTAACAATAATGTACATTTAAAGCATTTTTCAGAACAAAATAAAGCCTTTAAAGGCATATTCTTTTTTAAAATTGAACCCTATTCACAATTAAAAATCTGTCAATAATTATCTAAAAAAAAAAAATCAGTGGAAGACTTTATTTCATTCATGTATTGGAAATAGCTTAATTAGAAATCATCCTAACTTTGAAAAGATATTAGAAAGCTGTTACATACTTTACAATAACTACATAGGTTAAGAGTTTCTCAAACACTTCGCCCCCAAAATGAAAATTAAAGAAAAAAAACTCCTGGGATTTCTCATTTGTAACACAAGGATATTAATAGAATCTACTGCATAAATTTTCACAAAAACTTAATGAGTTAATTTATATAACACATATAGAAAAGTGCCTGGCACATAAAATTCAGTAGATATTAATTATTATCACTATTGAAAAACATAAACTGGACGATAAAACCTTATACAGAAAATGGCAAGGATTCTAATCTCAAACATGTATTTCAAAATATCTTTTTTCTTACTGACTTCATAGTGAGTAAAAGCAAGTGTGACCTTTTATTTAAAAGATGTATAAAATCTCATTAAAAAAATCTTTGCCAAAAACACTTTTAAAATTTCTAAGGTCCCTCTAATTCTAATGTTTATAACTACTGAATAATTAGCATTTATAATTACATTTAGGTAAATGTTTTTCACTTTTAAATTACTGACATCTGCTATTGCAGCTTTGCAGAATGTCATACCAACCTTGCTTCAAGTAACGCAGCCATATTCAGTCCTATAAACTGTAAGCAGGACAGTTTCAACTGCTCAGCATTATATACAGCTGCAAATTCCAGTAGCATAGCAGCATTCTTCAGGGTAACTAAAAGAAAAGATTTCCAAAAGTAGATAAAATGCCTGTTCAGACAACAAATGAAATACGCTTATTACTAAAGTGTTAAGTTTCAATTTGGATATTAGAATAAGAAAAATAGAAAACATTTTCTTACCAAAAATAACATAATGGTACAAATATAAAACACACAAGAACTGACAATTCTCTACCCAATAATTTCTGAATATCTTTAACTTTACTAATGGGCATCCTTTCATTTTTATAAGTATGCCCTCTTACATTAAATTGAAATAGATATTATGAATAGAGAAACTGATGAAACAATTCTAATAAAATGCATTAATGTAGTGCCCGGGGAGGTAGCTCAGTAGAATAAGCACTTGCCTGGCAAGCGCAGGGTCCTGAGTTCAATCCCAGGTATGGAAAAAATAATAATAAGAAGAAAATGCGTTAATGCTAACTGATCTGTTAGAATTTGTGTATAAAAAAGCCAGGCATAGTGGTGCACACCTGTAATCCCAGCACTGAGGAGGATCACTGCAAGTTCAAGACCAGCCTGGGTTACAAAGTGAGCTCAAGGCCAGCCTAAACTGCACGGCAAGACCCTGACTCAAACACACACACACACACACAAAAACAATTTGTGTAAGTACATATTTAAGAAATACATTAAATCTCCCAATAATATTGGCCATACCAGGAAAAAAATCTGATGTACTATGCTTTACAATCCTAGTATGTTTATATACTAGTATCCTATTTTGCTAAGGACATTCCTAACATATTCTAGTTACAGAACATGTAAATTTAGCTTCCAATCTCTTTATTCTTTTGCTGACTGACCTTAAGTCCCACTAACAGGAATAAAGCTTTCTACAATGGGTGTCTTCCATTTATTTTTTTTTTTTCTCTTTCTCTTGTATTCTGTCAAAAGTTTTTTAACTACAGTCAAAAATGTTTTTTGCCTCACTCCTAAGCTTCAATTATTAACCAAAAAAAAAGCATGCAAATAATAAAACTGGGTCTTACAAAACCTTCTCTAGAGCTATTCAACTGGGAACAAAGATCTGAACAAAGTTCAGGCTGGCCTGCCCAATAATCAGAGACCAAAATTCTGTGCACTCTTCTTTTGCTAGGTTCTAGAAAAATCAAAAACTTCATAAAGAGGCAGTTGTGCCAGAGGCAAAGAAACTTTTGAGTGAAGCCAAGAAAATCAACTGAACACATGAAAATAGCACATATATGTGTATCTTACATCTACTGGATGCTGGGTCCTATATTTTAGTGTTTCTTTTCTTATTAAAAGGAAGCCAGGGGTGCTTTTCTTTGATAACCAATGACAGATGGTTCACAATGCTTAAAAGTAAACAAGATGTTATAGCTAAGTGAATCCCAAGCATTCACAGGAAATTAGGGACTCTCTTTACGCTCATGACAGGACTAAATCAATCCAAAAACATACCAATATTTCAATTCAAAAATCACTCACGTTTTTCAGTTAATGCTACTTCACAAATCTCTTTCAATCGAGTTATAAGAAGCTGATCAGCCACCACAAGAACACTACAAATGAAATCCACATTTTGAGATTCTAACAATAGGAAAGAAAAAAAGCATTATTCAGTTACTTTGTAATAACTATCATGCTTAGTTAAAAAAATCTTAACACTTTAGGAAAAGAGAATTATGATTATTTTTACATGTTGAAATAAATACTTACAACATCACCCTATTTCTACCTTTTAGATAGAAAGGTGAGAAAAATAACACCCAAATGTATTGACTCACCCGGGACTATAACACGACAGGACTACGTAAGACAGTCATTTCAGCTTAAAAGGCTACATAGTCGCAATTCTCACTGTTTTTGCTAAATATTCAAGTAAGTTTTTTTTTTTTTTGTTAACTAACCTTGCAAGTTATTGCAAGACTTTGGTTGCTTTTTATAATCTTGAAAAAGTTGATTTTGTTGATTTTTAGTATTCTCCTCATTGCTTTTACGGAAGAAATATTTCAAAAGTTCTGCCATTCCCAATAACCATCTCTCCATCATTTTTAAAAAGTATTTGTTAAAATGTCAATAATCCCCAAATTGATATACAGACTCAATGTCACTCCCAGTCAAATCCCACCTGCCTTCTTTATAGAAATATTTTAAAATTCATATGAAAATGCAAGAGTCGAAATAGCTGAAACAATCTTGAGAAATCAATAGTAGGACAGCTCATGTATCTGAACTTTAAAACATATTACAACACAATAGTTACTAAACAGTATGGTACTAGAATAAAGAGAAGTTTTATTCTGAGCCATCAGAGAAATGGCTCAGTAGAATAAGCGCTTCCCTGGCAAGTGCAAGGGTTTGAGTTCAGCCCCTGGTTCCACTAAAAGAGAGAGAGAGAGAGAGAGAGAGAGAGAGAGAGAGAGAGAGAGAAGCATAGAGGATTGAAAGACAAGAAATAAAACCCTGTATTTAGATAAACTGATTTCTGACAAAAATGCCAACATAAATCAATAGGGAAACAAAAGTTTTTCAACAAATGGTACTAAAACCACTACACACACACACACACACACACACACACACACATAAAAGAAGTATCATTCTTAAACATATACAAAAATATTAACACAATGACAAAAGTGACTGCCAGGGTCAGAAGCAGCAAGAATAGAGGTGTTCATCAAAAGATACAAGTCTGAAGTCAGATGAAGAACACGTTTTAGGGACCTAATGTACTGCATGGTGACTACAGCTAATAATAATGTAGCACGTACGCTCCCCCACGCACAAAAGCTAACTCAGGTGAAACATATGTTAATCAGCTTAGTTGTAGCAAACATTTGACAATGTACATATGAGGAGTGATCACAACTATGGTTAATATTTAATTTTTTAAAAATTTACTGCAGTAACTACTATAGTTACTCAGTAATTACTAAGAGTGTAACACATAAACTAAAAAGATACTTAGAAAAAAAGAATAAATAACACAAACCTTTCTTTTCAACAATTTAAAATAATCCAGTAGCATAAATGTAACTAATTTGCATACATACTAAAATGTTAAAACAATGGAATTTGTCATTTGAAAAAGTATCTAAACTTCTCCTTCCTATTTTGTCTCTATTTGCTGCCTCGTAAGAAAAACCCTGTGCAGGGAAGGCTGCTGCTGCACAGCAGCCAGGGGGAGGCAGTGAAGACTGATGCTGTCGGCTTTGTGCACACTTGAGCCTGTGTGTCATAATGTCATTTCACTAACACAATGCTCACTACCATTATGTTCTATCCACCCTGCCACTTTCTGAAATAGTTCTGCGCTCCTGTTTTGCATCCTGAATTGCCCTGCCATGGCTGCCTCAAGTCCCACCTTAATTGAAAATGTTCACCTTTCAGGGTGATTCTGACTTTGGGAGAGAATTGGGAGTTATGCAGTCCAGCATGGTCATGGAGGCTGAAGGCACACACTGCACCAACAGTAGCAGCCTTCGCTGCATCTATGATCAGACCTTGTAAAGATGTAACGGAAGACTGCAGAACTGCTTCAGAAAGCAGAAGGAGCAATGGGATGTGTTTGAAGAACAACTTTTAAAAAAAAATTAAACATTTACCATATATTCTGATTGCACCTCATATACCAAAACAGTTATACATCATATACAAGGAAAAGATAGGGGACACAAAAGGAGTGACCCACCTAAAACCGTAACCCTCTAACGAGAAAATAAAAGGAGTAACTGGGATGACTGCAGATTTGGCAATGGAGTCTCAGGTCGAAAACCAAAAGCGTGAGTAACAAGTAAAATTAGGCAACTGAGCTTACCAGGTTTAAAACTTTGATTTTTTTCAAGGACATACGATAAAGAAAATGAAAGTACAATCCAGAGAACAGAAGAAAATCCTATCTCTAATAAAAGTCTTAGTGGCCAGAACAGATAAAGAAGTATTACAATGTGGTAAAAAGACAACTCAAAAAGACCAAAAATTAGACTACATAAAGCACTGTTACAACCTACAAAAAAAGACAGTTCAAATGCAAGTGATCAAAAATTGTTTTAATTTCAAAGACAATATACACATGCTCATAAAGCAAATGAAAACACTCAACATCATTAGAAAAGTAAATACTGAAGCGATAATGTCATACTACTTCATAAGCACTAGGATGACTACAATTAAAAAGGCAGACGTTAAACAGTATCAGCTGGGATGTGGAGAAACTGAAACCTCACACACTGCTATTGGGAAAGCTAAAATAATGCAGCCACTTCATAAATGCATAATTCCTAAAAGGTTAATGTGAGCATTAGCGTATGAACCAGCATTTCTATTCGTAGATATATATGTGCAAGAGAAATGAAAACATAAGGCTACACAAAAACTTATGCTTGAGTATTCATAGAAACACTATTCATAATAGCCAAAAGTGAAAATAACAAACAACCATGCTCTGATAGATAGCTAAAATAAACTGGTATATCTAGCTAATGGATGTATTACTTTTCAGTAGAAAGTAATAAAGCACTGTTACATGCTATATAAAACAGATGCACCTTGAAAACAGACAAAAAGTAAATTAACTTCTCCCTTGATTGCCAGGGGCTACAGATGAGGAAGAATGAAGCTGTCTGCTGCTGGGTGTGCGGGTTCTACGGGAAGTGATGAACATGCTCTTGAGCTACAAATGGAGGCTGATGTACAATCTCTAACTATATACTAATAGCTTCTTTAAATGTCATAAAAGTATGAATTTGGTTGGCTGTGGTGTTGCACATCTATAATCCTGAGGATCACTGTAAATTCAAGGCCAACCTGGGCTACATTGTGAGTCCCAGGCCAGCCTGAAATATGTAAGGAATCCTTGTATCAAAAACAAAACACAAAAGAATCTTGGGGTATGAGAATAACATCTCAATTTTTAAAAAGCATTAGATAAACAGAAAAATACCACTCTCTGTTGGGTACACTCTTAGGTGCATGAACAACTCCTGACCCCAAATAAAGCACTATCTCCTTTACAAAGACTACCCAGATTTCACCAAGCAGGTTCAGATGCTAGTTTCTTTAATATGCATTTATTTCCAAGATAATTACTCTGTTCAACTATCCTTCTTTAAATTATATGGCTGTATTCTCCACATGAACACAACAGAATCTTCCTATCTTTTTATCCTCAACCTACAGCTGTGGTAAAATGAGCACCACAGAACACTGAGACTACTGCAACAAAGTTGCTGCTCCCTGAAGCATGGCAGTTTGCCTGATAAAGCATAAAAATGCAGTTTCTTCATTCATTTCACTTCAACTCTTTAATCTATTATTTCTTTTTTACCTCTGAGGTTATTTTAAGGGGAGAAATTTGGCAAGAAAGAACTTAGGTAAAGAATTTGTCAAAACTATATTCTCAGGCCAGGGAGATAGCTCAGCAACACAAGTGCCTGGCTGGCAAGTACAAGGTCCTGAGTTCAATCCCCACTACCAAGAAAACCCCTATATTCTCTGCTGTCAGTCATTCATTTCAGTCAGAGGCAGATGGACATGGCTCTACAAAATCTAATTTCAAACATTACATAAAATTCTTAATAGTTGAAGAAGATGTGAAACCTTTTTTTTCAATTTTTAGACTGTTAAAATCATCCCTATTGCTTATTCCAAATTAAGGCCCTACAGCTGATTTCAAGTAGAAATTAAGATTCATGTTGATTCTAGCACTATCGCATATAACAAAATGCCTAAAACTTGCTCTTGTTGGTACCTTTTATCACCACAGCTTCGTCAGTATAGAGGTAGTCCAAAGTAACTCTCAGTATGTCAGAATGTATTGGCATTTCCAGAGCTGCACAACTGGAAGCCTGAATAAAGGAAAATAAGTAATTTAAATGATTAAATACTATCTTCTAATTTGACTTATGAATATAAAAATTCAAATAGTGAATACTATCAAAGGCAAAGAATATGGAATTTATAAAACTAAGCTAAAATAGAACAGTATATTTAATTTTCATAAAATATGGGAACAAGGGCTGGCGACATAAGACTAAGCACCAGGCGTGGTGGCATACACCTGTAATCCCAGTGCTGGGGAAGCTGAAAACAAGGTCACTACAAATCTGAGCTGCATAGTGAGAGCCTGTACCAATACATTTTTTTTTAAAAAAAGGAATCAAATAAAAATCTAAAAAACCACACACATCTTCTAATATACTTCTTAATAATAATGGAAACTTTTTTTATTTAGGTAACTGTAAGAGTTATAACTTCTAAATGCTATTATCCAGTAGGATTACACATAAATATAAGTTGAACGTAAATGAAAAACTAAGTTACAGAATCAAGTTCTAATACTATACTTCTTTAGTATATAATTTCCCCCAAATATACAGTATCGCTACTAGCCCAGGTGATTTCTAATTAAACCTTACCTCAATCCAGGAGCTACTCAGCATACTATGAAAATATTCTGAAAGAAAAATAGAAAGCTCAAGACAACAATGACTGTGAAGTGATACCAAAACAAATAGTTCAGCAGTTAACAGAAAGTATACCTACCAAGTCTAGCACAAAGGACACATTTGTGACAAGGAAATTCCTTTCCATCCACTGATTTCATGGTCACATCGCATAGAAAAGAACTTTAAAAAAAAAAAGTTTAATTGAAGCAAAAATGATTTCTTCATTCTTAGCAAATCTAATGCTATAAAATTTGGCTTAACTTTAGCTTATTTTTTTTCTCATGTGGTAGAGCTGGGCATGGTGTGGCACACATCTCTAATCCTAGCACTCTGAAGGCTGAGGCAGGATTGCTGTAAGGCCAGCCTGCACTGTACAGAGAAGACCCCGTCTGGAAAGAAAGGGTAAGGGGGAGGAAGGTAGAGGGGCTAGGAGGGGAGGGGAACAAGCAAGTGGTAGAGCTATGGAAAACAACAACACAGACACGCCTGTGATCGCAGCACTGGGGGGCTGAGGTACGAGGATGACTGTGAGTTCTAGATCGGCCGGACTAGAAGTGCGCTCAAGGCGAAGCTGCACAGTGAGACCCCGTCTCAAAAAGGAAAAAATGAGTAAATAAAGTAAGAGTACTTTATCTCCTTCCACATCAGATAAGTTCCTACAACAAAGGTAGTATTTGAAAAGGCAACTAAGTTTAGATAAATACAAGTATTCAAGTTTTCCTTTTTATTTCGTACAAGGAATTAACATTTAAATTACATCTCTTGAAACCTTTTCAACTACTTTCTGTATAACCTATCCTGTGCCAAACAGCCTAGAGGCCCTTACAGTTTGGGTTTCTCCAAACCTTTTACCTACAAAGTACAAATACCTAACACAAAACTTCTTTATCATAAATATACTCAGTATATCTATTCCTGGAAAAATTTTACTAAAGGAAATAAGCTTAAGAATGAAAATACATAATTAGTATGGTCTGGGGTCTATGTTAAATTCTCTTTCTAGCAAAACACAAAATTTAAGCAAGAAAAAATAAAAGTGAAAATTACTCTCTTCATTAGAAAGAATAAACTTCAAGCAGAAGAAACAAACTCTTTCAATGTCTTAGTGAGAAATCAATGGTTTTATCGATCACCTCAAAAGATCTCCAACAGTTTTAGAAATGAAGACTAGAAAAGGTAAGAAGGCACCTAATCACGCACTTTGCTTAACAAGTACCGAGGGGCGATACAAAAGCTACATTTCTTGTTACATAAGTCTTGCATTATCTTGGTCTTAACCATCCAGCAGAAAAGTATAAACACAAGGCATAAAAAGTTAAGCCATATTAATATGCTGGGCTGTAAAAGGTTCAAGTCAACAAATTCTGACATTGCCAGTCTTACGAAAACCTCACTACTACTATGGACTACTGACTATACTGGAATATTTTGCTGAATTCATGCACCTACAATATTTAAATGACAATGGAATATCCTTCTCTGACAAAACTAAACAAAAAAGGTAGATACAAATGAACAACCATTTTGTTTCTGTATATTCAAATAGGATAAATACATAGTTGCATTCTCTTAATTCAATGAATAGAGAGATTTATTCCAATAGTGTTCGTGGACAGGATATCATGTCTGCATCTTGTACAACGAATAACCACTAACACAACAATATGTAATGTATTCATTATTGAAACTGTGCTAGTAATCAGTTTTGAAACTGTCTCATTGCTATTTGTGTCTCAATAAAATTATTTAAAAAAAACAAAACAAAACAGGTGGAAGGGCTCTATATCCATGCTTCTGTGCCAAACCCAGAAATGAAAACTTCATTTTATGACTTACCATTTTTTCTGACTCAGTTTCAGTTTATTACCAGTTTTCCTGGCAATAACATTAATCTTTTCATTTTCAAATCTGACTCCATCTAACCTAAAAAGTAAAGATAAAGATTAACAAATGACAGGTATGTTCTCCTAAGATAAACAAACCTATAAGACAACTTCAACAATTGAGCTTACATTTGAACATAATTATATTATCTCCTAGAAAAGCATCTCAACAAACCCTCACTCCTAACTCCAAGATTTAAAAAGTTTTCTTCAATTTAATTAGGATTTTAAAAAAGGAAAATTACTGAAAAAAACACTTAAAGTCATAGCACAATGCTTTTTTTTTTTTTTTTTTTTTT